>NC_068959.1:8120000-8477000 GCF_026419915.1 Harpia harpyja
TTGCCACAGCAGAAATAAGCCCAGAAGAGAGATAGACACTCTGTAAGTAGGCGATTCCCTAGAAGGACCCCATTTTATGAACAAGCACGGGATGGACAGCTTTTTTTTGCAGGCTATGAAATGTGCTGTGGGCTTGAAAGGGATGCCTTGGGTTGTTGGAGGGTAATAACAAGGTGGACACTAAATGTCAGGGGAGATGCATGTGATTCTCCTCTTCCCGGGGGCTTTTGCAAGGCAATGGGAGAAAGGAATTTTTTTTCCAGACCAGGATGGCAAGGTGCAACCTGCTTGCAGGGGAAGCCAGATCACCTCATGTAATTAAAGGACCTTCATCAAAGCCACAGGGATCTCCCAATCCTCTTCTCCAGTTGCAAGAATTGCACTTTTGTTTAAAAAAACAATAAAAAATAGGGAACAAATCCTGCTACTGCCTTGCCCTGCCTTTGCAGGGAATTGGCTGGTTCTCAAAACAAAAGTGTCTTCTCATGCTGGGCAGCCTCATCCCCACAGCTGACCATCCATGTGCTCCTACCCATCCCCTGGCAGACCCACAGCAGTGCTCAGAGTCGATGGCCAGCGCTATGTCCTTCATTGCTGAGCTTCAGACCTTGCCACAACAAAGTCGGCCCAGTGTTTGGTGTAAAAGCTCAACTTCTGGAGCTACCGCCTGCTCTAAGGACAGTTCATCTTCTGTGGAGATCGCAACAACTCGAGGTGCCATCGCCCTGTGCTGCCGACGGGCTCTGGTCATGCAGGGTAAAAGAAAGGATGAGTCCTGCTGGGAAACTGGGCAAATTTGGCCTTAATGCCTTTCAGCCAAGGAGGATAAATAATGACAAAGAGGATAATGGACACGGTGCCATGTTTGAGAGGAACAGACGGGAAGGTGCCTGGTTGCTGCAGCAACAAGGCCGGGCTTTCGGAAAGACGGGTTTTTCTTTCCCTTCTCACCTGCCAATCTTCCCCCCACGTCAGCGCTCTGCCGCTGCGGGAGACGAGTGGTGACATTTACACTCCCACTAACAAGCTGGTTTGGTGATGGGCAGCTCTGCAGGAGAGCATCTGGTGTCACAGAGCCCGAGCAGAGAGGAGGGGAGAGTCCTCTCAAGCAGTTAGCATAATTTGGGACTTATTATGAGGATTATTAGGGCAGGAGCGTGCATGGAAACAGCAGGCAAAGCCTCAGTGGGACATGCAGCATTTCCTACCCTTCGTGTGGGTCTGGTCCTGCAGCCGATAGGAGCAACGAGACACCGCTCCTGCCCGGAGAACATCTCTGCATGTCCTGCTGGGAGAGGGAAGGGAAAGAAACAAAAAGGAAAAGAAAAAGGAGAGGATGAGCAAGTCAAGTGACACCATAGAAGCAATTTCATTTCTCAGCCTGGCTTATGATAGCAGGCTGTGTCATCAGCCGTGCCCCTGCAGTTCGGTGTTCCTCAGTGCCCTACTGAAGCTGCCCGCGTCTTTGGCTCCTCGGGAGAAACCTTGTTATGGTGGCAGAGATGAAACTCAGGCTGTTCTCTCCCTCCTGGCAGTTTTGCCCACTGCTGTGCCTTACTATGCTTTCCTTTGCCTTCTGGATAAGGCAACTTTCAGTTCACCCAATTTGTCCCAATAATAATAGTAATGGTAGTAATAGCAGTAATAATAATAACAATGATAATAATAATAACAATAATGCCACCGCAAAGTAAATGCAAGAAAAATACAACAGCTCTGAAATTAATTGTGTGAAATAGTGGTGCAGGAAACTGCTTTGGGTCATCTCCTCTCTTACTGGTCGATGTGCTGCTGGCATCAGGAAGAAAGTGGTAATTAAGAACCAGCAGCTTTTCCTGGCTGCCAGACTGCTCTGCCATTGCAGCTGGCTGAGAAGGTGCCCTGTTGGACCATGACCCCCAAACTGGGGGTGGAAATACAAGAATATCGTGGCCAATAAAACTTGTAATTTGTGTATTCCCATGCCTGGAGAGCCAAGGAAGCCGGGTTTCCTAAGGATCTGTGGCTGCAAGTCAAAGACCCATGCGGAGTCTCTGATGCCTAGTATGGATTGTGCCGATACATTTATTTGAGTGAGAGCATTAATAGGTTTTCTCTTCTCTACAGTGTCATTCTTTTTCACAAAGCTTGGAGGTTCCTGGTATCTTGGCGATCTCCACCCTTCTGTCAAATCAAGGTGAAAGTATGGGCTGAAAATTATTAGTAAGACACAGACAAATAGGCTACTCCACCTCCTTCCCTGTCCCCATCCTTCCCTCTGAGCGCAGAGCATGTGCTAATCAGCCACTTTTCATTAAGGAGCCAGGCTAAAAGATTAGGATGTCAAGGAGGGCAGCCCACCTCTAGCGTCTTTGTCCCTCTCTGAAGCTGGTGCAGCCCCTTCAGACTGGATTTGAAGAGGCAAAGTACCTGATGTGTTGTAACCCAGTTTTCTCAGAGTAATTGCTCTGCTTTTCTAAATCTTCACTAAAAAACTCCCTACATTTTTCAGCTGGTGCTTAAAAGTATACCCAGTAATCTGCAGAGAAGAGATGACTGAACAAACGTACAGTCAAGCCTGGGGGAAAAAATGCGTGAAGGCAGATTATAAAAGACCAGATAAATAATCCTTCAAATATGGAAACTACAGAAATTAAGAGGATATTTGCAGAAATCTCTCATTGCAGAGAGAGCACAGGAAGCACCCGCAAGATTACAAACTGACCAGCATATGAAGGTTATACAAGGGAGAAACCAAACCTGTCTGCCAGCGGCGACCATCACAGCTGCAGCAGTGCAACGCACACAGTCACAGTGGCAAATCTCTTGGCAGCGATGTCAATCAGCAAAGCATGGAAAATGAGATCACTTGTGGAGTTTTTTCCAGCAACTGAAACTCTGCAGGGGTGACCCCTAACCAAACCTCAGCATCTTTCAGCAGAGGGATCAGGATGGAAAGTTGCTCCCCATGGCACTGGCACCCTGCAGCGGGAGCTCCAGCTGGGCAGAAGCTTGGCAGCTTTCATGGGAGGTGGGACCAGATGAAGAAGAAGTAGAAAAAAAGCTTTTTTTTTATCGTTCTGACTGGAACCCTCTTTTCTTCTTGTTAAAAAACCAGAAGTTCTCTTCTGTTACGGGAGGGTTTTTTAATTTTGAAGATTGAAATGTTTTCACGCTTTGCGGGTTAACTTTTTTGCCATCAAACCCTAATACAGCAAAAGACAGGATCCTTTTGCAAAACATACTTGCCTGAAAGACAGTGCCGGTGTCAGGCAGACTGCTCTTGAATCAAAACCTTCCGTGCTCCTGTTGGTGTTCAGTTTTGAACCCTTTCGACATCGCTCCAATACAGTTTTCTGCTTCCTGAATCCTTGCCCTTCCTGAAAAGTGTGGGTTGCTTATTGTAAAACCTTCCAAGCAAAGCAAGTGAATCAGCTGTCCTGCAAGGGCAAGGAACAAGCTGTGCCACCCACCGGTCCATGTGTCCATGGAGTAGCAGCGAACACCAAGAACCGTGCAGAAGCTTCGTTACCAACTGCAGACACTTCTACAGGCATAAATATTATTCTTTAACTGTGTGGTTGCATCTCAAATGATCCATATGCAATTTTCCTCCTACATCCAGGGAGCAGGGCCGTCAATGCTGGTCAGACCCTGGTCACTCCAACAGATTTGCACTGACCTGTTGGTCTTGCCCTGGGGAATCTGCACTGGCCATTGAGTCGATATTGCAGAGCAGCGACAAACACGGAGCAGGGGACCTCTGTCTGGCTGCACTACAGAGAAAGCGTGTCCTAGAAACAGGAGCCTCGTACACAGAGCTGAGCCAAGCTTTTGGGTCCCGCTGCTGCCCAGATTATCCTAGCACCTCGGCTCCACCTGGTCAGCATGCAGTTTTAAGAGCTGCAATGAGTAACATCAGGGTTAGATGTGGGGACTCGGTTTCCCTAGCAGTGAAGTGAGTCTTTCTGAGACTCAGGTCTTCCTCAGAGAGCCGTGATGATTCATTAGGCAATTGTAAAATCAGAATGTAGGTGCTGACTGTGAGTTGCGGTCCATTAATAGCCCTATTTATTGCCAACCAAATAATTAGCTTAGACATGCATCAACGGGTCTTGATTGCATATGAAATAACTGCCTTATTACACAGAAATCAAATGAGTTTCTGAGGACAGCTCAGGTGTCACCTCAACCTCAGTACTGAAGAAGAAAGGAAAAAAAAAAAGAAAAAAATCCAGCCATTTCGATGTGTTGCTCAGCAACAGAATTTGCGGGGGAAACAATCTAGGAATGAAGGAATGAGCATTTCCAAGAGAACAGGTTATTTCAGGCGAGACATCAGGGACAAGCAAATGTCACAGAGGCAGAGAACTTTTTTTTTTCCTTCTTTAATCAATAATTTAAACTAGGCATTTTGGGTAAAATAAGCATTTAAGTTAGCTGATTGAAAAATGGAGATCCCAAACCTTTACAAAGAGTCACATTGCTGAAGAAATGTTTATTTGTTTGTGTGAGGGAAACGTTAGATTTACTACACACTGAATTAAAAATTGAAAATGCTCTTAGAAATGTCACCTGTTCATTTAAAGAGGAAGATGATGTAATGCCAACATTGCTATATTGTGTAGCATCCCTCCTGAGCAATCTCATATTAATTTTGTTGTTCTCCTTCCCACACGCCCTCCCCTCCCTCCCTTCTCCTTTCTCTTCTAGGACAAGACGAGCGCGCTGAGTCTCAGCAATGTGGCGGGGGTTTTCTATATCCTCATCGGTGGGCTCGGACTAGCCATGCTGGTTGCCTTAATCGAGTTTTGTTACAAGTCCAGAAGTGAATCAAAGCGGATGAAGGTGGCAACCCATTCCCCGGCCTTTCACACCTCCTCTCTGATCCTACCCCAGCTCCAAAGCTGCCTGCAGAGACGGATGCAGCCCAGACCATGGGTGGAAAGCCAAGACATAGGGATAACGAAGTGACCGTGTCACTTGACTTGCTAGAAAGGAATAGGAGCATCAGAGAAAGCTAAAAGAGGGTCAAGTGGGCCATAGTGGGGAGCTGACGCAAGATCAGACATGTGGCATAATGCTAGTTCAAAATCCAGATATAGAGCAAAATCATAGCACAAACGGTAACAGGAACACATTGCCATTCCTTAAAATTAACGAAAGCAGACTACGGCAATGCGTGTGCAGCATGGATGAAGTGTGCTGGGGTTGGTGTGATACAGCCGTTACTGCAATATGAAAAAATCCCCAAACCCAAGCAGTTAACAGCAAGATAAAACTGGGGTAGCGCGGTAATGAATCAGATCCTGTTGTTCCCTTTGCTGGCACCCTGCTGGCACCATTTGCAGGTTGGCAACAGTGATATATGCTCAGAGCATTGCTGCCCTGGAGCAGATGATGTGGGCCTCCAAATTCAGAACTATGGGTCCTCTTAGAGAGAAATTGGCCTCTAATGTCTCCTGTAATGTTTGGGGTTTTTCTCCACCCTGTCATGGTCTTGCAGAAGCACACTTCCTATGACCCAGGAGATTTGTTTCAGCCCTAAATTCTGGTGTGCCTAAATTTCAGAGTGTCATGTCAAGAGTGGATTAGATTCGAGAGCCTTGGAGATACACATTTAATGCAGTATCTGTGGAACAAGTACATCTTGACTCAGATGACTAGCAGAGGCGATTCCTTATACAGATACCATTGTGTACAGTGCAGTGGGATCTGTGCTGTAAGAGTAACATATCCCTTTTCTTCCTCATCTTGACCTCTCCCATGAGCATGGAAGTCGGTATGAGTATATAAAGTATGCAGTGAGTTTCATAAAATTTAGAGAGATTTTCACTTCCCTAAGCACTGAAACTTACCCAGAATCAAAAGGGATATAAGCAATCATTTCTTTGGGTTTTATGTCACCATTTCACAACATGCTTAATGTTTTGTCAGCAATAATAACATTTCTAATTCACTGAAAATGTGCAACAGTGCTTTTCCCACTGAGGTTCAGAAAATTCTACAGGCAATGAGAGGTACATTGAGCACAGGGGTAAGATAAAGTGAGCAATTAATATCCCTGAATATGCAAAAATTAAATTATAATTGCTGTCTACACTGTAAAGCTAGGTATGTCACAAATACACTGCGAAAGAGTGTCAGAATGCAATAGCTTCATAGTTTTAGTCTTAAGGGGATTCTGCCCTGCTGTGGTTTCCCTGTGTTACTTGAAATGACCCACTAATTCACGTCAGTGTTAGTTAGCTTGCAGTGCTCTTGCCATGTTAAAACCAGCCACTGTGGGAAGGAGTCGTTGCTCCTAAAGTTAACATCAGGTCTAAGCTTGTCCCTTTGGCTGGCTCCCACCGTCAGTTTCTGCCCCACAAAGCCATTCAGCAGAGCCCAGGCAAGTGCCCAGAAAGATGGGCCAGATGTCCCTCTAAACCCAACCTCTGCTCAGCAAGTCCCTGCAGACCCCCTGGGCGAGCTG
This sequence comes from Harpia harpyja, assembly GCF_026419915.1. Lineage (NCBI taxonomy): Eukaryota > Metazoa > Chordata > Aves > Accipitriformes > Accipitridae > Harpia > Harpia harpyja. Next base: position 8,126,455 of record NC_068959.1, read on the forward strand.
CAGATCCCGCCAGCACAAGAAGCTGCTCCATGCCTGGCAAGGCACTAAGTTGACTGTTTCTGAATAGCTGTTCCAGATTTATCTGTTCTGGGTAATTCTTCACCTGGCTATCCCACTCCAGAAAGGATGATTGGGCCCTTAGAGATAGCTTAAACACAAAGAAACCAAATTGATTTCATCTTCTAGTTTAATTGTTGTAAACAGGTGGTTTCCTTAGATCGCTGAAAGCAAACATTTTGGACGGTATCTGGAACAGGAAGATGAGATTTGGTTTCCTGAATTAGGTTTGCATTTCCTGGTTACCTCAGTCATCGCTGTAGACAAAAACATAGGCACATGCTCAACTTCTCACATGAGGAAAGTTAAACATATGCTTGCAGTGAGTCAGAGTCCACCGTACATAACAGTACTGGAGTAGTAATAGCATAACTATGGGGGAAGTGTGTGTAATACCTCTGCTCAGATCCAGGATGACTGTTCTTATGCTGTAGAGTTTGAGTAGTTTTTGCATATGGCACGTATGCTTTATACCCTAAAATACTGCTGAAAGATTTAATTTTGAATGTAGAAGAGGTGCAGATTAACAGAGCAGATGCAGTAGGTACATGCAGAAAGTGAGAGTCTGAGTGGAGACAAGGAGGGAGAGAACAGTGACAGAAGGACAACACTGGTTTATATTATAATTATTCCAACATTGCTAAGGACAGGGGGAGACCCCCCCGTCCTTCCTAAAAAGGGTTTTTGTTTAATCCCACAGCAATCAATCAACGAAGCCATACGGACATCAACCCTTCCCAGGCCAGCTGCAGCAGGAGGCAGTGGAGAAAACGGACGTGTGGTCAGCCACGATTTCCCCAAATCCATGCAGACGATCCCGTGCATGAGCCACAGCACCGGCATGTCCCTGGGAGCTACGGGATTATAATTGGCCTTTTGACCCATTGCCTGGGTGAGAGCAGGGGCAGCCCAACTCCACCCCCTCCAGAGCCAAAAACAAACCCAACACCAACAAGACAAACGACGATGACAGAAGGGACAATTGGATGGATCTTCCTGAGGAAATCAAATCTATTTCCCTTTTTATTTGCAAACAGATCCACCGGCAGGAGAACGGAAACAGGTCTGTACTGCAATAAGGAGAGTGTAACGGGATTTAACAGACTCGTGAACCATCCCTGATCAAAGAACCACTGGAACACTAATGAGGACTATGCCATTTTGTTTTAACTTGGTTGTTAATAAGTCTTAGTGTGTGCAATATATATATTTTTTCTTACTAATTCCTGTGGTGTCAGGGTAACATCAGCCCTTTCCCCCTTCCCTGCTCAGCCCTTCAATCTGGTTTAGTTTGGGATGCAAACCATAATGTCTGAGCTACTAACAGCAAAAAAGAAAATCCGATAAATGGCAAGTTGAACTCCCTGCAGGGCGTCAGCATTGACCCCTTTTGTCCATCGTGATTCTGCCTTCCCTTGTTCTGTTGTGAACTTGGGCTGTGGAGTTATTGCAATGAGGCAGGCAGCTGCGAACGGCTCTCCCTGCAACGGGAAGGACTTGATGCCAGAAAGAACCTGAACAAAAACACAAGGCTGTTTTACAGGGGCAAAGTCACGAGTGAGTTTGGAAACCCCAGGTAACCTGAGGACAAAGTGATAATTCTTCCAGAGATGATGAGTGGCGGTTCAAGAGAAGAATCATGTGCCTGGAGTGGGGAGCATCCTGCGTGGCAGACTAGAGCAGATGGTTGGTCTAAGATCATGGTTGGGTGCTGTTTATGGAAGAGACAAAGTAAATGCCACATTCCCCTCACATGTGACTCTCCTGCCTAGGTAATTGGAGGCTAATAAGCAATTGTGAACCATTTCTTCATTGCTTAGCTTCTGTGTGTGCTCCCTTTTTGGTGGTCACATAAGGGAACCATCCTGAGCCAGGAATAGACCATCTCAAGACATCCAGTTCTAGATGACTGCCTATTAACCAGTGAAACATGCTAGAAGTCATGGGGCTGCAATGGGAATATCCCCGCCTTTTTGCTCTGAAATCCCTTTATGACCACTTTTCTAATTAAGAGGGACATTTTGTAGATAGTTGGCCAGAATGGCTTTCTGGAAGGAACTGCTGAAGCAAACCAAGGAGGAGACCCTACAAGAGCTTCATTCAAGTGTCCACGACATTCAACAGCATCCAGGCTGGTCAAACTCAGCCTTCCCATCAAGTTGTGGCCTGTCTGGGTACAAAGCCAAAAGTAGCAGATTCCCACTCATGTATCCTTAAAGAGGGGGAAGCATCCACAAGCCAGGAGAGCAGGTTGCTGACCCCAGACTTGGTATTGCAGAAACCTGCACTGCCAGACAGGTAGCTGGGAGTCTGGCCACAGGCATGGAGATCAAAGGGGCAAGGATGGTTTTCCAGAATTGCACAAAAGGTTCGTTCTGTGAATCACTGGCGTGGACAGACAAATGCTTCCCACCCTGGTGGGCCTGAGACACCTCCCCAGAAGTGAAGAATTCCCAGGGGAGCATCTGGAGTGAGAGAAGGTCTGTGGGGCAGGGACCACAGTGAACCCACGTGGCCTTTTCCCATCTCACAGGTCCATCACTGATGGCAAATAAAGTTCAAAGCTTCTCACAGGACCCAGCAAATATCTGTAAGGAGACTGAGCTGCTATTGGAGCATTCTGAGCTGCTTTTTCTCTTTTTTTTTCTTTTTTTCTTTTTTTTTAATTTCTTTTTTTTTTTTTCTGCAACGTAGCAAGAGAGGAGTAGGAAAAGAAGGGAGACTGGTGAAGAGAAAGTGATGCAGGCAAATGACTGGCACAGGTCTATGAGGAGGATCTGTCTATGCAGCTGTCCATAGGTACAGCTGGAAGCTGCCTGAATACCAGTTTCCATTAGTGTACGAATGTGCAGGTCAATATGTTTACCACCTTTAACACCAACCTGATCTGAAGTATCTGTTTCATTTACCCACTTGTCATGCAACACTTTGGAGACCAGCAAGTCAGAGTCAAGGTCCTAAGCGCGGGCACAGCATGTCTTGTGCCAATATGTTTTCCTCTCTCCACCACTGGAAACCCTTGTGCTCTTCGTCTCTCATCACCGAACATGAACTCTGTTATGAGCCACTCCAAACACCTCTTCAGGTCACTTTGTGTTGGCTATCGTTATTTTTAATCCGCTTTTCTTAATTTTACCTTCAGTTCTGTGTAAGTGCTAGCACAGTGGAGGCATCCCGCAAGCTAGCCTGTTTCCATGCCCAGGGCCCTCAGATGCATCTCCTGAGCCAGCTCTTGCCACATCCAGACCTTGCCACGGCAGCGCACGGCCGGGCACTGTGGTGGGAGCAGGCTGCCGAGACCCAGCAGTGCTCCGTCCTCCTCCAAAGACAGGACCACGTGGCAGCAGGTCGCGGGGAGCCCGACCGGGCAGTTGGACGGTCTCATGAGAAGCAGCGCGTCTGTGCTAGGACTGGCCGCTTGTGACGTGAAGATGTGAGATGCAGTTTTCAAAGGCTTTTGATCAGCGGAGGGGTTAAAAAAAAAAAAAAAAAGATGAATAGGACAAAAGCGTGGCAAATGTTAACTTGTAATATGTATTTTTACTACACTTTTCTTAAAAATAGAGTAATGGTAAAACTCTTAAAGACATTGACATTTTTTCTCAACAGGAGTCCATATTTAACAGTTTTGGCTTTCATTAAATTTTGCTCTTTGGTACCTGGATCTTTTATTTAACAGCTATATTTGTTTTAACTCTCTTTTGTTTTTTCTTTCTTTTTTTTTTCTTTTGGCAGTACTGCAAAGGATTTTACTTTATCAAATGCAACAGTGTTTTTCTTTTCACATTCTCTTTTTTTCAAGCAGCATTTTTACTGGTAATTATTATTTACACAAAAGTGAAACTATCAGCTGGAATTTTAGCACCAAGGATCCATGATCCATTTTTCATACCTGTCCATGCCATTTTGTGCCAGTGCTGGATGTGTGGAAATGAAAATTATGTTACCCCTCAGGCAATATTACCCAACCTGAATCAAACAAGATTTCCTTGATTATTGCTGTGTCTGACTTGTGAACAGCAGCCAAATAAACTGCTTCAGGTTGAAATTGGGAATCTATCTAATATTTACCCAAGAGTCAGGAAACTAAACATTTATTGGGTTCAAAGTTAATGATTTTGCTTCGTTTGGAGTTTTGTGGGGTTATTTTTTGAGGAGGACTATTAGAGGATTTTAGCTTCTTTTTACACAGAGGGAAGACATGGTCAGCTCAGAGATTGTTCAGAACCAGCACTGGTCCAAAAATCCTCACCGGGATCGGCTTTCCTAGGAGCTCCCATGCTGTTTCAGAGGCTTGGACATTTAAGAGGTTTCTCACTCAGTTTTCACACAATTAACCTGCTAAATTCCTCATCCAAAAGTCTGTTGAAGGGAGAAAGAGAGTGGCATTTTAAAGGGTCTTGGACATTTATGCAGATGCTGACAGCTGCTGAGGTAAACTATAATCATTAATGTCGTGCTCTTACGTAGCACTTGGTATCACAGAACTGGAAGGACTTCCCTTCCCCGTATCATGATTCCCATTTATTGGCCAGGGAAGCGAGAAAAGTGCCTTGGACCAGGCATCCCAGCTCACCCCACAGGGCCATGGTTATAGATTCAAGGTCTCCAACATTCACAAGGGTTTTTTTTACCTGCTGGTAAGTTTTAAAGATAGAGTCAGCAAGGGGCAGAATTAATAAGTTTTGAAAGGGGCTGTGAACCCTCAGGCTTCAAAGCACAAGAGACTCCCAGTCGATGGGGCCTGAAGGAGAGGTTTCCCATGATCAGGCTATGCTGGATCAGCCCATTTTGGTCTTCCACAATTGCTTAGGCATCCAGTACTGTACTTTGGGCTTGGACCCTGTCTCAAAATGCTCTTCTTGCTCAGTGGTTTACTCTTGGTTCCCAGTGAGGTTGCAAAAATGCACAAGAAATGTTCCTTTATATCTTGGCATAAATAGGACAAAGTTCCCTCCTAGTGGCAAAAGCAAATATTCCTTGTAAGAAAGTCTCCAGCAAGAATCCGAAACCATCTTCAGCAGTTGTTGAAGCAAAAAAACACCCAACCTTGAAGTGCAGCAGGTGAGGAACAGATGCATCACCCAGTCCATCCCTTTGCTATGGGCTGATAACCCTGGCATGAGGACACAAAGCTGGGATGCTCCAAAAAGATTTGGCTGGACTTGTTTGTCTATGTGCCTACCTGCCATCAAATGCAAGGAGAACTTACTCATCTGAGCTCTGTGAAGGGACAGGGCAGCGGCGCATCAATGTTTGCTGTAACCCAGTGGGCACCACTAACCTGTTCAGCAACTTAGCCACATATGTCCATCAAAAGTTTTGGGAGACACGGGGAAGTTTTCACTGTGAACACAGGCTCATGCTCAGTTTTCAAGGATGCGGTCAGTCACCCAAGTCTCACACATGGCTCTGGGTCCCCAGGTGAACATTTTTGTCCACGCGGCTAACATGTTGGTCCAACACGGAGGCACACGTCAGAGTTTAGATGACCCATCACCGTGGTGTGTGGTACCCTTAGGACACTGCTGGTACTCTTCACTTCCATGGCATGAGAAATAACTGCACAGATTGGGGCTTAGCTAGTGCTCTGAAGCACCACCTTGGAGACTGAAGGAGATGGGTTCAGGCCCTTCCCACCAGCAAAGGTACCAGATTAACCCCAAACACCTTTTAGAGACCTGTGTGGCCTGTTCTCTGATGGCTTTTGTAGCTGCTGACCTCTCTTAAACACAAATTCCCTAGTTGCCTTCACATTACCTATGGGCACAAATCAATTTGTCAGCCACTAGTGCTGGTTTTGTGTCTTGGAACCCCACTGCTGGCTGAAGCTCCCATGCTTGCATCTCTGCTACCCAGTTAATTAATTAACTAACAGAAATACAGGGATGTCACTGTGCCATGCACAGCTGCCCACCAACCTGCAGGAGGGCAGGGCTTTTGGGGCAAAATCTACATGCAAACCTCAGCTCAAAAGATGCCAGACAAAACTGCTTGGGCCTTGCGTTGCTCCAGCTTCACAACAAAGATCACACCCTGCCAGCTTCCTTCTTACACAGAACTGCTCTGTTCTTTTCCAGGCACTTGGTCTTGTTGGTCTGAGTGTATAAGAGGGATGAATTTAGCGTGCAAGGACCTGGAAAAGGTTCTCCTAGGCATGGAGGGGTAGCTTGAGACTGATCTCTCCATCAAAATCCTGACCATTCCTACTCTGGGATTCTCCACTCAGCCCTGACCTGCAGCATCACCTCCCATTTCCCTTCTGTCCATCCCCATCTCTCCTTCATCTGTATATCAGTCCCACCCTCAGCACTGCCAGCTACTCCTCTCCAGGACCTGGAATAGGCTCTGGGTATGTACATGGTGGTTGTCTTATTGCAGATAAGTCTGTATCACTGTAGAGCTTTAGAAAGCAAACGAACTCACCTTCCTTTGGGTTGGGGGCAGAGATGTGAATCCAGCCCCACGCTGGGCAGAAGTGACCCCATAACCCATCACACTGCACTCAGGCAGCAAGGAGCCTTTCTGCAAATGGGGTGTTACATGGAGCCACAATCTTGCAAAGTGCTAAGTTAGCTGGCTGTTCCCAGAGCACTTAGACTAAGCTCCCTTCTGCTGGCACACACTTATCCGGAGGAACCATCGCTGTCTGGCTGCCAGGAGGTAGACCTGGCTCGGGGATGGAGAGAGACAGGGTGCTGGGCATCATCTCCACCAAGCTGGTACCCAAGTGAACTCACCTGCCAAAAGTGTGCAAGGGGAAAGCTGTCTCTAGAGCAGGGAAACACAGTAATCCTCACCCCCAGAAGGGATACCGAAAAGTGTAATTAGCTAATGTTTGCACATCCCTTTCTCATGCACTAATTATATAGTACGTACACACACACACAGGCATACACAAAGAGATGCCTTTGACAGCCCAAATTAGCTGTCAAGGTACCTTTTCTTTCCTAAGGATCAATATGGTATAATGTAACAGCCACACAGTATGTTCATTACTCTGCAGGGCTGGTTTAACATGCTCTCTGGATCCCTTTGGCAGTAATTCCTCCTCTGTTTGAGCTGGCATCAAAATTAATGGCATGTCGTGTTCTATAAGTCCTGACTTTTTAGATGAAAGGTACATGGTGTTGTTCGCATCAGTATTACAGTGTAATAAATCAATGCTTTCCCATTGGAAGGATTTCAGACAATTTCACAACTTGCTCTCAGGAACTCAAAAGACAACTAGTCTGCCAGGCCATGGGCCAATTAAAAAAAAAAATAAATAAATCCATAAAAACAGAAAAAGGAGGGGGAAAAACCCATTTCATTGCAGTATTGTTACCTGCTTCATGTAGGACACTGGAGCTGGGGCAGCAATGACAAAGTTTCATCAGGCCCCATCAGACAAGGTGGTGCACAGCTCAAGGGAGCATATTCCCTGCACCGAGGAGGTTACGGACAAAGCTGACAGAGGCTGGGAGGGGGAACACAGTCTGATTTCACTTGACCAAATAGGAGCAGAGACAAAAGTAGAGTTTGCCTTCTGATTGCCAGATCCTAGAACAAACTGCTCCCAACTTTCAGAAAAGCAGCGGGAAAGGGGAAGAGGAGCGAAGACATGCCACATGCCAGGACAGAGCACTCAGCGACCCCCCGAAAGGTGCCCACAGAGTTATTGTCCCAGTTTCTTTGGTAGCTGCTGCCCAGAGTGCAGCTCACTTACTTAACGACATCTTTACCAAGTAAAACTTAAATTCCTCTGCTCCCAGAAGCACATGTACAAGATGGGAAGAGGCTAAACTTGAAAGGGGAGACGTTTTGTTGCCTCAGATTAGCTCAAACTGTGTGACAAGCTTTCCTCAGTTCAAAACCAATGTTGTTAACCTTGAAATCTGCATTATTAATATTTCAACGTAAGTCGCATCAGGAGCTGCTGAAAGAGCTCTCCTGGACTTGTGACAGCTAGTCCTGTTTGATTCTAATCATATATGAATGCATGAGTTAAGAAGACATCATTAAAAGTACATTAAGTTTAATTATGCTAGCAGCCGCAGACAGTGGGAGCATCAGCTTAATGCAGAATGCATAATTAGATCAGACCTAATCCATTAGATTCATATTTGTTAAAGAAAATGCTCGTCTATAAGTGTCACTACAAAGTGATCCATAGGGTTTGGAGGACCAGCACTGTTTCCTGGGGGCTACTGCCCTCCCGCCCCCCTCTCCTCTCCTCCCTGCCCATCACCCCTGTGCACGCTGCTGAGCCCTCACTCAGCTCATTGCACATCCAGTTTAACAAAAGCACGCAAAAAAACCAAAGCAAGAAGATCCTCCACCCTGGCAGCCAAGCCCTGGGGAGGTGTTTGCATGGTTTAAGCCGTTATGGACCCAGATCTCCTTTGCAAGGAGCTGGCACCGCCAGAGCGGTCAGTAGATGCAGGAGTGCACCCAGTCCCGGGTGAGTGGATGGCCTCACAATCCAGTTAGACCAGTACAGCCGTGCTCGGGGATGGAAATGGGTGGTTGCAGCATGGCTGATGCCCTTTCACAGACTCCAGCTGCTGTTGGCTGCAGAATGGGTTGGGACTACTTTCCAAACAAAACAAAAAAGGCAAAAAATCCCAAAATAATGAAAGCAAAAGTGTTTCAGCTCCTTCCAGGGATGGTCCAGCTCTTTTCACTAACACCAGGAGGGCAGTGGCAGGGGCTCACGGCTGCAGCAGCAGGGAAGGTGGCATGTCCCTTTTCCCAGCAGCATGGCATTACAAACAACCTACTGCATCACTCTGCGAAGCCACTGCATTCAAGGGAAACCTCCATCACCGGTGGGCTTGAGCTGAGCCCCAAGATGAGCAGCCGTGGGTTGCCACCCCCATCTTCAGGGTGGCAGGGGTCGCAGGGATAACTGGTACCAGCAACCCCTCACACCCCCAAGCAGCATCACTGCAGTAGGGACGACAAATCTGCCAACACCTGAGCTCCCCAGGTAATCAGGTTCCTGTGGCTTGGTGCTCCTCAGCTGGGATACAGGGGACCCTGTAGCCACGTGCTTGTCCCATGGAGTGATTTCAGCAGCATCTCCCAGCCCAGACCCCACGGTGGTGGCCACTGCCTTGGCAGGGCATTTCCTGGCTCCTGTGGGCCGTCCTGGAGGTGATGCACCTCACCGGCATGCTGCTAAACCACAGCGCTCATGGGTCCACGTGCTCACTGCCATCCTCCTTGCTACAGAGAGGAGTGAATTTACTGTGAGCCTTTACCTGCTACAGGTTATTCACACCCTTTGCCTCACAGACTAATTCAGCTCAGCGCTGGACATGGAGAGGGTCTGCGCAAAGGTCCGAGTCCCGCTCAAGGATGATTTCAGCTGATGTCCCCTCCAGCCTGGAGTCAGAGTGGGCTGGAAAGGGGAGTTGGTCAAGGCCACCACACGACACACGCCTGGCAGCTGTGAGCAAGCAATTGCCGTTCAGGAGGGAACCCGAGAGCCCCACGCTCGCTGGCACTCATCATGGGCAGGAGCCGCTTACGCTTAATGGCTCAACTGAGCCCTCTAACACCTGCCTAAGTGCTGAATATTACTGCTATTAAAATATAATGGCCTCTTGCTGCCTCTCTTCCATGGAGCCGGGTGAGGGCTATGATTGGGAAGCCACAGCACGGAAGCACAGCCCCGCAGGCAGGGCAAACGGGCAGGATTAAAACCTTTCTGAAGACACCTTTCGCAGCCAAGGGCCAGTTCCAAATGGACCACAATTACTGGTTAGACAATAACTGAGATTTTCAGGAAGTTTTCTGAATAAAGCATCTGCTAACTTAAGTTTGGGGAGAGCTTTTTGGTTTCGGTTGGGTTTTTTCTTTTTTTTTTTTTTTTTTTTTGAGAGAGAGAGAGAAAACCCCTACCAGTCAGCCCATTTTATCCATATTTCATTTTCATCCTTGCCACCTCCATCCCATCTCTGCCCTGCTTATGCAGGCAAGGGTGACACAGGCAGGTTAGGCTGTGCCACGGGGTCCAGGAGGGGACAGGATGGGGGTCAGCAGCCCGGGGGCCCCCTTCTGCCTCCCATTTTGCAATGCTGTGGGACACCAGCGCCGTCCTGCCCACAGGGTCTCGCAAAGGGGGTTGGAGGACCCCATGGCTGTTTACCTGCCACAGAGGTGGTTTCCATGTTCTCTGTTTTTCAGGGTTTTTAACTGACAATGGTCATCAGCATTTCTAAGTTCAATCTAATAAACATGGGGAAAGACCGGCTAAAGGCTGTTGTGATTTTCTTTCCCATTTGTGTGCTGAAGTGTGTCTGTTTGCCAATAGCCAGCATAAGCCAGTGTCCTGGTTCAGCTAAGAAGTAGGAAGAGACATGGCAAAGACTTGGGAAAACTTTCTTCCTCTAAGGAAGGAGTTGATTTATAGTGAATTATATGTACTTTTAGCTGCTGATGTCCTTTTTGGCCAGGGGATATTTGGAGAGATATTTGGAAACAATTTAACCTCATAAGGCCTTTTAGAGAAAGCATTGATCTTTCTAAATGGGCAGCAATTGATATGTTCAAAGTGAGCATCATGTGCATGCATGTTTGTACATGTGTGGCTCTGTGTGTCATTTAAAAATAAAGCATCAACCCCCCAAAAAAATCAAAGATGAGCACAAAGAGCAGCTCTTTGGAGAAAGAAATGTGAAGACCTTTATACCTCACTATCAACTCCCTTTAGTGTGGTAATCCATATGGCAAGATGAAAGGGCAACCCATGGTGCTGTTAACTGTTCTTTCCCAAGGAAAACATCTAAACTGTTGCACTCATTGAGCAATCAAAGGGAAATCTAAGTTAACCCCCCTGTGGCCAGTTTGCCCCAGGCCGACCGCTGGCATCCCTGGTGGGAGATGGGTTATAGCTGCAACCTTGGCAGCCACAAGCCATATATTCCCAGAGACTCATAAGCAAATTTTAGGCTCTGACAACCCTCTCTGAGACCCCTCCAGACATCTGGCAGAATTCAGCAAGATGTCAAATATCTCTGTCTACGCTGCAATGTATTTTGACAGGATCCTGACACAGTGACACGACCACAGTGTGATCAGCTCTTAGGTTTCATTTGAAGAAGTGTTTTCGCTCTGGTGTAAGAGAAATCTACCCACCCCTCACAGACCATATGCCATCTTTTTAGTACATTTGCTGATTATCCAAAAAGCACTAAGAGAGCCTGAACACTGCCCCAGTGACTCCTGGATCCTCTTTTACAGTAATTGGCACAGAAAGGTCTGCAAAGTCCCTTTCTGAAAAAAAAACTGAGGCACAGAAAGATTCCCATGGGATCAGTGCTACACAAGAAGCCCAGGAAGAGGGACAGGTCATTGCCTGGTCTCCTGGCTCCCAGAGGGCTCCCCTCTTCTACAGTCAGCAGGTCACCCCACCGAGACCAGCCTGACCCTTCCATGGAGCCCAGAGCGCAGTATTTCCAGAAACACAGGGGCATGCCCACGCTGCAAACCCTCATCCTTTTAAAAAGGATTCTGTGATGCCATGAGTTTGTGCCAGGTCAGAGAGGAAGGGAATAGCCTGTGGTTTGATGCAGTAAGGCAAGAGAAACTCCACTTCAGCCTCCCTCTCTTTCTGTTGTGTTTCTTGAAGGGACCAAAATGTTAATTCAGAAAGATATTTTCAGACTTAGAAGCAAAGCCCAGATGCGTAGCTTTGCAGTAAATGCTCTAAGTCCAGCCTGCTTGGTCCTATAATTAGCTAGGACTTATGACAGTGATGCTATCTCCCTCCACAGGGCACAGGGACAGCTTTCCAGGACAGGGTTTTCATCCCTGGTGTTCCCAGTGTCGCCTGATGCCACACAGAGGACCACAGGTGTGCTACATGGTGGGGCGTAAAGGTCTGTGTCTGGAGGTTGGTGGAGAAAGGGTTAACCCCACCCCCCAGCTATTAGCTGCAAAACTGGGCCAGACTGGGAGGAACTGGTTGATTACCAGGAGCTATAAAGGTGTGCTGGGAGGACTTTGCTGGGAGAGCTGGGCTGGGGCAGGAGGGATGGCTGGGATTTAGGAAGGGATGAGGCAGGCAGTTTGCTGCCCTGATGCAGGTAGGCTTCTGCAATCAATCACTGCCTCCATCTTCTCTTGGACCGATGGAGGAGATAGGAGAAAAGCCCCTTGCTCGCTTTTAGTACCACAGGTAGGAGGGGAAACTCTGCCAATGTTTTCTTCCTTCTGGCTGCTGAGCTGATCTCCAAGCAGGTGTGTAGGAAAGAAAGCTTCCTTAGCCTGGGCTGTGGGACTGGTGGTTAATCCCTTCGACACCAAGAAGTTCTTCAGCTGCTGACAGAGACAGGAGGCTGCTGTGCAGGAATAATGGGAGGGAGATTAAAAGGGGTCAAGAGAGAGCCTAAAACTGCTGAATAATGTGCCTGGGGCTTCATAGGAGACTGGTGCAAAGGCAGGGAATGACTTAACATTAAAGGGAATCAGGGTACAGTAAGGGAGGCTTTCCATACACTGAGCAGAGGCAAAACTTGGAAATGCATGCCCTCAAGTGAGCAAAAGCAACTATTTTGCAGGCCAGGAAATACTTTTTGGTAACTATAGTGCATCTCGTGGTGCTATGTGCCAGGAAGAGCAAATATAGCCTACTTCCAGGCCAGGGAGGAATAACCAAGCTCATGCAAGCAGTCTGCAAACAAGAGAAAAAGCCCTGTGTGCTTTCCCGAAGATAGATCATGACAGACTGCTGTGATTTGTTTTGTTTGTCTGTTTTTCTCCTGAAGATACTTGTGTTTCTAAGTGAGGGAGGTGTGGTAGGTTTAATGTAAATGAGCTTTACAAAAACATTTGATTTTGTGGGGGAGGTCATTAGCTAAAATGAAGACTATAAAAGGAGTTGTCAAAGTGAGACATCTAAAGAGAAGATGAGTTGTACTGCAAAGCAAAACTCGGTGGATGGAAAGGTACATGTATAGTTTCTCTGAAGGATTTATCTTGCAACCACTGTTAATTCACATGAAGAATTGAAAGACTTCAAATTTGGGGGATAGAAAGACAGGATGAAAGGCAGTGGTTCAACATCATGTTTGAGGGGCTGACTGCAAGACTACCTACTGCTGGAAAGAGCAGATGAAGATTTGGGTATGCTTGCTGATCACCACATGGATGTTTGCCACCAATGGGACAACATGCTACAGTCATAAAAAAAAAAAGAAAGGGGAAAAAAAAAAGGCAAACACATTCAAGGGTCACAGCAAGAGAGTTCCAGCTAGGAGAAACCTTTGGTGATACCAAAAATGTTATGCATAATCCTGGCCAGCCACCATTGAGAAAGATGACCTGAAACTGGAATAACTGGGAATTCAATGGTGCAGGAAATCCTTTCCAGCCTCATTTATGTTCCTGCCTACCAGCAGCGTGGTGGCCACTATTGCCTAAACAGCCTCTATCTATGAAATGCCTTCTCTTCACACTCCCAGGGATTTGTAATCCTACTTGTGAGGTTACTGGGCCATGGACTTGCTAAGGGCAAGAGGGTTCTCTCTTCCCTGGGCTAGCTAGCCCCAAATTGTCTCTCCAGAAAGTTTTTCAACCTGCCTGGGAAATCTGTCCTGAAATTTAAGCAGGGAGGAAAGCAAGATGGAGAAAGGACCAAGGACACAGCGAGCTGGTAGACAGAAAATGAGAGAGGGGAGGGTGATAAAACAGACGCTGGTGCATAACGAGTACCTTGTAACGAGCTGTGATGGAGCTCGTCCCCAACCAGCCGGTTTACAAGGCGCAGCAAGGCTGCGAGCGCAGCGCCGCACCGAGCGAGCCAGGAGGGAGCGGAAAGCACCGTGACACTTCGTAGGTGTTACTTTTCTGATTTAATAAGCTTTGGCTGCTCCCTGCAAACGTGCCGGCTCCCTTCAGAGGTGCCAGCTATGTAACTGGGGCATCGCTCCGGCCCCCGTTGTCAGCATCTCTCGTAGGTGAGAGAAAATTCGTATGAGCACCAGGTTTGCTGGCTTTGAGAGGCGCTGGGCTGAGAACAGCCCGCCTCAGAAATACTACCGAGCTGACACGTGGGGTTCCTCCTACGCTTGGCAGGGAGGCAGGGAGGGAAGGCTTAAAAGCATAATTTGTACAGGAATAAAAAAGCAGCGTGTTTGTGCCAGTTGGCTCGGAGGCAGCAAGGTACAGCAGGGAAAACATGATTTTATTTGGTGGGTTTGTCATGTCTCTGGTAGAGACTGGCTCATAATTACTGCTTTTTACCACTTCTAGGTGGATTGCAGGTTAAAGAGTGGGTTGTTTCCTACAGTGCCCTGATATGTAAATTGTGGAGCACTAGGTTTTTAGCGAGGTGTTTCTGAAGAGCTGTGGGATGCCGGCAGCAAGGCTGGGGATGACCCCATGGAGTGCAGTGGTGTCTCCTCACTGCTTGGAGCTGGCTTACCCAGGATCCAGGTGCTGCACATTCCAAATGCACCCCTCGCCACGGTCATGAAATCCTGAGCAGTCCTTTGCTACTGGCAACGAAGGAGAGGAAATGCCCGAAGTGCAAGTTACTCTGGAAATATTTGGAGACCTGCGTGCTCATCCACGGCTCAGGTTAGTTCTTGGACAATTTCTGAGGTTTTCCCATTTCCACCCATTTTAGGAGAGAAAATATCCCGAGGTTTTTCCTTGACACTCAAAGAATGGGGAGACATGTTCCCCCTGGGTGATGGGAGGGGGCAAGCCCAGCTCGCGAGGGACCTGGTGGTGCAGAAGCCACAGTGGTTCCCCCAGCAATCAGCAACTGCTGGGCAACAGCAGGGCCAAAAACATTTGGGTCTTAAGAGCCATGGAAGATCTTTCTTATGATGGGATATTTCTTTCACTTGCTGATTGCTTTGCCCTCCTCCCCTCTGCTATTTGTCATGTGTGAACATATTTTAAGGAAAAATGAATTCCCAAGGTCCCAGATCCCACTGGGTCCATAAACGGTTGTTCTGCTGAGCGCTGCAAAGGGCAGGGGATCCAGATGGCTGGTGAATATTGCACTGATCCTGTTTTCACATGGCAGCAAAAGCCCTCCCAAAGGAGGAGAGGAGTGAGGAGGAAGATCTCCTTGTGACAGACCACTTGTTTAGAAACCAACTTTGGGTCCCATCAGTGCTAAAGTCCCAGGACACATCCTCTCGCTCTAATTTACAGTTACATCCACGGAGAGCTTTCTCTTGCAAGATAAAAGTGGGCTAAAAGCAGCTGAGAGAGGAACTTCAGAAAAGATGACGGCGACACGAGCTTCTCCTGCTCGCGCAGTTCAGCGCAGTTCAGCACAGCCCAGCTGCGCCGCCGCAGACGCTGCCTGCCGCCTTGCGTGGCAAGGGCCAAATGATTGGGATAATTGCTCTCCCAGCAATACACTGACTATGTACATTTAGGCTTCAATTAATTTGCTGGCTCTAAATGAACTGCCTCCTATTGCTTTCAGCAATCAAGTCTTGTTAATTGAAAATAGCATTTATCTTATCTCTAGGAGAAGGCTGGACAAAAGTAGGGCAACAAAATCCAGTGTGAAGGTAGCACCAAGTGAAAGAAGGAGGGAGAAAATGAAGCTGAGGGAGGAGAGCAGCCAGGCTGGCCAAGGGAAAAAGTTCAGGATATTTTTTTCTTGATGGCTTCAATGCTTTCAGGACGTCCTGGTTTGGAAGGGGTTGTCTTTTCACTCGGACTTGTGCGGTCCCACTTCCAGCTGGTTGCGCACTGTCAGCAGGGTTATGTGTGTTTGGGGGGGCACTGGCTCATGCTGCAAGGGCTCATGAACACGGGGTTTAGCCCTGCTGCTCCCTCTGACATCTCAGTGCTGGCAGGGGCCACTGGAGCACAGGATGAGTAGCTCACACCTGGGTAAAACAGAGCACAAGCAGTTGTGTTTAATGCACTTCCTCGGGTGAACCCCAAGTAGCTGGTCATCCCATCTTTGTTTTCCCAGGGGTGTAGCCATGCTCCTGGAGAAACAGTGGCTGAAATATCAAAAGTGTCTTGAAATTCAAACAACCTCAAAAGCCCACCTCCTGCTCCATTTCCCAAGGAAAGTCCTTTAGAAAGAAGACTGCCAGCCATGCTGTACTGTTTGAAGAATGATCCCAGTTTCTTACCTTTAAATTAAGTTGCAAAGTAAATCCTTAAGACGTGAGATCTAGCACAAGTTTGCGGTTTGTTTTTTCTCTTTCTTGGTCTGCTTACTTAAGCCCCCTCTGTGAGTTTCCCACCAACTGAACCTAATGTTATCTTGTATACACAGTCGTCATATCATTAAAGGGAAATCAGAGAAACTGACTTTAATAAATTTTAACACCCTGTTTGAAAAATCTGGCAATTAAAGCTTCCTGCCCTCGGACCTTTGAAAGCGACAGGTGGCAAATCCCCTTCAGTCTTTAATAAGTGCGGCTCATCAAAGGATGTCGGCATGCAGGGGCAGGAGAGGAGGCAGGGGAAGGAGAGAAATAGGAACATCAAGACTTAGAGACTGAAAGACAAAAGATGACCCTCCATTTTTCACCCTCCTTCCAGAAACAGAGGAGAGAACGAGCATCATTAGAAGGAGACTAATAAGCCCATCTTGCTCTGGAGGGAAGGGTATGGGGAGGGAGGCAGGATGGAGGTGGGTCCAACCAGGCAGCACGGGGCATGTATCATTACACAGAGACACTCAGAGAATAGTATTTACCCTCCAAGTACAGTTCTGCCATGACTTTTGTTGTTGTTGCTGACCTCAAAAGGCAAAATGTTCTGGAGAACAGCAAGCAGGTGGATATCAAGCAAGGCCATGGACCTTTGGCTGCTCCTCTGTAGACCTTCAGGTGAAGCATCCTAGAGCAAAATTTATCATCAGGATAAATTCGTCCTTCTCACCACCCATTGATAACAACCACTTGAGGGACAACCACCCCTAGTATTGTCTCTCTGGAGAAAGGGTTTGGGGGTTTTTTTATGGATGGGGAGAAACAGGTGGATTTTATCACTGCTGAAGCTTGGCCAGTGGGAAGGAGATGTACTAACCAGGTGTTCAACTTTCTTGTATTCAGATGGGAACCTCTCAGGATATCTTGGTCCTTCTAGCTCCTTCTGAAACCTTGAGCTGATTTTCTGACCTCTCAATCACCTGATATCCCCGGTCGGTTGTACAACAGAGATGATGATCTTCATTTCCATTCCCTTATGGCTCATCTCAAAAGTGCATAAAGTAGCACAAACCTCTTGGAAGAAAGGCACAAAGTATCTCTGTTGTTTTTATGACTTAGACTCTGACATCTCTTAATGTGGGGCTAAAATCTTTCTTTTTTTCTTTTCATTCCACTTCTTTATTATATCTGGTCTTTCCAGGATAGCAAGAGATGGTGAATGAAGGAGATCTTACAAGAGAAATCACTGATTTTGTGCACAGGCAGATGAAACACAAGCAGTGAGGAGCTGATGATGGACTGGAACTCATTAGCATGAAAATCCTCAGGTGCCTCATAAGGTTTCTCCTCTGAGCCTGCTGAAGTGATAACACCACTGGAAGTGGCTTTTCCAGAAAAGGAATAGCCAACCAGGGACTCTTGGTTTGATTGGATTGCAGTGAAGCTTTATATCAGGCCTGAAACACAATATCTGTGGAACCAATAAAAGTTTGCTAGAAGACCAGACCAAGACAGGAGACTGATGCAGCTTGGCTTTCGCCCAGCATGAGAGCCAGGTGAGGTGAGCCGCAAGATGAAAAGGGACAGTGTAGCAGATGGAAGTACAGGAGGAACATGCTCTGGGCAGGCTGAGGAACACAAAATGATGCAAAGCAATTGAAAAAAAAAGATTTTAAAATAGGTCCTGGATAGGTAACTGGGACAGCATTGCCACTGCCCCTCCAGAGGGGGGAATGTCATGTGAAGAGGCATTACTGCCTCTGTTTGCCTCCATGGAGGACAGAAATGCTACATGAAGACTTTTTATTGAGGGCTGTTGATCCAGCCTTCTTGGAGTACCCTGACTTCTCCTTCTCCTGTCTTTATACAGTTCCTGTGACCGTTTCTTCCATCCCTGCCTTTCCTGTTATGTGTTTCCCTGACTGGAGACCTGATCTCACTGGGGTAGGCTGTGCTTCTACATCAAAAGGAGAGGTCTCCTGGCCAGGCCCTGGTGTGATGGGCACGCAGCCAGCTGGCAGCTCATCCAGTCTCCCCGTGGTGTTTCCTGCCAGATCTCTAGATCTCTCCTTGCCGCCTAGTGTCCACTCGTGTTTAGTATTCTAGTTTATCCCTAAGATTCAAGCAGTATTTTTGCCTCTTGGTCTTTAGGGAGGACACTCCTTTTATTCAGTTGGCCTTTGTTGATGCTGAGGTCAAAGAGGACAGACCATTTTTGCTGATGCCAGCTCTGCTCCATGTGCTTGCAGAAGCAAAGTGCTGTGCATGTGTGTTTGTGAAGGGGGCGAGAGGGCACATTTCTCCAGTGGGATCTCTGAGCCCTTACAAAAATAGAGGAGAACATGGCTGCCCTGCAGCCCAGACTCACCCAAACCTTGGGCAAACCAGTCAGATGCATGTTCCAGCCACCAGCTCTGCACTGGGGACAAAGCCCAGGAGAGGAGCCCACGCAGGGCAGCACAATGCACTGTCCCCTCTCCATCTCATCCCAGCCCCTCGCACCCCATTTGTGACCCCCATTTCCAGCGCTCCCCAGCAAATACTGCCCTGTAGCAGCAGCTCACCCAAGGAGGACCAAGCCAGGAGGGTCCCTGCCTGCTTGGTGGCTGTTGCTGGGTGGCCAGGGCCCTTCCTATGCCAAAAAAGGCTGTTCTAGGGAGAGCTTTTGTTCTGGCTTTGTGATTTCAGCAGCTACTCGTCAGTCCATGTAGCAGGCACAAGGGGATGCTCAGCACTGGTTGCACCATGTCCTGCGCTGTCATTGCGTTTGGCTTCAGACCCAGATGAGCAGTCCAAGCGCCTCGGGTCTCTGTCCTCCAGCCCTGTCTCTGCACAAGTCTTTCCTTATCAAGGAAAAATAGTCTGTGGGCCTTTTATCACATTGACAGGCCCTGCTCCAGCCCCCAGGACTCCGGTTCTTCTGTGACTACAAAATGCTGTAGTCACAGAAGGCAATTTACTTTTGGGCAAAAAGCAATCTTCAGCACCCCTGGCCGTTGCCCGCTGCTGCCTGCCTGCAGCATCCCACGTCAGAGCAGCAGCTCTGTTAATCAGCTGCTGGGGGGGGGAAACGCGACTGGGAGCCCCGGGCAGGCACACGGGCCAGGGACTGCAGGAAGTCGAGGTGTTTGATGTTTGCCTTATTTATTTATTTAGCAGCCACCATCTCTGCAAGAGTCCCTTTCTGCAGAGGAGCGATAAGCCGCTCTCGGCTCCCACTTGCCCACCCCTGCTGGTTCCATTTTCTGCCAGGCGCCATCTCATTAGCATGCACCAAAAAGCCACCGCTTACATCCCTGCCAGGCTGCCCTCCCTGCCCTGCCTCTGAAACACTGTCGGCATGCCATGGAAACAGCCAACCGAGCTGCCAGACTCAGCACAGTGTGCAAGGGAGAGGGACGAGGCATGGCTCCAGAGATGCCCTGGGAACCCAAGACAGAGATGCAGCTCCAGAATTAAATCCCTACTGCCCTTCTCACAGCTGGGCTGGATATGGTGTGGTGTACAAAGCAATTTAAATATGTATAATTAAGTCAACTTGCTTGCACAGTGCTGATTTGCAGCTAAAGGTCAACTATATGTGTCTGAGGCTGCACCAGGTGTGACTGAGGGCTGAGTCCAACAGGCCCTGTGCTTGGACCTCCTTCCCCCTCATCACAGGTGGGAGCAAATCCCTTGGCGTGGACTCTGCGGGGGGGCTTGCACCTCTCCATCTTGGTGCAACTCATCCCCAGGTGTGCCCAGCTCCTGCCCTGCCGTGCTCTCCTGCCCACCGCTGCTCACAGTGCCCGTGGTCCCCCCCAGTGCCCCAGTCCACACTAAAACCTCATCGCTCTGCCGAGGTTTGGGCAGCAGTGGCAGCGCGGTCCCGTCAGGGCAGAGCTCTGCCAGGCGATGCTCCCGCATCCCGCATCTCCGGTTGCTTCACGCTGCGATGCCCCCGGCCGTCCCGCGCCTTCTCCCGGCGCACTGCGGCGGAGCAGCTGGGAGGGAGAGACACGCTGCTGGGGAGGATCATTTTTAAAAAGGGTTTGGTAGCGCTTCCCATCACAGCAGCGGGTTCAGTGTGCCGCAAGCTGAAGAGAAGGGGAAAGCTGTTTATCCAGTGGTACCTAGCAGGGCAGGAGGATGCTATCGCCCAGGCAACAGTTACAATACAAGCCAGGCAAGTTACAGCAGAACCTTTCCCATGGGCCAGGCCAACGCCGAGGGGACATTTGTTAACGTGCACGGGCTAGTCGCTTGTGAGCGCTGAGCGTGGGGACGCTGGAGCTACAGAAAAATCGCTCTGGCCGCTGAATTAAAAGCAACCCTCTCATGTAATCAGGAGCTCACGGCTGCACGCACAAGCCCTGTGCTGGCAGCAGCTGGGCTCCCATCCCAGCTTGGCCACGGATCTGCTGCTCGACCCTGGGCGAATGGCCCCCGCTTTCGCAGTGCCTGGGAGTGGCACGTTGGAAAGGGCTGGAGAGGACACAGCTCCTCCTCAGAGAGCTATAATTAATATTTGGAAGCTGCTGGCTGCTCTGGCAAGCCCAAGCTATCCACATTGTGCCTGTGCCATTCACATCTCTCTCCTCCTGCTTTGTGGAGGATATTTATTATTTTTATTAATTACATACTGCAGTACACTTAAAATAGGGAGGAAGGGGAAGGAATGGCCAGTGCTTTCCCACCATGGAAAAGCAAAATGTTACATTTTGTACTTGTTGAAAGTAAAAAAATCTTTCATTTCGCAAAGTGTGAGATGCATTACTAATTGCACAATTATTTTGTTCCATAGTGCTCGCGAAAGAGAACTTGGAGTGCTTTCAGCAAATTCTGGTGTTGAGGCAATAATGACTTGTTTTAAAGAAAAGTACTAAATTAAGTGCTCTTCCTTTATGAGAATTGTTTCTTGGGTTTCTAGGATATTTCTTCTCTAACCCTTCTTCAGATAAAAGCAGCAAAGCTTTGCTGCATTAGTAATACACTGGAGTCTGTGTAGACCCTGAGAAAAGGAAGGGGATGAGCAAGGACTGCTCCCTGCCCACCTCCCACCGCCCCATGCAGGATTTGAGCCCCTTTCTGGCAGGGGGCTGGGCTGCGGCAGGTCGCTTGCTTCCCCGTGAAGGATGGTCCCATGAAGGCCAGATGACACCTTACAGGCAAAATTCATCCTGTGCCCTACAGAGGAGCCAACAAACATCACAAATGCATACAGAGGGAGCAGCTCCTGCTCCCAGAGGACAGAGCCGGTACGAAGCTTGAGCGGTGGAAAGGAGAAGGGCAATGTGTGTTTGCACTCAGTGAGAGGCACACTGAGCTGGAATACGGCAGATGAGTTCCTTTCACAAGATGTGCACAGACTGTGTTATGCAAATACTCCCAGGGAGGTGGATTTTGCAGGTCTTTAAATTTGGAGGTCCCAAAAGTTCTCCTGGGGTGGGAGGTGGGATAGCCCTACCTTTGCAGTGCTGGGCTGCAATGTGTCCTTCCATGGCTGCTCTGTGCAAGCCCACCCTGTGTCCCTCTCCCACCACAAATTGGCCAGCCAAACTCAATTTAATACAACTATAAAACTAATTACATTGAAAATAGCTCTGTGGACTTTTTTCCTTGTGCTTGTCCCTTGCCACTCTCCCACCACACACATAAAAATCCAACCATTGGGCCATACTCAAGTCTCTTTTCCAGCTCTGCCCTAAGCTGAGGGCGTGCCTGGCAGCGCACGAGAGCAGCATGGACAAGCAAGAGCAATCTTGCTCAGCCCAGCAGGAAAGCGCAGATGTTTGGAAAACTAACCTCTCCAAGACTAGAGGAAAAACAAGTCTGTTTCTGCAAGATTGATCTGCTGGCACCAACAGAGCGATCAGCTGGACTTCTAGGTGAGCGGCAACAAACAGCAAATTAGAAGGTGTCAGCCCGCTGAGATTTCAGACAAATGAGAAAAGGAAGCGGGCGATGTTGCTACACTGTGCCTTTCAGCAGCTGCTGGCTAGGCTAAGCCAGCTCCTGGCTTTCCTGCAAGCCAGCCCAGGACTCTGCTGCAGTGGCCAGTGGCCACGTGCTAAGGCGAGGGAGCCGGTGGCTGGGTGGGAGCTGCTGCCGGAGCACCTTCAAGCTGAGCTGTGCTTCCCGCCAGCCAAAACTTTGCTGTCAATTACCTATATTCTTAAAGCAAGCTTGAAGCTCTTTCGGTTTGTCTCAGAAGGCTTTGAAATGCAGCTACCCGAAACCCAAAATGCCAGTGCCCGGTGTGCAGCAGGAGCGCTGGGCAGGCTCTGCAGGGCGCTTTGGCCGGTGTGAGAACGCACGGTGAATCACCCTTCTGCTACAGCCTGCTTTGAACGTGAAATTTCTGCACCCCTGAGCAGCATCCCTGTTAACTTCTGCAGCCCAAAGATAGATCTGGATTTTCCTTAGTGCCCCCCCCATTCCACCTAATTGTGCTGGTTCTAAATCTCTCTCTTCTCCTGACAGCAAGATATGCCTTGCTGTGCAACTGAAAAATAAAGTGAGTCATGTTCAGAAACAACCATTCCCATGGAAGGTCAGTGGGTCAAACAACTTGAGTTGCCTTCACAGGCTGTGATGGTCTGATGACAGATGTTTCCACCAGTGCACAATATTTCAGTAACCGTTGTTTAGCTGCACTAAGGAGGATCTGAGCACCCCATGGAAACTCTGTCTTTATCCCCAGATGCTGACCTAACATATACTTTAAACTCTGATCCCAAGGGAATGATGGTCCCGATGCTTTCGTCCACCAAAACTGATATTGCTCCAAATGAGATGGATAATTAAACATCTCTGCTGATCCTGAAAGCCCTCAGAATAAAAAATCCCAGATTACAACAGCACAGAAGCACATCACTGAGGAATGCAGGTTGGCAGCCAAATTCTATTCAGGTAAAAGCACTTACATGTGTGGTTTTGTCTTTTTCTGAACTCTCAGAATTTTTAAGAAATTTTTGTCCTTGGCGATAAGGAGACAAAACTTCACCTGATATTTTTAAATTTAGATTAGTGAAGTCTGCTTTCATTCCTTCTCCCATTCCCGTTAAATAAAGGCAAACATGTCCCATTTTCTCCTGCCACTTTTATCATAGAAATTAATGCTCCTTTTTGGCTGAAATGTCTGGAATAAGTTAAACTACCCCTGAGAAATGATTGCAATAGCTGGATGTGCAAGACAGGCAGAATTAAGAGTTTGCAAACAAAGTGGGGGAGGGAGAACGCTTTCAAGTGTTTTATAATTACTAAGATTTTTTTTTTAATCCTGTTTACATTTAACTTTGCACATTAAATTCATAACCGTGGTGTGCAACCAGGTGCAGTAGCAATATACGAAATCTTATTAAGAGGAGCAAATGAAGAAGATGGGAGGATTTGGGATGGGAAAGGAGGGGCGTTGTGATGGAATTAGCACCTGCTGATTTTCATCCTTTTTAACAATAAATTGCTTGTCAAGAAACTCGATGGGGACCAACTACTGTCAGTTAACTATGCACTTGAGAAAAATAATTGGAATGCAAAATGCAACAGCTCACAGCAATCTCCAAAATGTCCGGGCTCCTTGGGTTGCCATCCAGTGGGCTCTGCCTTGCTGCAGCTTGGCATCATTCAAGGTCCTTTCCGCTCCTCTCTTTCACTCGCTCGTGCTAATTGCTGTGGTTTTTTACAAACCCTTGTTCAAACTTAAATACAAAAGACTCTTGAGCAGTCTGGCTGGATTGAACTATTGTGGCTGCATCTTTTCAGCCCTGCCAGTGATGCTTGAAATAAAAGACTTAGATTTTAACCAGGTTTGCTATTAGAATGGAAAAAAGGATCAGCTGATTACTAGTCTCACTTAGGGAAGTCTCTCATCTGACACTGGTGCTTAAGTGTTATCAGCCGCTTCATATTAATAGCTGTAGAAATGGAAGTTAAGTGTCATCATCCTTCTCACAGAGGCAGAAGTCCCGGACCCAAGGAGAAGTGACTTGTTAAGATTGCTCAGAAAAATAAGTGCTAAACATGAAATTTAACCTCCACCTGGGGATTATTTTAAATTCTCATTGCTGCCACAGAAATAGGAGAAGGACCTATACAGAGAAAAACAACGGAGCTGTGGGTATACTTCAGGATTTATATTTCTATTACTTTTCTATGGTCAATAGGATACCTGCTCCCATGGGCTGGGTGACATCCTGCACCCTCCCTTGAACATCACGAGAGCCCACCTTGGATCCCAACACCGCTCATCTTTGGAAAGGGAGGTAAGGTGCCAAATCAAGACCCAAACCCAGGGCTGAATCTGGGTTAAAAACTCCTGTCAGGGATCCAGTGAAACCCCCAGCCTCAGGCAGCTGGTGGTAGCAGCTGTTGGGCAGATGAGTTAAACTCGGTCGATTGAAGGATCCCAAAATCCCAGTGGCGAGTTCTGCTGAGCATCCCTGGGCAACCTAAATGCATCACCCCGTTCCCAGCAAAACTCTGGAGGCTCTCAGGCTGGGCAAAGGCACTGAAGCAGGAATGTGCTGCAGCGGGACCCCATGCCCCTGCGAACCCACACCTGCAAACCCAGGGCTGAGACAGCTCAGGCTCCCCATGAGCACCTGGGAAATCTAAGCTCAGTCTAGCACAAGCCCAGAGGCCCGGACTGCCTAAGCCTGCTCAGCAGCAGGATTTTTTTCTATCACATAAGGAAACATCTCCTGCCAAAAACAGAGGAATGAGAGCTTATCTCCGAGATATGTCATCTGCCTGTGCCGCCTTCAGCTCAGTATTATCGTGGAGCTGCTGGGGGACTCTGACCTTTGTGGGAAATGTTAAATCATTGTGGCTTTCATATTGTTTAATATTCCTCATTGATTATTTTCCATCTCCCTGAAGGCAAGAGGATTTGATTGAGAGCCAGAGCTCAGCAGTACCCAGTGCTGTGGGTGGTTTTGAGCTTTTGAGAGAGAGAGAGAAAGCTGACAAAACAAAATGCAGCAAATTACTTTCAAAAATAAAGACAAGAAAACAAAAAACTTTCAGAATGGATGTTTTTCCTGACCTGGACTAAAATCCCACTACCTTTTCCATAAAGTTTTAAATCCCAGAGACAGACAAACATTGACAGCTTATTTCAGCTCCAAACCACATATTTCATTTGTTGCAGCTACAGAAATATCATGTGGTCCTGGTTGTATTTTTTTTGCCAAGAACTGGTTGTATTTGGCATGCCCACCCAAGAGTAGGCTTGTGGGTGCACCAGCCGTGTGTCCTCACCAATGATCCGGGATGCCAGCAGCACGATGCTGTGTGCCGGCTCCCCACCTCACCTCCCGCTCGTGGACAGGACTTCCAAATCCAGCCTCAAGCAGGCAGGAGGAGGAAGAGCTGCCTGTCCAGCTGGCACAAGCTGGGCTGCTGCCAGGGAAAAGGCTGGCAGAAGCAGAGGGCAGAGCTCGGGGGAGGCAGTTTTTCCCTGCGTGAGGGCCAGTGCAGCTCCCATGAGGATGTCCTGCTTCTCCGGACCCAGAGCATCCGTCCTCACATAAATCCACCCCTGTGCCAGACGTGCTGAATGGAGCAGAGATGCTGAGTAAGGAGGGGACCCATCGTTACAGCCTGTTTAATTGCCTTGAAGCTCGTTTTGAGGAACCATAAGCAGTAATCTCCCTCCTAATAGAATAGCCCAGAATAACCATGTCTGGACAGCTCTTGCTACTTGATTAATCTCATCTCGGCCCCAGCCTTCCTCTCCCAAAGCTTCTTCCACAAAGCCCTGACTCGCCTCTTTCCACTGAGTCACGCACAGCACAGATCCCTCAACTCCCAGGCTGTTTCTTCAGTCTCATTATATTTTTAAAGCCTGGGTTGGTTCTTTTCCTCCCCCTGCGTCCAGCCAAGTATATGGTGGGATCTGGTTTATGAAGTCAGGTTTTGCATCTCCTGCCAGGAATCGCAGTAACAGCCTCCAGAGGGGATCTGGTGCTCAGCACATCCCGTGCCATGCTGGCCGTGCCACAGCTTTTGGCATCGGCAGAGGAGAAGCCCCGTCGCAGCAGCCTGTGCAGGGGAACACACTGCTCTATTCAGCCCAGCCATTCCCTCCCTGGTTCCAAGCTTTCAGGGTCTCTGGCATTTACAAACAGTTGTTACACCTCCCCAAACTGCCTCCCTCCGGCTCTCCCCACCCGCTCTCTCCTCTGCTGCGGTGTTCCTTAGCCGGGACCTCCCACCCACGAGGCTGCAAAATCACTGCCCTCACTTCTGCCAACAAGTATCAGAGACATGGAGAGAAAAAAGAAGAAACCCAAGAGGAAAACATAGAGCTGAAGAGTGGTCATTGCTTCTGTTGTTTTAAGGGTTTTGTGCTATCCCATGTCAGCTTAGGCGATGTCAATATAATAATAGCAGTAGATAATGGAGAAATACTGAGTATTAAGAAGTAGCTTTGAATTAATCTCAGCTTTATTTATTTATTTTTAAGTACAGCAAGTGCACCTCCTAGCTCCTTTATCTTTTTGGGTGCACCTGGAACTGTGAAAGCTTTAAACATGCAAATCCAAAGCTTAAACAGGGTAAATAGTTTTGCTTCAAACACTCCAGAATGGTAAAAAAAAGAAGGGAGAAAAATCATGCTCTCTATTTGGCCTTTGGATTTGTTGCATTTGCAGAAGGGGAAGGTTTGGGGAGCTTATGGATTTGTACAGGAGCTGAAAACCTCATGCCTGCTTGGCAGCCTTCATTGCAACGCAGAAAGGAGAGAGCTGCTCTTCTTGCATGCCAGGGTGAGCCCCAGCACTGCCCATCCATCCATGCTGAACGGCTCTGCTGCAATGTGGGCACTGGGGATGGATTCCCCCCAGCTCTACTTAATGTCTTTAAAAATTGCTTTTGAAGCATCTCTCTTCCCATCTCAGAATAAAACTTGCCTTCCTCCCACTGCAGTTATTTGTGGAAGCTTTATAAAGTGTCCAGGAAGGAGAATAATTTTCCCCCTTCACCCCTGGGCCCTTCAAAATTCTAAAAAAAAATAATTTATCATCTTCCTAGAAACACAATAGTGATGTCAGGAGTGGTCATGGAGACAGCCCGGTAACTAATCCCTGAAGGATCCCCACAGGTCTCTGCTCCAAAGGAGCCTGCAAGTGGCAGAGCTGGGAGCTGTGCCCTGCCAGCGGCACCGAAGGTGACTGTCAGCAGAGGATGCTCCGCCAGCGCAGATTTTCATCCCTCCGCTAAAGAGCTCTGACACCACACGCCAGCTGAAGCTGGGTGTTTGCATCAGCCTAATGACACCGCCTGCATCCCTTGCTGCAGAAATACACTCCAGCTGCGCCCGCCGCGGCATTTCTGCGCTGCAGAATGGGCAGCCAGGGGCACTAGCGAAGTGGCTGTGACCTTGAGGCAAAGCCTGGCCAGAGGGATGAGGACAGCTTAAGCCATTTCCCAGAGGCAGACACAAAGAGGGACAGGCCAAATCCCGTCTCTCTGCCATAAATAAGTTTTCCAACCCATTAGGAGCACAACAGAGTGAGTCTGTTGGCAGCGGGGCGTTTTCCACTGCTTGGGGCTGTCCACCGTGGATGTTATAACCCCTCGCTCTGAGCTGGGACCTAGGAACCAAAAATGGGATTTTCCCAGCATTTGGGGTATATCACGCCTGATTCCTCAAGGTTTAACTTTTGACCAGGATCTTGCAAGCTCTTGGGGGTTGTAAAGAGGATTTGTGCTATGCGGTCCATCTTTTAGCTATTTGCAGCAAAACAGGGCACTGCATATAAGAGAGAGAAGAGCCGCAGCAGCAATTCACTGACCCTTGAATAAAATCTGATGAGCAGATGCCTCCATTTAGTCCTGGCTCCTTTTTCCATTTACACCAGACTCCCCAAAGTACCTAGTAGTTGGTAGTGAACAGTGAGCAAATCTGACCAGAGGACAGAGCTCAGGTGGACTTGAGTTTGATGTGAGTGAGAAACCCTAACGTAAGGGGTTTTAGGATTAAAACCCCTGTTTTTAAGGTACCTTATGGAGTTCAAGAGCAGGTTAATGTGCCAGTGGAGTCAGATCCATTTCCCAGCTTTTCTTCAGGAAAAAAAAGACAAGGGTCCACATGCTTTCTGCAGGCTCAAAAAGCAAGGAGCTGGAGAGGGCTTCCAATCTATTCATATTAATTATATTTCTTTACAGTCTTGACTTTTACAGCACTCCCCAGTTTGAGCTCCTCATTTTTCAGTGTTTGGGGCTAGCTGGCAGGTTTTCAGCTTCCATCAGTGAAGTAAAGCGGATGGTTACCCCCAAGTGTCTGAGAGCGCCCAGAAGAGCCAGGGGAAGTCTGGAGGAGGGAGCGGGACGGCGCCGTCCTTGCAGTGGAGAGAACGAAAAGGGACAGCCATGCCACGATGCAGCCCCACCTGCTGCTTTTCAGTAATCACCCAATTTAGCAGTTTTTTTCCCCTCTCTCTCCTTTTTCTCTATTAAGATTTATGGGGAGGAAGGTGCCCAGCTGCATCTGAGTGCAATAAACCTCTTGTGGCTGGTAAAAACCGACGAGCTATTCTTCCAGCTTGTTAGCAGTCAGGAAGATGGAAGGAAGCGGGAGGAATCCAGAGGGTGAGGTTTTCTAATGCCTCACTCATCACTGCCGAACTCAGCGCTATTTATGGTGCAATTATCACCGCAGACAGACTCCTTTATCATCCAGCCAATATTCTGGGTAGAAATCCTATTGCAGCCCAGCCACTCCATATATCATTTGGGTGCAGGCAACAGCCAGGTGAAGAGGTTCGCTTGCGGAGAACACGTCTGCCAGACGCTGCTTGTCCCTGGCATCCCTGCCTACCCTGTATTTACAACCAGGGAGGACGCTGCTGTCCTTCTGCCCTCTCAGCAGTGCCCAGCGCACCAGGAGGAGGCAAGGATAGCGTAGGGCTGTTCTGCACAGCAATGCCAATGGGGGAATCTGCTCCTGTTGGGGCACGAGGGATGGTTTTTGACTAGTAACACGAACACGGAGCCAGTAACAAGTCAGCTGGGCTGAGGATGGCTCAGGGCAGCAGGGAAGGCAGAGGGATCTGCAGAGAAGTGACAGGAGGTGAGTTTTGAATCCCCTGTGGTTTCGTAAATGAGCCACAAGGCAGGAGAGGGGGAATCAAGCCCTGGCTGGAACAGCAGGTTCCCTGGGTCTCTGCATACCCTCACAGCTCTGGAACACCCTCCTCAGCTCCTGCCTGGCCCCATCACCAAAGCCAGTGCTGCAAGCACCATCCTCAAGGAGTCACCTTGAGTGGGCAGTGCGGCTCTGCAGACCGAAATTTGGATATTTTTTCTTTTTTCTTTTCCCAAAATTCCTTTTTCTCTAGGGAGGAAACTTCCCCTTTCTCCTTACTTTCTGCTGAAATCCCTCCCAAAATTCGGCTGCACTTCTCCATGGGGCTAGAGGGTCTTGGAGCAAACTTCTGCACAGCCCACTCATCGAGCTGGTTTTGGACAAGACCGGAGCAGATTGGCTCATGGACAACACCAGTGAAGCCAGGTTTCCTCTTAAATACCCATCTGGAAAAAGACTGTTCTCTGATGTCTAATAAGGGTTGAGCATCCCCTTCCCCTCCCCATTAGCAGATGCATTTCTCTTCTCTATTTCATCACCCATTTTCACAGACCTTGTCAGGACCTCGATATATCTGGAAGCCTCTTCCCCTGTGTCAAACGTGGGTGGTACCAGGCAGCTGCTAGTGGGAACCAGCAAGAACACATGCAAGGCTGCTGAGTTACATAGCCTAATTTTCCTGGAGAATCAGACTAAACTCCCACCCATGCCACTGTTTCCACTGCCAGGGCAGAGCTGAGATGCCCCCTCATCTCCACTCTACCATCTCCCATTTATCTTTCTTTGCACAGAGCTGGGCTGGATTTATTAAGAGATGAGCCTTAATACTTGCAAGGAGTGAAATTCTTGAGGCACAGGAACTAAAATAGCCGTTGCTCACACTGCCTGTTTACCTCCTAATTGTCACTGACTCCTGCCTTTTCACGTTCCTGGTGCTTAAAAAGGGAAGAACAGATCTAGGCAATGTAATTTAATACACCAAACATACTGGCTTAATTGCAATCCCCATAAGCCAGCCACACAAAACTCTAAACAAATTCGATTAATTTATTTCAATTTGCACAAGTCTCCCTCTCAGACTGTAATTAATGGAGGGAAACAATTAAGGTAAACACAGCACAGCTGAGAGAGCTGTCCTTGCTAAAAGTCACATTTTATTTTAATAATGCTGTATTTAGATAAGTTCCACACTTTTAACAAGTTTCCTATTTCCTCGATATTTAATCAGTTCTGTAAAAATTTTGCCTGGGCTGAAACGGTTTTGTGAAATCAGAAATCAACAGGAAGGGCACGAGGCAGGGAGAGACCAAATCACCGACGGGTGCTTGGGGGCACGTGGGCTGTGGGCAGAGACTCAGGCAAGGGGCCAGTATGTATATACAGGGCCCTACATAACCTCCCTCTCTCCACATGCTGGCATGCTCCAACGGAGTATGGGTGATGGCTTGCTTTGCTGAGATTTGCTTTAGTTGGGTGGTGGTGCCCTACACCAAGGCAGTGCGTGTTGGTCCCATTAGCTGCACCAAACACCTCCCCCTTACAATCCTATATATCTGGACTGAAGCTAATTGGTGTTCATTAAGACTTTGATAGCTTCCAAGAGAGCTGTTAGCATCAGTAATGGCTCTCTGCGATAGTGTGCTATCCAGGGACATGGTTCCACCTGGACCCTACCATGGCAGGGGCTGGACAGAGCTGTGCTGGGGGTAACCCTGTCCCCCCCGCCCCGTGCTCAGCCTCAGGTGTGTCACTGTCATAAAACACGGACAGTCACATGCTGGGGGGTTAATTCCTCTTCCAGGTGCTCCCTGGGGGGCTAAAAGGTGGCCCCGAATCAGGTGCTGTGGGAGGGCTGGGAGGCAGCTCCCTGCAGCTGCCCCAAATCCAGGGCTCCCCAGCTGCAGGTTGGTGGCATCACTGGTGTGATGGGCCCAAATGGGTTTTAAAAAGCCTTTAGGAAAAGCCTGTCCCAGTAAATCTGTTTACTAACAGTGTAAATTATCCATGGTCACGCTGAGGCAGCTCCACCTGATGCATCTTCCCACATCTCCTGCTCCTGCCTGGATCAGGGCTTGGCTTTGCATGGCTCCCTTGCGCAGTGCAGCCGGGAACATGACAGCGAGGCACCTCCAAAATGCCACCGAACGGGAGGCAAAGGCATTTGTCCAGCTGCCACTTGCTATCTGCTCCGGGTCACCTTCAGCACATGCCCACAATCACCCCCCTCTGCTCTCTACAGGACAGAGACTGATTTCACGCCGCACGCAGCCTGGCTGGAGGAAGCGATGGGGATGTTTCTTCAGGGGGATGGGCAGGTCCCACTCCAACTGCTCCAGCAGTGGCTTTGAGTCACTTTTTTCAACACTTGTCATTTTCCAGCTTTGAATACATCCCGTGGGTGAGTATTCGGAAAGAGACGGCACATCTGTCTTCATTGCTTTCCTTTTTTTTTTTTTTTTTTCTCTTGAAAAAGCAGGAACAATACGATCTGCCTTTCTTTGCACCAGCTGGTGTTGCTAAAGGATGGAAAAAATTAGGTGCTGGTTTTCTCCTTTTTCTTCCCACCTTCATTAACCTTAACATGTACTGTGCTCCTCTTTCAGTGAGAGCATGGCCTTGCTAGAGAAGATCTTAGCTCGAACAATCTCATGTTGATTTTCTGCTATCTCAAGGACCGGCTGGTCTAATTAGTTTGGAAATGCGCCATTTGTTAAAGAAAGACAAGGCGCAGCCTGACACCTGCTGTATTAATTACTTGCCTCTTTAGCTAATTGCTTGCCCACACTATTAGGTGAGGGAAGTTGTCACCGATGTTTCAAGTTGAAGGTGCCAAATGGGAAGAGAGGAAATGGTGTTGGTGGAGAGGAGGTCAGGTTTCGGGATGATCGAAGAGGTGCCAGTGCTGGTGCTGGTTTACACCTCCCCAGGGATGTAAAAAATGGGTGCAGGATAAGTCCCAGCATCTACAGAGGTGGGGTCTGGATGGGATGAGAAGAGAGACCCGTTTGGAGAGTGGTCCCCTGACTACCAGGGACCTTGTTGGGTGACCCTGGGCAGCACATTGCCTCTTCCCAGCCCCAGTTCCTCCCTGTAAAATCCAGAGAAGGATACAGATGCCCATTTGAAAAGCTCCAATGAGGAGTGTTGTATAAAGGCCAGAAATCATTACTAGGTGGTGTTGGGATGCACAGGGGAGGAGTGCACACAGAGATGGAAAAATACAGGGAGGAAACAAATTAGAGCAGCAGAAAGCAAAGCGTGGTGGTGCAGGCAGTCAGGACCCCCTGTGCTGCGGGGCCAGGCAGCTCGTCTCCCCTGGGGTCCTGAGTGCCACCAAGGAGCCTACGCAGAGACGGACTCGTGTCCCTACGACTCTGGCTGCTGATTTGGGGGTGCCGCATGCACTGCCACCAAGTCTGGGCAGAGAGGCTGGAGGTGCCCGTAGCTGCCAGCCCCAGCCATGCCAGGCAGGACCAGATCCAGCCTCTCTGCAGGCTCGTGGCAGATGACGAGGTGAAGCAGGAGCCCTTGGAGATCAGGAAGGAGCCACTCCTGGCTGCCCCAGGTCCTCTGTGTCCCCGCAGAGTCAGACTGTAGCAGCCTGGGACCAAAAGCTGCCCAGAATGGACCTTGAGGAGTAGAGCATCTCTGGAAGGGATGGTTTGGTGGGAGCTAGTAATGAGCCCAACATCCACCTCACAGTCCCACCTGCTGGTGAGGACACTGGGGTCCCCTCACCCAGGCAGACATTTGGGGCAGGGTTGGGTGGGTAGCAGTGTGGAAGTTGCTGGGTCTTTCCTAACTGCCCCCCATCTGGATCCCAACTTCTCAGTGAAACAACCGGTCATCCCCGTGGGGCTGAGAGATGCCTGGTCTGCCTTCACAAGGGGCGGTGGGAAGCTGTTCTGTCCCAGCTGTGTGCTGGGACAAGGGGTTTCTTCATCTCCCACCTTTGAGCTGAGGCCATGCCCAGCAGGGAGGCTGGAGGAGGATGGGGAGGAGGACATCCCACCCCCAACTGCCCCAGTCCCCTGCTCCAGTCCCAAGGTGGCAAACAAAACCTTGCTGGAGGGAATGGAGAGAGGGTCCCCCAGCACAGACCCTGTGCTCTTGGGGAACTGGAGGTGGCCTCAAGTGACGCCCTGCACCGGTCCCCAGCTTCACTTCTGGGCTGATGGAGAGCTTGGGGCAGCCTGGCTGGGGCCAGGGCTGAGAGCGGGGCTGCTTTTTGGGCTGGAGGTGAGAAAAGCATGGCCAAGGCTCTGGCAGCAGCTGATGCTGTACATCCCCTCCGCTGTGCCTTCCTCCTCGCCCGCACTCAGCCTCTTCCTGACATCTAGTGGGAACAGGGCAACACGGCAAAGGGATCTGGTGCCAGCTCCAGACTCCTGGACACACAGACACGAACTAGCTGCCCAGTTGGTTACAAGGCCCGGGATGCTGGAGCCACCAAAGAGCCTGGGACTGGATGAGAAAGTCCCCTCCAAAAATTGAGGAGGGCTGGCATCTCTCAATAGGTCCCCATGGGAAATGTGCCCACCAGACAGTCTGACCCCGGACCAGGCTTTCTGTAACCCTTTTCTATAAATGACAGTGGCTTCTTTCCTCCTCCCGCCACGGGGCAGTGGCAGAACGCTGGTGGCTGGGCTGCTCCCGGAGCAGATGGCTCTCCTCTCTCTGCACCCTGTGTGGAGGAGCAGGATGGGACACTGGCCATGGCCCCACGTGAGGCTGCAGGCAGGGGCTGGCATCGGCCACAGCACACGGCTGGGCTTCACCAGGGCACAGCTGTTTGTGGAGTATTGCTGGAGGTGACATTCAAGGTATAATTCCTCATGGAGCTAGTTATTAATGGCCTGGCAGAGTCCCTGCTCTGAGGCATGGGACCTTTTTAGGGTTAGCCACCATCTCAGACCGCTTGAGCCCTCTCCCTCGCTTCTACAGTTGTTGCAGGTTCCCACGCAGGGTGCAAAGCAGAGCTGGGCAGAAGTTCACTTCTTGCCCTTGGTTTTGGATGGCACATTTGGGAGGTAGGTGGAAGAGGTGAGGTGGGAGCGAGAGACAGCTAAGACCTGTCCCAGCAACACATCCCTGATCTCAGGCTTGAAGATCATCCCCTCTCCATCCAGGGCCACCCTCTCCTTTTAGAGCCCCTGCGTGTCTCCCTGCATCATTACTCATCCCTCACGCCAGCTCCCAAAAGTAAACGTCCTCCCAGATCACAGCCCTCTGCCCACGGTTGCAAAGGCAGGACAGAGACAGATGCTCTCCACAGCTTTCGAGGGACAGACACCCTCCAGGGTCATCCCACACTGGTCAGCATCTCTACCAGCCCAGTCTCCCAGTGCCATCCTTCCCCAAAGCCTTTAGCTGCAATGGCAGGCAGGAGCTAGTCCCTCCTGCCTCATTTCACATGCTCACTTTCTGTGAGCAAAACCACCTTATTTTTTCTTGTTGCCATCTACCTTTGCTGGACTGCGCTCACTATGTCTATCTAACTTGCTGTCTGAAGGCCAGGGTGTCACCTCTCCATGTGACCCCAAAGCTCCCTGGTGATGCCCAAGCACTTTCATCAATAAGCAGCTAAAAGTTAAACACCAGCAACAAAATACCACCATCAAAAAAAAGGTCTTAACTTCTTTATTTCAAACTTCTTTATTTCAAACTTCTTTATTTCAAACTTCTTTATTTCAAACTTCTTTATTTATTTCAAACTTCTTTATTTATTTCAAACTTTTCTTTATTTCAAATTTCTCTCTTTATTTCAGATTTCTTTCTTTCTTTCAAATTTAATTCAAAGAGCAAAGATACTAATACAAACCCCAAAGGCACTCCAAGCAAACTGGAGCTATTTGCATGAGTCCCTTCCCAAAGCAGCCAGGCAGATGTGGCTCTGGTCCCCAACTCTCCCCCAGCGTGGACACGGTGGAAACCCACACTTCTCCCCTGCATCCCCCCACGCCTCCCCCTTGCTGCAGGGACCCGCAGTGGCCCAGGGAGCTCCCGCACTTGGGGAACAGGCAACTCGGAGGGGGGTAGGTGAGGGGCTCGGCTGGGGGTGGCACTGGATAAACTCACATTGACCCTGTGGAAATGAAAGGCACTGTGGAGGTGTCCCTCCATCACCTACCCCTGCCCACCCCAATCCGACATCCTGAGGATACAGCCCCCTGGGGGAGTCGGGGTGTCCCAGAGAGAGCAGCAAAGTGGGGGGGGGAGGACATGGCTTAAAGGTAGAGGAGCAAATCCAGCTTTGAGTTGTCCTCAGCTGCCCTGCACTTACTATGGTCCCTGGGGAGCAAGCCCCCAGCTCACCCTGATTGTCACTCAGGGGAGGCACTTTGCTGGAGAGGAGGGACCGAGACCTCTCTCCTGGAGAGAGCAGGACGGGGAAAGGCAGTGGCCCTGGGCAGGGACCCCTCCGGAGCTGTGTCCAGAGCCTCCTGCCCTGGGCTCAGCC
Source organism: Harpia harpyja (assembly GCF_026419915.1). Classification (NCBI taxonomy): domain Eukaryota; kingdom Metazoa; phylum Chordata; class Aves; order Accipitriformes; family Accipitridae; genus Harpia; species Harpia harpyja. The sequence continues at coordinate 8,162,171 of NC_068959.1, forward strand.
CAGCAATACATGCAGTAAGGAGCACTGTAGCCCCAACTTGATTTTCTCTCCCACACACACATCCAACAGCCCACTGGGCCCCCAGATGGGGTGTGGAATCTTTGGAAAAAGCAGGGATAAAATTCTCAAAGTGATGTTAATCCAACAACTCGCTAAGTGGGTATTCACTCCTAAAATTCAACCCAAAGCCACTGAAACTATGGATGATCCCAAACCTTCAGGATTTCCATGGTGGAAAGCCTAGGCTGTCCAGGGGGATGCTCTTTTCCCTGTGTTTAGAGACAAGCAGCAGACAGGCACCTGCAGACAGGCACTTGCTCCCCTGACATGGAGCTCACAGCCTTGGTCACCGGTCCTGCCCCCTCCCTGGCTCTCCGGAGGTTCAGCTCCCTTTGACATCACTCTGTGCTCTTTCAGGGGATCCTGAACAGTTCTGGGTCCCAAGTGCAAGGATCTGGCCTCAGTTCAGATCCTGATTTTCTCCTGAGGAGGCAGAAAGTTCACAAGAATCACTGAACATGGGAAAATTGCACTATTCAAGGAGCAGAAAGTCTCGCAAAGCCAATTCCAGGCTTATGTCCCTGGCGCCATCGGCTCCTTCCAGCCCCTAGGTCCGACCCCGCAACCTGAACCCAGCCAGGCTTGGGAACAGCAGCTTTTGGGTGGGGGGAAAAGCACCAACACTGCCAAATCCACCCCCCCTTTCCCACAGCACTTCCCAGCAGTGGAGCTGGCAGTCGGGAAGTGGCCAGCAGCCTCCAGCACGGCTCTGGCCCGGGAAGGCAGCCGGCGAGCTCGGCACAGCAAACACAGCAGAACATGGAGCAGAGCAGTGGGAAGGGGACATCCTGACCTGGACATGTTCAGCGAGCAGCATCTCCTCACTGTGTGGCCATAGAGGTGGTTATGAGCAGCACTGTGGGCTTTGGATTGTTTAATTTAACTTTTCTTCTTGTTTGAATAGAAATGAAGTCAAACTGGTAAGCGGAGGCAGAGCCATCGGCTCCTGAGGCTGGGGGAAGCCGCTGGGACCTCTCTGCCTCCCAGCGCCACCTCTCCCAAGCCCGAAAATCTGCTGCACAGAGCAGGACCATCTACCAAAAACCCTACGGTTGTCCTTCAAAAAGGAAGAGGTGATCCTGGCACTCAGTCCTCTGCCCAAAGGAGAGTCCTTAGCATTGAAGCAGCTCAGCAAGTGACTTTGGTTCCCGAGACACAACCCAGCTTTCCATCCCGGTCCGATGGCACGGCACGGCCGTATCACCGAGCAGCTCCCGGAGGCGGTGTGGACGGTGTAGTGTCGCTGCCGGTGCGGCACCGGCCCCACCGTGCCGGTCAGAGGGTGCCCAGCTCATCGCTGAGGTCGCTTTGGGAAGTAGGGGGGGGGAGGCTCAAACCACACACAAACCCATGAAGCAACACATAAAGAAACCCAAAGGGGTGGAGGTCTCCCCTGCAGAGAGTGCGGGGACCAGGGGGGGACTCAGACGCGGCCCCGGGGGCTGCGCTCGGGCAGCGGGTGCCTGGCGGGGGGCTGCTGCAGCAGGGCGGCGAGGATGCGCTGCAGCTGCGTGAGGCGGGCACGCAGCGAGGTGGTGGAGAAGAGGTTCAGCTGGTAGGACGGGTCGAGGGGCAGGATGGAGATGAGCCACCAGCACCACGTCGGGCCGTCTGCCGAAGCCTGGAGGGGAGAGAAGGAGAGATCTCCGTGTCGGGAACTGCAAGGTGAACGCGTGGCCTTTGGGCGGCATCGCTGATGGGAAGGAGTTGCTCTTGTCAGGATAGCAATGCCAGCTTTGGCTGAGGTATTCCTCTGAACGGCCCTGTTGTCTGTCCAGGCTCAAAACTGCTGGATAAACTAATTTAATTTCCAGACAAGCATTCCCCAGGGAGTCTCCAGACACAGATGTAACTGGGAAAAAGTCTATGCTAAAGAGACAAAGAAATATCTTGTGCATTTCCTTGTTTAAGGCAATGCTTTTTGTAAGCACGGGCCAAATCCTTCATGGTCGGTGTCTTTTGGGGCATTTGCCTTCTCACCATTCAAAGAGGCGAGGTGCAGGCCAGGCAGGCACAACCGCTGGGCAGTGCTTTTGTAAACCGGCTTTTTTAAAACCTGAGCTAAACTAAGAGGCAAACGCTTGATTCAGCCGAAGGAGGACGAATTGTTTTGTAATTGTGAGCACAATGTTGATGCAACTGCTGGCCGGGACAGCCTTAGCCTGGGACAAGCCAGCAAGAGCGTATTTGTTAAGATCTAGACAGGAAACACTTTCTTAAAGGAGTGAAAACTAAATTTTGGGATTTTGGTTTTTTTCTCCAGAATCTGAATTTGTCAGAGCAATTTAATAAGCAAACTGGATCCTGCCCTCTTAGCTCCTCTCCTCTGGCCAGCTATGGCTGTCCCAAAGGAACACAATGAGCAAGGAGACCACAGACTTGCTGAGCTGTGGGGTTCGTTTCTTTGCCCATTTGTTGGTTTGTTTTTTCTTTGCCCAAGTGTTTTCAAACGCAGACAGTTCAGTTTCTTGGTTCTCATTTAGGAGAGGACTCCGGGAAAGCTTTTAAAACTCAGTGCTCAGTTTCCAACAACAGTTCAAAACCATAAAGAAACATTAAACAGTTTTAACAAGCAAGCCCTGCCATCTCTCTGAGTGAGAGATGCTGTAACTGGTAACGGGAGTGGAAACCAGGGTTTGTTTGCTCATCTTGGGGGTGAGCCACCCTCCCTATTTAGAGCATCCCTTCCCTCGGGGCATCACCTGGATGTCCTCTTCCTTCTCCGGCAGCGGTCCATGCTGCATGAAAATGTGCCTGGAGGCAAGGTCTCCGTGCTCACAGAACCGCTGAGCCAAGCGGTAGGTGCTTTCGTGCAGGCACTGCAGCTCCTGCAGCTCCTCCCCGGCCACCTGCGTGGAGGGAAGAGGAACACAGAAGGTGTCCGTGGGGAGGCTCTGTCCCACGGCAGCGGGGACTTCTGCCCCGGCCCTGCCCTCACCTTCTTGTCCTCCAGGTACTCGATGTCGGCAGTGTTGTAGCCGTCCCTGTGTCCACGGCTCAGCACCCGGAACCGCCGCCTGCCGATTGTGTCCACCAAGGACCTCCCGTCCGGCAGCGGCTCGATCTGCCGTATCTCCAGCATGCAGCCGTAGTCAGCAAAACTGGGAGAGCCAGGGAGAGAAAAGAGGGGCTGAGCTGGGATACTGGTGGTGGGAGAGCTGCTTCTCCTGAAGGCACCACCTCCAAGGAGGAAAAGGCCCAGGAACAAGCTGGCTGGGAGCTGGCAAATTTGGAGATTCATTCAACTCCATTGAGTCACCACATGCTGTAAGAGGGGAGGGAATAGCGAGCGCCCTGTCCACACTCCCTTGGATTTGCCTTACACCAAAATGACTTGGGTCCTCATACTGCCCTGATGTCTAGTGGTCCTGAAGACACCATCCACTGCAGAGACATCTCCCAAAGCCCAGAAAATGTTACTTATCTCATTTCACTTGAACAGGACTGGAGCACAGGGAGGATATGTCATGTAAATACAGGTATTTAACAATGTACTTGGGCTAGGAGCCTGGAGACTGAGCCCACCCGAGATCTGGAGGTGCCACCAGGAATATAAAGATGGCCACACTGCACCAAACAAAAGCCCATTTAGCCCAGCGTCCTCTTGCAGCTTGTTAAGGACAGAGTATGAGAAATACAGCAGTTTTAAAGTGTTCACTAAGAGGAGCTGAAGGACATGGCCAGGGAACCGTGCAGCTCAGAGACATCCTGAGTGAGCCAGAAGCTGTTCCCAGACCGTCGTATTTAACTGCCACTGCTGGCTCTGCCCAGCTCCAGCGCTGGCCCCATTCCCTGCCTGGCCAGTGGCAATGCCAGGAGGCAGCGAGATCCCGTTTCACTCTGCTGTGTGGGGAACGCACCACCTCCCTGCCGATTTTATCTGCGGGGTGCAGTGGGATAGGAAATTGTGCCTGGTTCCTCCTCTCTGAACTACTTGGGATTTTAGACATTTGGGGCTGGGGCAGAGAGGGGCAAATCAGCCGGGGCAGAGGGAAGCCGCCTTGCCCAGGAGCTTACCTTTTCCCATTCTCATATATACACATGCCAAACCTCCTCGTGCCGGTCTCCTGGCACCGCCGGATCATGAGGCGGTAGCGAGGCTCGAAGACGTGCAGAGGGCAGGCGATGCCTGGGAAGGACATCGTGCATACGAAGATGGGGATGTTCTTGGTCAGGCTGAGGGACAGGAGGAGAGACCACTGTGAAACCTCCCAGAGCAAATCCCATCCCAAGGGCTCTGTATCAGCTTGTGCCATGACCACTTCTCAAACCAGACCTGTCCTTTACTCCAGGAAGTGATGCTCCAGTGCAGAGCAACACCAAAGCTTCCACTTGGCTCACCAAAAGCCCAAGGACAGACTCTGCCCACAAACCAGCTCCTTGAAGACATGCTCCCTCATCCCCAGGTGCCCCATGGGACGCGTCTGCACCCACCCGGCACTGCTGTAACGTGGTCCTAGAAGTGGGACAGACATCAGTTGAGCAGAACCAAGCCAGAGCAACGGTGTGTGGTGCGGACAGCCCCCTTGGAACCCCTCCTGGCCCCCATGCACACACACACACACACACACACACACGTGCACACGCTAGAGCAGGTCCCTGCTTACTTGGAGAGCTCTGCCATCTCAGCCCGGTGCAGCTCCCGGCGCTCGGCCAGCTGTGCAGGGAAGGTGGCCAGCATGATGTCCTGCAGCAGCACCGTGGGGCTGTAGCTTCCAGCCTTCAGGTACTAAAAGAAATTACACCCAGAAGTAGGTTGGAGAAGAGCAGGGGGGGAGCACTGAGGTCCTGCCGGGCTCTGAATCATGCTCACTTTTACTGGAGCTGAGGGTAATTTTAGATCAGAGAAAGTCAGGGATAAAACCAATCAGGGGATGTTGAGCCATCTAGCAGGATGGGATGTCAGCTCCACCGAGACCTCCAGACGCAGCTCAGACCCAGGGCCCGTCCAATGCAGCGTCCTGTCTCTGACAGTGATGCAGTCCTTGTATGACAACCTAATTTCCCTGATGGTCTCATCCGAATCCCTTTTCATTAAAGATTAAATCAAATCTCCAGGCTAGCAGGTTTTCCATCCATTTCCATTTTTAAAAGCAATTAGCATTCGCTTCTTTCTTTCTCTCTCTCTCTCTCCCTTGCAGTCCTGTTTACAATCTCACTAAATCGCTGTGGCATCTTGTGGAAATTAATCTCTTGGTCTTAATTATCAACTGTCTGGTCATTCCCATATGAGTGGAGCTGACACCGCCGTGCCAGGGAGCTGCTAACGTAAGAACATCGTACCTTCCCACCCCAGCCCTGGGCAGGCTGCCGGCAGCCGGAGCCGGTGCCCAGCTCCATCCCACGGGACACATGTCCTCACCTCTCTCAGGCTCTGTTTGCAGAGAGGGCAGTTGGGCCGATGGTCCAGGCAGCGTTCGAGGCACTCTTTGCAGAAGGTATGCCCGCACGGCGTCGTCACCGGCTCGAAGAACATCCTGCAAAGGGACCAAAGTCAATGGACCGCAGAGAGCAACATGGGGGAAGGAGCACAGGTAAGCCCAGCAGGGAGAGACTTCACAGAGCATCTGTTCACAGGGCTGGGTGCCCTCAAAGCTGTCATTCCCCAGGCCTGGCTCAGCACCCTGCTTTGGAAACCCTGGCTGGTCTCAGCTCCACAGTGCAGGGGTCCCACAAAGCACTCAGGGACCTGCAGAGGCCCAGGCTGGTGGGCAAAGCCGTGGGTGCAGCTTCTGGCTATCCGCAGCCTTGTACCTGCATCTTCCTTGAATCACCTTGCTAAGAGCAAGAGATTTTGTTTCCAGCAGGAACAAGACATTTCCCATGTCCTCTCCTACCATTTCAAGGGAAATCTGCTGCCTTCACCAGCCTTTTGCACTGAAGACAGCGATGCTGCACAGATGTGATGTCATGGAAAACTATCTCACACTGTGTTTTCCAAGCCCTGGCAGCCCATGGCTATGAAACTCACCTTTACTAAAGCTGCATTGGCTAAGCTTTGCTCATAACTCCTGTTAATTAAATGGAAATTTCCTAATTGGCTTATTCCTTTAATTAGAAGTCTGGGCTCAGACTTTTGGACTTGCACAATGATGTAAGATGAGAACTGTCCCAGGCCTGAGCACTGCTCCCCGTCCTTGTGGGGTCCCCAAGGACCCCATCAGTACACACAGGGCACCCCTTGGTCCTGGCAGGGCTGCGGCTCCCCAGACACCCACAGTGGAGTGTAGCCCAAAAGGCAGCGATGGGAAAGCGCCTCCTTCTCCCCTGCTCCAAGAGCAGAGCCAGCAGCAAGCACTCGGGTTGCTCACAGGAGGCTCCAGAATCAGAAATGAAATGAAGGACTCAGGAAAGTCCTGCTCAGCACTGAGCCCCGACTCCTCCTGTACATTATGCTTCCCTGCTCTCAGAAGAGACCTAAATTCACCTCATCTGGACCAGATACAGCCTTGAGCTCTCTCTCCCCTGTGTCATTCCCCTGTGCCATGCCCAGACCTGGAAAAAGTCACCACACAGGAGACCTTGACCGTCTTGCACGTTCAGCGGTGCAACACCCAGCCTTCTGCCAGCAGCCGCTTGCACAACTGCTTGAGGTCCTAGGACACACCAGAAATAACAGCCTGGTTTCAGCATGCCCTGTGGCAGCACCCAGCCCTTCTCCAGCCACCGACTCAGGAGACCCACGCAGCCTCTACCCTGTCTCCTCTTCCACCTCCAGCAGGCACAGAGCTCGGAAATGCTCCCCTCTGGGTTTGCAATATCCCCATCACGGACGGTATTTCCCTGGGGCAACACCTTCCTGTTCCAGCCTGCAGCTACAAAGGGCAACCACCGCTTTCAGTCTTTGATGCACTGAACATCCCCACCTTCACATGTATGTCCCAAGCGATACAAACCTAACGATGGTAAGCCCTGAGACAGGGCGATCTGAGCTCTTACAGCCTGGCAGGGCAAAGCACGCCTCTATCTTCCCTTCTTATCTCTCCCGAAACCTGCGTTTCAGCAGTACGGGGCACTGAGTTTGCTATTAAGATGTGAAGAAAGATCCACACCAGGAAAGAAAACCCAGCAGGTGCTAATTCTTCATCCTGAAAGCCCTCCGGCTGGAGAACTCACCGTATGCAGAGGGAACACTCCAAGTCAGATATGCTCAGCAGCTCCCCGAGGCACAGCTGGGTACACTTTGCTGCTGCTGTTTCCTCTTCGTTATCTAGTGGCAAAAGAGAAGGAAAGAGGAGAAGACCCCCAATTTCAACAGTGAAAATGTGACATAAACCCCTCTATTGACCCATCAGTGTTCATCCATAGCTTTTACATCAGCGGATCTCACGGTACTTGGTAAGAAAGGTGGTATCTCCCTACCTCCTTTTGCAGGCAGGGAAACTGAGGCACTGGGAGGTGAAGTGACCTAAGAAGCTCCCAGATGGAGGTCTCTGGAGACCTGCCAGGAGTCATCATCACTGCTTTATGCAAACCCAGGTACATGGCAGCCGTCTGGCTGGACGCTGATGGCAAGTTAATGCCAATGGAGGTGTTGCTTCGCCCAACGCATGGCACACCATGCCCCTTGCAAGGGAATTTAATCTAAATCTAAACCCATCTAAACCCCTGGGAACCAAAGGAAGCCTCTCCCTGACTCCACACAGGGAACAAGTGATGTCTGGCTTTAGCAAGAACTTTTCACCAAGCTAGACCCAAAAGTTTGGTGTAAGTTCACCAGCTTAACACAGGAAGATCGGATCCTTCTCGCATGCATGAGAAGCGGTGAATGTGCTGACCAGAGCTGCCCCATCATGTGCCCCTGGGATGTCTGCTTGCTGAGCTGGCACACAGCGCAAACACTAAGTTTTCAGCACCAAAATGGATTTTAAACAAGCATTTTGCGTGAGATGACGTTTTGGTACCTTTGATGACACTCACCTACCAACCACTGGCCCTGTCTCTCTGCTGAAGTCTCTGGTTCTTGCTGTCGCCCCGGCTCGGAAAGGGTGGCTGTCCCCTGGCCGTGCTCAGACCCAGCGTCCCCTCTGCCATCCACCGGCTCTCCCTCCTGATCCTAGGCACAGCAAAGACAAAATCGAGCCCAAAACCTCTTCTCCCTTTGAATGCACAGCCCCATCTGTCCCACCAAGCCCAATGGCACTGGGAGGCTTTCTGGTGTGTTGCTGTTTATTAACATCTTGCATCTGCAGGACAGCAGGAGTGTGGCCTTCAGACATTCCTGCTCATCTCATGGTTACATGGGTTTACTCTGTCCAGATGTACCACCTGGTATTCAGGTGTATCTGAGCCCATTTTTTCTGATTTCCCCCTCTCTCCAAACCTGCCAAATTCGTCTTTAGAAGGCAAAGAGCAAAAGATCAGCTTTCCTTAATAGCTGCTAATGGTCTGAATTGTTCTCAAATGTGGGGTTTGGACGAAAAAAACCATTAAAACTGACTTTTTTTTCTTTTTTCTGCATGTGGTGCAACTTGGGTGTTTTAAACACAATAAGAGCCTAAAATCTTACCAGAAGCATTGCAGAATAAAACTGGGAGAGGAATGGAGACAGAAAGAGCCGCCTCTGTTTCCCCAGGCCCCACAACATCAGCTCCGATGGTGTCTTTGCTCTCCCACCCTCCACTACCTGCAGCTTCTCATCCCAGCACACATGGCTATGGTACTGCACAGCCTCCCCTTATCACCCCTCCTTTCCCATCATTGGAAAACCCCAATTTGGGATTTCCCAGAGGGACATTAAGTCCCATCGCAGACTCAGATTGTTGCAGGCCCTCTTACCTGAGCTTGTGCAGAAGACGATGGGAGTGCAGGGCTCCCTCCATCAACCTGGGGACCACTTGAGCCCCAGTGAGCATCACCCAGGCATGCAGCAGCCATGCGTGGCTGAGGAGCATCCTTTTGCATGAGGATCTGCAGGTAGAAAGTGGGGCTCAGGGGGTGCTGGGAGAAGGAAGCAGGGAGGTGGGTGGGCTGCCAGGCTCCCTCTTTCCCCAGAGCAGCCTCCTGCTTGCTGCAGGGCACATCGGGGTTACTTGTTTCAGCGCTGGCTGAGCTCTCTGTCAAACAAATGCCTTAGCAGCGCGAAAGAAAGAAAGCAGCATGAGGCAGCAAACAAAACAGTGTATTTTAAGGGCTGGGAGCCATGTTCTCCATCACCCATAAAGAACAGGAAGGGAGTGAGATGTGGGGGGTACAAAGGTCATTCCCCATTCCCCTGCCCTTTCCCTCCTGGAGGGCAAGTGTCCACTCATGGCATGAAGTCCCCATGCCAGGGACACTGCTGGAGGCCCCACTGGTGACAGTGATTTTGGTACATGGGTGGGTGCTGGCCTGAAATCATCTGCAGAAAAGACACTGGCTCTTCAGTGGCAGCTTTTGGCTGGCTGCTTTGCCTTGGGTAACTACTGATGCTGCCTCAAAGCCCACCTCATGCCATGTCAGCATCTAAACCCTGCAAAGCCTGTGACCTGAAGATACAGACTGAGGAAGGGGAATTCTCTTTACAGGTGAATCTGCATCAGAGGGATGGGAAGACTCCTGGACCAGGACACGACTTCCCTTGATCCCACTGCTGGCCAGAGCAGCACAACCGTGATAGATTAGAGTCCTTCAGAGGACAAAGGCATCTCCTTGTGTGACACAAGGGCACAGGACCCCGCCACAGTACGGCCCACGTACCTTCTCCATCTCTCTCCGAGCAGGGTGGAAATGGGGACTGAGTGTCAGGCAGTGTTCCCACGCCAGCAGGGCTTCGGCTCTCTGTCCCATCTCCAGAAGCACCTTCCCTTTCCTGAAAAAGCTCTGCAGAGCAGAAAAACCTGCGGTGACTAGGAGACAGTGACCAGCTGAGCACGTGCCCCTTCAGCTCCCACGTGAGCCTCGAGGGAATCTCCCTCCAGCCTCCTGCCTGCTCCCACCCCTGGCCAAAGCACCCGGATATGTTGCTGCTCCCGTGCTCAGACTTGTCTAAAAAAGACAGGTCCACCCGCCAGATACCCATAAAACAGGACTCTCCCAAAATGCAGCAGTTGCAAAAGCCAAGCAAACAAACCCTACAGAGACCTAGAGGAGTCAAGGGCTTCTGCCTTTGAAGGCACAAAACTATTGCCAACGAGCGCTTCGCAAATCAGCAAGCGAGCTCCCAGGGCTGATTTCTCCAAGGGCAGCTCAGCCTCTGGCCAACACTTTCCCAAGCCTCCAGCTGCGATCCTGCACACCAGCACGGCTACGTGCCCTCACCGCCTGCACGCAAGCAAGGACAGACGCACAGCCAGACCTCTCCCATTAGCGCAACGCAGCGCTTGCAGCCTGCATTTGCAACTTAATGGGTCTGGCAAGTGTACTGCTGAGCAGGATGAATCCAATGGCTTGGAGAATTCAGGAAAGGGGGAAACTGCTCCCATACAGTAAGATTTGGCTCGAAGCGCAGCCAGCCGATGGGGCCTCCGCTCACCTCGTGCTGTCCAGGCTCAGCCCTGCACACAGCATCCAGGTCCTCCAGCGCCTGCGGGTGCTGCCCCAGCGCCGCAAATGCCTCTGCCCGGCACAGCCGCAGGGAGCTGGAATCTGGGGCTGGAAAGAGAAATATCGTCACTCATGTGATGAGTCTGTGGGGCTGGACGAGGCCACGGAGATGCCACCGTGGTGGGACAGCCCCTGCGCCGCTGCCTTGCGCTGAGCACAGCCAGCTCAGGCGCTCCAATGATGGGAAAGGAGGTGTGTGTGATAAGGGGAGTGTAATGCACAGGAATCACTGGCCTCATAAGTCTCTGCAAGCAAGTTATTCCCCCTAAATATCTAGTTTTAAACTCTTGGAGGCTCTTCCCTTTGTTTTTCCCCATCTCCCCCGAACGCCCTCAGTCAAGGGGCCCCACCACTGCCTTGGGACTCAGCCATGCTGGGATCTGGGCTCTCATCCATCCTTCTGGGATGCAGCAAAACGGCTGTACTATACACATAGTCCTTAGAGGGGCTGTTGTCATGGGAGGGTCCACAATGTGATTCACCCAGCAGAGCCACAATAACACATTACCAAACAAGCCTGCAGCTACAGAGACCTGAGTTCCCAAAACACCAGGGAGCCTCCTGGACCCACCTGGCTGCCGGGGCAGAGGAGAAACCAGGGCGGGTGCAAGGATCTGCCCCCAACATGTGACTCGGGGTTTCCAAGTATGAGAAAAGGCTGAGATTTCCCAAAACGGAGGAAGAGAACTGAGCATCCAGCTCCTTGTCAGCGAGATGTCACTGATGCGATCTCAGCGGTGGGGGGGACACAGCTCCCAAGCGTCACAGTGCTGGGCACCCCACACACTCCTGCCTGCTCCTAAATAACAGGCAGTGAGACCCTCTTCTCTCCTGCCTCAAGGAAACCCCATAAAGACCTTCCTTCCTACCAGCACTGCCAGCAGGGCAATTGGGGTGGGGGATGTCAGGGAGCACGAGCAAGCAGCACCTCAAAAGCCCACACTCATGGAGTAACCAGGTGTGGTAATGTTTATGGGTTTGAACTGCAGAGATTCCCAGACCCACCCCGTTATATCACAGCTTGCCATGGAGGTGACCTACATCCAGTGCTGTGCTGGCTTTCCAGCTAAGGCAACAGGTCTGTGTACCCAGCCCTGTGTCCCCCGTAGTGCTGAGCATCGCCCGATGGCTGCTGAGGGCTGGGGTCGGGGACCTGCTGCTCCCTGGCCCCTTTGGGGAGGCCTCCGGTGTCACGCAGGTCCCCGCGGGACAATGGTAGGTCCAGTACAGGGAGCACGTGTGGTGGCCCTGCAGGATGCTGGCTCTGAGGCTAACCTTGTATCATAAATTAGGCACCATTTGCAGGCACTGGTGCTGCATTTACAGTGGCAAAGCAGTGCGGGCAACATCACCTTGCTGAAGGGCCAGCAGCTCCCTCCGGGGCGAGCCAGGTCCAGGGTCCCGGCTGGCAGCCGATCAGTGATCATCAGGAGAAATCATTGCTGCTGATGTCTCCCGTGCTCCCAACCCCGGCAGCCTTTCCTCCTGCCCCCGTTCAAACACAGCACAGATGCAGCTCTGCCAGCAAACTGCAGGTCCGGACTAGCTGCCCCATGACAGCAGGGCGCAGGCAGCCAGCATCTGCCCGCACCCCTGCCTGCCTCCGCTGTCACCGTGCCCAGTGCCCACCGATCTGCCCAGGCACCCGCCACATCTTATCACGGAGGAGGAAGCTCTGCCGTGGCTATTGCCTCCTTGTCCCCGGTTCCCAGCGTGGAGCACAGGGAGACCTTGCTCTCTACCTGGTGCCACCATAACCCAGAGAGCAGCAGAGTGCCCAGGCCCAGCCACTCCTGCACCAAGGCTGCACTGGCCACGCCGAGCTGTGCAGCAGGGCAAGGCGTGAGCCCTCAGAGCTTATTTTCATTTATAGTGTTAGCCAGGACCTTAGGGGTCAAGTCAGGAAACATGGGAACCTGTTGCTCGGTACCCCCGTTCCACAAGCAGACGTCCAGAGATGAAATATTCCAGCCCCTAACAACAGGTAGGGATGAACAAACGGGTACAAAGTCTAGAGGCTTATTTTCCATGTGGGCAAACCCATTCAAACATTTGCACAGCCCACCAATAAAGCAACTGATTTGGCAAAAGAAAGATGTGTAAAATGGGGCTATGAATTCCGCATTTCTCTTCTGCTGCAGCTATTTTTGATCTATGATATCATTAGACATTAGGGACGTAAGCCAGCTGGCGGCTCCGGCGGCTGATGAGTGACTGATAGCGCTCCCCAGCCTCCCGGCTCCAGGCATGTAGGGAGGTCTCCTGTGTTACGCATAACAGTGCATTTGTTTTGTTCACTTAGAAAAACAGAAGATAAAAAGTTGACAATTTATTTTCTCCCAAGCAAAGAAAGCTGCTCTGCAGGCTGGGCTGAGCAGGGCACTGCAAACTGGCCTGCAGTGCGATGTTGAACCACACAAAAAAACCCCATTCTCATGGGTCGAACATTTATCAGTGGTTATGTTTGAAAGCAAAGGGGAGCCCGTAAGAAGTTGTGCAGCCTGAAAACAGTCTGCAGGAGTTGGAAAACACGTCCCGAAAGCACCACCCACGTGGGCTGAGCCTGAGCCGCACCAGCAAGTGCAGGTTGACGGGAGCTGTGGCTGTGATTGTAATTTCCTCATTGCCCTAAGCCGGACTTCCCCTGTCCTTCGGGGAATAGAGCGTGCAGGGAAAACCGAGGACAAAGCTTGCAATATTTCCTCTTCATACTCACAGAGGCTTTTTAAAGAGATATATAACTGTACAGCCCAATCAGACAAAAGCCTGCCAATAAGGAAAATAGTACTAGAGAACCACGCACGTGCATTTGCGTTGAAGGACGGGCGCGCAGGGTACGAGACAGACGGCTTGGGAGGTTGCATAAAGGGACCTGCTTTCTGCTGCCAACACCAGGATCGGCCAGCCCGCTCGGCCCTTTGGTGCCAGGCATACCCTGAACCTCTGGCACTTGTCTTGCAGCGGGCGATGAATAAGTGTCTGCGCCGCGGGAGGAGAGCTGACTGCTGTCATAGAAACGCCGTTGCAGAAGGGCCTCCACCGCCCCAACCCCCTGCTCCAGACGCATTGTATAACCCCTTTTATTTAAGCATTACCCTCCAAGAAATCCACTTACAGCCACACATTAAAGCAGATCAACCCCCCCCCCGGGCCCGATCCTGACCCTGCAGGCAAACGTCTCGCCAGAGCCGGCTGCAGAAGGGAGCCAGGGGCTGCCCTGCACCACGGGGCTGGCACAGGACCTCGGCCAAGGCTGTGTCCTCGCCAGGCTCTGGGGGTGAGGACGTGTCTGTCCCGGACTGGAAAAGTCCCAACCACTTTACATAATGGCCAGCCCCCCGGGCAGAGCTCTTTCTCTGACCCCGAAATATCGCCGTGTGGCAAGACGCAAGAAGCCGTTTGCTGCTCTTTCCAGCCGCTTTCTAACTCCAGAAGCGTGGGGCCGATGGGACGCAAGCTGTGCGCCCTGTCCTGCCCACGGCCCTGGCAGCTGGGACGTGCAGCGGGGCTTGCCCGGCCACCCGGGCAAGAGACATGGGACATGGGAGAAACACCCAGCAGCTGGATGCCCCCTTCTCATCCCCACCAGCCCTGCCTTTCCAACACTTCCAGCTTCCCAGGTCTCCCAGCTCCGGACCGTGCAGGCTCAGAGGGCACTGCGGTGCTGGGACAAAGCGACCCACGTTGGTACCCGCCTGCTCCAACAGCACAGCCTGCGCATCCTCCTCTCAGCTGTAGGGCTGGCCCCTCGCACCCAGCACCCACACACCCCCCAACCCACCCCGCCAGCCCCTCGGGCCCGGTGGTGCTTACCCAACTCGACCCCTTTTTGGGCCATCCTCAGCGCTTCCCGCGCATCCCCACGGCTGAGACGGTCCCGGACGCGTGCCGCCAGCCAGGCCAGCCGGCTTTCCCCGCTCCACGCATTTCTCCAGGAGGCCGCAGAGCACCACGTTGCACCTCGCCGCCCCGACGCCCAGCAGTTTCAGCCTCTCCTGGCACAGGGGGCAGCGGGAGGGCACGGCCCCCCCGAGACACGGCTTGCAGAAAGAGTGACCGCAGGACACGGTCACCGGCTCCCAGAGGAGGAGGAGGCAGGACGGGCAGCGCAGCATGTCCAAGGGGCCGAGGGGTTGCCGGGCTGGGCTCCCCCCCCCGGGGTGGGGAGGACGGGTTGGGGGGGGTCGCGGCTCATGGCAGCAGTTGCAGCCGAGGAGAGGGAGCTGCCCCTAGGGCCGGCGGTGCCCGTACACCCCGGTGGCCGCCGGGTCCCCGCACATTGTCCCGCTCCGCCCGGCTCAGCCCATCCTCCCCGCGGCTCCCGCCCCGCCCGGCCCGGCCCGGCGGAGGGCTGCGGTTCCCGGTACGGCGCGTCCCGTCCCGCCGAGGCAGGACCCTCCCCGCCCCGAGCCGAGCCGAGCCGAGCCGAGCCGAGCCGAGCCGAGCCGAGCCGGCGGGGGCGCCGGTGGCGGAGCTGCCGGGGCCGCCATTGGCTGCCGCCGCCGCCGCTCTGCGCCGCCCCGCCCCGCCCCGGCCGCGTTTCGTAACGGAGCCGGCGGTACCGGGGAGCGGGCGAGGGGCGGGGGGCGGCCGGCGAGGAGGGAAGGAGGGAGGGAGGGAAGGGGGGTCTTGTCGGGCACGGGCTGCTGAGCACAGCTCCGGGGGTGGGGGGGGGCTCCGGTGCCGGTCCGCCGGAACCGGGACGCGGGGGTGTTGGGGGGTTCGGGGGTGCGGGGTGTGAGTCGGGGGAGTCGAGTGTGAAGCCGTGTGGGGGGTGCTGAAGAGCTCTCCTGACCAGCTGGGGCACAGGGTCCCCCGGGGGGCGGATCTGGGATACTGTGAAGCGGTACCAGGGTGCAAAGTGCTGGGGGAGGTTTTGGGGTGCTCCGGAGCGGGGCCCGGCACTTCGGAGCCAGCCGCTGGTGCGGGCAGCCTGCGGTATCTGGGGTGCCGCAGAGCGGGGCTGGGGCACAAGGCCTGGGGGACACAGGGTGCGCTGGGTTGGGGACGGGAGGGTGGGATGCTCCAGAGCAGCCGGGGCTGGTGAGGCTGGGGCGCACCAAGGGCCCCTTTGCGGACCCCACCATGCAGACCCCTCATGGCAGGATGCTTTGAGGGAAAGGGGCGTCCCTCCAGTGTAGATGGGAAACTGCATCTCACCCAGATGCTCTGCTTATCCAGAACTGAACCAGTTCAGACCCTGTTTGGGGAAGGTCTCCTTCCCACTCACGGATCCCCAGGATGGGCTCTGTGTCTGAAGGGAGCTGCATCCCCCCACCACGCAGCCATACAGCTCTTGCATAGCATGTGCTGGGAAAAACAGCTGAAATCTGGCAACTCTGGAGCTTAGTAGATCAGACTTTATGTAAGGATGATGCACATTCCCCAAAGGTTCTTTTGTGTGTCCCCAAAACCAAACTGAACCTATGCACACACTGGAAGGGATGCTCAGGGTGGGAGATGACCAGTAGGACGTGAGTGCTGGTGAAACCCATGCCCCACTAAGGGAGTGGTTGGCAGAGGTTTGGGCTGTGGAGCAGGTTTTGTTTCAAAATCTACTGTGATTACATTAAACAACTCATGAGTGTCTTTAAAAGCTCAACAGCTAAGTATTTTATGTGGGCTTGGAAGGCTTCACTGTTTGCTCCGTTATCTTTTTGATCCGTTCAGAGCAGAGAAATCTCTGGTGATGTTTAGCAGCGCAGCCCCGAACATCTCCTGAGCGTGGCATTAGGGACAGCGGTCGCCCCAGGAGTGTTGTGGGGCTGTCAGGGACTCTGCCCTGCAGGGGACATTTTCCATGTTCCCCATCCGCAGGATCAGTCTTTGGTTGCCCTCCCAGAGGGACCTGCCACATCACTTCCCCAGCAGTTCTCCCAGTTCTCAGATGGGCAAGGCTCATTCACACCAGACACTATCCTCTCATGATTTAGTTCTCGCCATGGCTAGTTTTTCCACCAAAACCTGGCTGTTCACTAAAACAAAAGATTTTTTTTTTTGGACGCCACCAGGGAGTCCTCACCAGTCTTATCTCCAGATTACCCCTCAAGAAGGACACGTTCGTGGCTCCCGAGCCATGAAATGAGGGTGATTTTAGCTACCACAGCCACCTTTGCAGCGATGTGCTTGAAGAGTGCTCCCATAACCTGTTTGTGTGGCTCAGCTTGGGAGCTGCAGCCCTCTGCCACGGGCAGCCAGCATTAGGTGAGGAGCGTAGCATCTTTCATCACCCCAGCCAGCTGCTCCAGGAGACACTGGGCTGTTTTCTGGGACCTGCCTCTTTCTTTTCCTCACCTCCTGATTCACTCTACAACCATTCTCACGTGTGTGGGCTCTCCAGCGCCTTGTAAGCGGCGAGGACCTGCTGCTGCCTTTGCATAATGCAGTTAAAAATCAATCAACCACGACACACGAGTGGGCTGGAAACCAGGCTTCATTAGCGCCAGCACAAGAACAATTTGTTTTCTCCATTCCATCCAGAGCTGAGCTGGTTCTGAACTCCAAATGCTTTTGC
The DNA here is from genome assembly GCF_026419915.1 of Harpia harpyja. Lineage (NCBI taxonomy): Eukaryota > Metazoa > Chordata > Aves > Accipitriformes > Accipitridae > Harpia > Harpia harpyja. The sequence goes on from NC_068959.1 coordinate 8,179,269, forward strand.
TTGTCACTGGTGTGTTTGTGCTGACTCAGTACATAACTGCAAAAAAAAAAAAATTTAAAAAAAGCTTTAAATGCTTAATGCTAACCATTCTGCTGGCCAGATGAGGACTTCACGTTTTGCATAACACAGAACAGATCGCACTGTGTTAAGGAACTACTTGCAAAGCACAATAGGATTTATTTTATAATATTTTTTTTTTTCACTTTAAAGGTGGGAAACAGCCCAGGGTCAGTGCAGGGTGAGGAGTTCCAGGTGTTGCTGCAGGGGAAACCCGTTCCTCCTCTGGCTCCCAGCCACACGCGCTGGTTGTGCTTCAGCTCGAGTAGAGCCTCATTAATGTGGTCCAGACTGTTGAAAGTGCAACATGGGGATTTCACACCAGCTACATTTGCTCATTTTTAGTGCATAAATATTTGTTGCAAGCGATGACATTTGATTTTGACACATTAGGGATTAAGGAGTGGCTCAGAGGTGACAGCACCTTCCCAGTGGTGCCTTTTTTTGTGCAGAGAGAAGAGACCTGTGTGCTCCTTAGGATGTCTTCAAAGGCACCACAAGCACTTGCTAAACAGGAATATGCAGCCTGAATGTCGTGACCCCTTTTACACACAGCTATCCCCGCTCTGCCCACCAACCTCCTCCTGCGTGGATGAGGCTGTCACCATCAGACCTGAAAGTCCTGTTGCACAGAGGTAAAACTAGTTTCCCCGTTTCAAAAGCAGCGGAAGGAGGAAAGCGTTGGCATCCCAGCTGCGGAGGAGGAGGAGGAGTGTTGCCATCAGCAAGGGCCACGCGGGGCTGACGGTGGCACGGATGTGTAAGAGCCAGTGCAGCCTGCTGGGTGATCAGGCAAAGAGCCAGGGCCAAATCCAGCCTCAGCATCTGTGCAGACCCACTCGTGCCCCCGTGGTTTACAGCACCCTTTCAGCAGCGCCGCACCTGGATCCCGGCTTGTCTGCAAGCCTTGAGAGTTGGCCTAAGGAATTATTTTTACACCTCAGTACGTGCAAATAACATGTAGGGAGTTATTTGCATCATACGCCTCCCAGCCTGTCAACAAACACATCAGCTTTCTGGAATTTTTGCTTTATTTGCATCATAGTATTTCTAGATCCAGGATGTTATTCAATCACCAGGTTTCTCCATTTGCCACACGCAGTTCAAAGCCGGTCCTGGGAAGTGAAGCAAAAGGAAGTGGAAGCAGGTGGTGTGGGAGACTCTTCGTCTACAGTCACAGCTCCTCTTTTATAACAAGCACCTTTTCTTTCACGTCTCTCTATTCAATAAGGGGAGCTGCTCCATGCCTGGTTTTCTCTCAGGCAGAAGCAAGCAGATTGCCACACTGCTCCTTGATGTTTGGTATTCGAGGTCTGCACTGTGCTGACTACGCATTGGGCAGGGAGCAATCATATAAATTACATGGTATTGTTCCTGGGTCCTGAAACTCTGCTGCTTGAGAGCTCAGAGAGGCCCTGACTCTCTCAATAAGGAGGATCAGATGTAAACAGGGTTGGGGAATTAAAGAAAACTTAATATTTTCCTTCAAAGAAAACTTTAATATTTTCCCTTCTGAGTCATACAGGCTTTGCCTGAGGCATCATCATTCCTAGAGAAATGAGTTGACTATCACATGGATTGGCGGGACACAGAGCTGCAATGTAATGTTATCTCATTGCTCATGTAACTGGGCTTATGCCTGAACTCCTGGAAACTGGAGAGTCACAGGGGGAGAGCCCAGATCCCTACCTGGCTCGTTTTACTTCTCTTGGGCCAGACATCTTGGCAAAGAGGTTGGCAGAACATTATCACTCGGTCTTAGAAGCAAGTCCCACATAGAATGCATGGAGATGTCTTTTTCCATGGGTGGTCACGTACAAGCCACATACCCCTGAGAAGGGAGTACAGCTAAAAGCGAGGTCAGAATTGTCCCCATTATCCAGAGAGAAGCCCTAGGATGGGTGACAAGACCATGGTCTGTGGTGCAGGGTGCTAAAAGTTTGCCTCAATGCTTTGCAATTGTTTCATTGGTGTTTCAAGGGCAGCTGAAGGTCCCCCATCTGTAGAAGATCCCACGGAGGGGCCCAAAGTCAGCACAGCTTGTTCAGCACCATCTAATCCTAGGGTGCATAAGGGCACGGATAACATAACCAGGTGATGAGAGGAGGAAAAGCCATAAGGAACCCACACTGAGGAGATGCCTCCACCTTTACATTGCAGCCAGCTCCACCACTTCCAAGGGGGTTGGTGTCCACAGGGAGCTGCATCCTAGCAGGCCAGACCTGGAGGTCATATCCTCCAATTCATCTTCTGGATGGGGAAAGCTGATTTCTAATCAGTCGTTACTGCACGGTCAGACAAAAGTTACCAGCTTCCCAAGCTGCCGTGTGTCCACGTGCCTGACGTGGGACGTGCGGCCAGGGATGACGCCGTGGTGGCCCATCACTGCAGCTCAGGGACTTGCCAGGTTGTCCTGCCCTGCTCATTCACCAGCCCGTGTGGCCTTGGCTCTTTGCCCCAGCAAGAAGCGAGTATTTGCCACCTGCCTTATTTCTTCCTTTTTTTACTTTTCCTGTTTAGCTCCCACCCACCTGACACGGATTCCAGCAGGGCTGGCGGGGACCCAGCGCTGCCTTGTCACTTTGCCAAAGGAGGCTGCAAGTGGCGGTGGGTGGGCTCTGCAGATGGCAGAGCCTGGTCTGCGGTGATGCCTCTATCCTGCCATGGTCAGGTCAGGTCCAGGGTCCAGCTTGTCCCACGCATCCCACCTCTTAATGGGTCACAGAAGGGTGCTAGCTGGCGGAGGAGCCCGGCTCCCCTTCACAGGGCACCGACTGGGGGCGACTCTACTGGTGCCAGTGGGTTTGTCTGGGTGCAGGGCAAGCTGTGAGGTCCTGCAGCCGAGCATCCGCTCCGTGAATGCTCCCTTTCCCAGTGGCCAAGTGCTGCTGGGTGAGTGCTCGCCCCAGCTGCACTGCCCGGGGGGCTGCACATCTGTCCCCCCTCTCTGCTCTTGGTGTTGGCTCCTGTACAGATGTTTTTCCACATGAGCTTTTGTGTGTAGCTTCCTCATCCTCTGCCCTGGTCTTTATTCCTTCAGCTCCAGCGTCTCCACCGCCACCAGCCTGATAATTCAGTGTCATTCTTTGTGAGGACAAAAGAGCTCTTGCAAAGCCAGCGGCTCAAATTCCAGCTCAGAACTGTGTCCAACCGACCATGGAGGAGAACGAAGCACTTTGAAGACTCAGAGAGCAACACAGGGGGCTGCTCAGGGTCTTCCACAGCCCCCCCTTCCCCACAGCGAGCTGGTGTGAAGCCCTAAACACAGGTACTGGGCTGGATTTCAGGCAGGATGAGCAGGGCTGTGTCTCTACCGCAATTATAAATAGCTGCTTGTGGGCTCCCTGGCTGGCTGCAGCGGCGGTGGCCTGGGCAGAGGTCTCTGCTCGGGGAGCGGACGAGTATTCCTGGCTATGCCTTTTTTTTTTTTCACGGACTGTTTCACCTCCACCTCTCGCTGCACTTTGGATGGCAGGTGAATCGTGTTTGGTAAGTGAGTCATCGCTCTGCCGCCAGCGAGCCCTTTCATAACGCGCAGACGTCATGGCTTTTAAAGAGGTCAAGTTGTTAGTACTCGGCAGAAGATCTGTCACCCAGAAACCTGTCCTGGTGGATCTGCTGGAGCAAATTGCAGGTTTTCCTTCACAAGAAGCCTGGCACCATTTCTGTGTAGACTTTAGGAATGTACTGCAGTGAGCTTTGGGGATTACAGAGCCCGCTCTGCTCTTCTGAAAGAGCAAATGCAGGAGTCCTGGAAGGGTTTGCAGGGGAGAGAAGTTCCTGTGAAAGTTGTGCGTCCTTAGAGTCATTTTTATGAAAATGAATCCCAAGCAGCTCAGTGAATAAAGCTCTGCCATAACTTTTAGCTGCTAATTAACATAGCAAAAAGTCTCAATTTACAGATTTTCAGAATGAAGGGAGAAGTTGCAGAAGGCCGCAGCACAGAGAGGAGCAAGTGTGAGTGCTCTGCAGGGAGCAGGAGCAGAAGCAGAGCTTTGACCTTCCAAAATATCCTTCACTTGCAAGACTCAAGTTCTGTTTGGGTTTTGCTTTTCTTATTATTCAGCGCAAAAATGGAAGAGTCGTTTCACAGGAAACCTCTGCCCAGCAGTCTGCAGAGATTAGCAGATCATAAGCAGGGCTGCGGGAATCAGCTTTTCTGGGAAAGTCAGGATTTCTAACTGTTTCCATTTTTTAGTGGAATGAAAAAGCAGCTTGAAATTTTCCATGAAGAAGGTCACTTGGGAACAGAGGAAAGATTTCTTTTTGATCTCTACCTTAGAGAGGCTTGTTTCCCTAATAGGACACTTTATATAATAAAGCCCCTAGATGCAAGATGAAAAATTTCACGGCAAAATAAAGGCCCAGCCTTTCTGTTCTGAAATTGTTGGCATTTATAGAAAATGCCTTCATTTGGGGGCATCTCTGCATGAAATGGTATAGAAATCAATTCTGTCTCTACGCCTAAGCTCTCTTGGCACTTCTGCTGCTACGAGGCCCTCGACAGCCACGTGCCGCGCGGGGTCCCTGCGGGTACCCCCAGCTGCTGTGAGCAGGGGCAGCACAGCCCCTCCTGTTCTCCGAGGACCAGCCGAGGTTATTATGTAAAGAGGAGTAAATGTGTGTAAACAAGACTTGCTTAAGTAACTCCACGGCTGCCAGTTTCTCTTGCTGGTCTTCTTTTCCTACTCCACCCCTCCAGAGCCTGACGTGATGGGTGTTCGGCACGGCTCTGTCCACGCTCCTCTCCCAGCCGGGTGAAGGCACGTCAGCTCCAAGGAGCCCCTAGTTGAACCTTGCAGATGCTTCAGGAAAATGAGGTGGTTGAACACCGCGATGAAGTCAGACCTCATGCCCGGCAGTGCTTGGGAAGCTGCTGGCTGTCACGTCTGTGGGCAAGCACCCATCCCAGCGCACCGAGGTTGTGCTGGGAGACGCCAAGCTCTCTGTGGCCATATCCTGCTGGACAGCCACTGTGCCCCTGTGGCTGAGACAATCCCCAAAAGCCAAATGTTCCACCTGCTTCTTGCCTCTTCCACTAAGTGTTTTTAGAGCCTTAATCCACATGGCTGGCGCGAATGCTCGTGCTATACGCCCATTCATGTCGCCTGGCTTCAAGCCAGGGCTGAAACGCAATGAGGACTTAGGGACACCAGGTAATTTGAAATGGTTTTTCACCCCCGCAACTTTCTCGGAAAACTTGACCAGTTCAAATCAAGGCAGCACACGGGCACAGAGGGGAGCGAGCTACGTGCAGGGCGAAGTGCCAAAGGCAGGACAGAGAACCTCTCGGCTGCCGGAGGAGACGCCTGGATGTTCGCACAGCCAGTCCCTGGGTGTGTTTTGCTTTTTGCTCTTGTGCCACAGGGATCTGGCTGCACGTGTTATATTTGCACACAGCTTAGCGCAGTGGCCTGAAGCAGGGACCGTAAAACGCAAACAGCAAACAGTAAGACTTTGCCTGGCTCAGCCCTCGCCATCACCCAGCAGTGCGGGGTGTACCCAACACTGGCTCTGAGGACGTGAAGATGCTGAGATTTGGGGCAGTGTGAGGGCACGTTAGTAGAATCAGCTGCAGACAGCCGTTTGCAAGCTTCGCTCACTTTGGGAGCTGGGGCACAAGGCGCAGAGGACAATTTTAGGGCTTTTAGCTTGTTAGGTGAGATATCTGGCATCAGCTGAAAAGCAGAATCTCACTCCAGTGAGATGCAACACCTCTCAGCTCTAACTGAGCATCTACAGGCATGCTTGACCTCAGAAAATAGTCTGGCACAGCATGCTGGAAAACTTTCCAACCTTTAACTTAAAAAGAAAAGGCAGGGCCTCCCCTTTTTGTGTCCAGATGCAGAGAATTTATTCCAAGAAATTCCCATCCTGCAGGAGTGTGGCCTGAGAGGACTGTAAAATGCTTCAACTCCATATACTATTTGCAAGTAGGTTGTGTCTTGTGCAAGAGTCCTGCGTACTTGCATGGAAGAGAAAGTAAAATATGTAAAATAACCCCACACAGGGTTATTGTACATTAAGGGACCCTTGTTCATGGAGCAATAAGGCACTGAGACTTGGGCTTTCCCTGCTGAAGCCGAACCAGCGCATTGAAACCCAGTTTAGCTTTTGGGGTTGTTTGTTTTTCCTGTCTTTGTGCTTTCCCTTTAATCTTTGTGCTGGATAATTAAGACAACATTCCTCAGCATCTTGCCTGCTGTTTGTTGTGATTATACAATAGCCAGCTGCATTTGTTCCATGAAAACAATATCTAAAGCCACATTTTGTGGTTTCAAGTAAAATCCTCCACGGTCTTGACTCTTAAGCTCGAGTTTGTCCGAAATCTGCATTACTTAGGAAAATACCCTTAAAAATAGACTCCTTAAGGAAAGCGAAGCAAGGCAGCGACCCAGCAAAGTTTGCATTGAAGTTTTTATTGCCGGTGAGACTTCTGGGCTTGGCCTAATACCGCCAGCAGCAGGGGTGGGCCGGGGTGCTGGCACTGCTTTTTAAAGGCACAATCTCCTCCTCCGAGGGCCCTTTTCGCTGCAGGATTGGACCCCGCAGGCACCTCCCGCACCTTACAAAACAGCCGAGCGGTTATGAAACGCGGGGACCCGTTGTCACACCGTCCCGTTCCCGGTAGATGGCGGTGCCAGCTCATTTTTCCCCAATTTCCCCCCCCCCCCCCTTTTTTTTTTTTTCCCCCCCACCGGTGCTGAGCCTGGTTCCAGTCCCAGGCGGGCTGCGCGGGTGGGGGGGCTGCACTGCAGAAAGGGAGATTGCTGTTGGTTTTTGGTTTCGTTTTTTTTTTCCCCCCCTGTAACAGCTTTTCGTATGTTTCTGATAAATGTGAAATCAGTCAGTTGTAACAGCTCAGCACAGCCCCAGGCGTCTGGAGCCGCCTTTGGCACAGCCCGTCTGTCCCTGCTCAAGCTGCTCCATCCCACAGCAAGAGGTGTAGAGGGGACAGGGAGGATACCGGTACTACCTAATTTTGTGGGACTTTGCAGAGCCAGGCAGCCAGAGCCCCCGGATTGCTCTCCAGACTCTTTCACAGTCTTGAACAAAACCTGCCTGCGCTCACCCAGACCCCAGCTCCCCACCTATTGCCTTTTCTTGGCTGTTTCCTTCTCGGCAGGGACAGATAGCACTGGGTAGGCAGCGTGACTGGATGAATAAATAGCATTTCTCTTTGGAGCCCACAAACACCTTTATTTGGCTAAAAGTGGCCCAGGCCCCCTCCGGCACGTGCTGCCGTTTGCATCCCCACCTCCTCAGCGTGTCCCGAGTGCGTGCTGCTGGTCCAGCACGGAAGGGCTAATCTTTGTCTTCCTTCTCATCATCCTTGTCACTGCCGTGGTCCTGGGGCAGGAACAAAAAGAAAAGGGAACAGGACATGAGGAGTGTTTCGTGTCCCATCCCCTGGTACCTCTATGTATTTGATAGCACCAGTAGCCAGCACCCACACAGGGGTTTGTAGGTGCAAACCCCACAGGGCTGGCGTGCAGCAGGGCAGCTGGTGGTGTGGTTACCTCCTGCAAGGCGCTGTCAGAGCTGCTGCTGCTCCTCCCGTCCTCTTCTCCGTCTCCCTGCAGGGGCGAAGAGAGAAGGACAAGCATCACCGAGGATCCCGGCACCCCGCTTGCTGTTCGAGCTAGAGCCTCGAGTCAGAGAGATGTCTGGTCTTGTGGGTATCTAGAGCCAGGCTTTGCACCAATGGTGCTGTGGAACCATGTGTGCCCATGGCCCCGCAGAGACCTCCAGAGCCAGGAGCAAGGATTCGGCGGTGTGTGCAGTGCAGACAGCATCGCTGTCCACAGCAGCATCTCATTTGGGTTGAAACAGAAGGAAAAGGAGGGAGAACTAACTGGGAATATTGGGAACAAAGAGAGCTGTCTCTCAGTGGAAAAGCCATGCACACAGTGTGATTTCTAGCCTGTGCACAGCGTAGCTCCATCCACCAGAGGCATGGGGTTGCCATGGGTCAGACGTGGCTTCCCTTCACAGCCAGGACGTAAATCAGTTGGGGCCGGTGCTTTCTAACACCCCACAAACCCTGCCTGCACAGGGCTCAGTGGCGACCGGGGAGCTCTGCATCATTCACATCCTCGCTGCACCATGCTCACCCACGGACGTGGCCCTACTCCATAGCTGCCTGCCTCCCCCTGGGACACCGATCCTCCTCGCAGGAGCTGGCCCCATCCCGCCACGTGCTGGGCAGTGGGTGCTCAGGGTGCTGGGTGCCCCACAGATGCCACACAGCCAGTGGTACAGTTGGTCCAGGGGGTCCCCAGCATGGTCCCCAGCATCAGGTGGTTTGGGAAGTGCTGGGGTCACCCTGAGCCCCAAGCTGGGGACTTTGGGGCTGGAAACCCTCTGGCAAACAGTTCAGCAGCTGATCTGCAGAAAACTCCATCATTCCCCTACCTTTTCCTCTTCCTCCTCCTTTTCCTTCTCTTTTTCTACCTCAGTCTTTTCCTTCTCCTCTTCTTCCTTCTCTTCTTCCTTGTCCTTTTCCTTCTCCTCTCTCTCCTTATCTTCCCGTCCAAACCCTACAACAGGGCACAGAGGGAGGTTCATTGCCAGCATGCAGCATCCAGCCCATGCAAACCCAGCAGGTTCCCCTGCATTCACACCAAACACTCACATTTCAGGATTGTCGACATTTCACCGAAGCCAAATTGCTCTGGGGCACGACACCGTCACACCTATGGCACAGAGAGAGCCTGAAGGAGCAACTGGAAAGTGGAGTAAGGTGAGCTTTTCAGGGATGAAAACGCCTCCCTGGATCCCACCATTCATTTTTCTTTTCTCCATGGGAGAAGAGGCCCTGTGCACTTCCTACCCCCCAAAACAGCAGGGAAAGGGGTAAAGCAGTCTGTGGCCTCCATGAAAAAGACCAGACCTTGTACCCACCCAGGCAGCACCCACTGCCCTGCACCCAGGGAAGCAGCAAGGGGAGAGTGATGGAGGCAGACAGAGAAATCTCAGGGCAAACGTGCAGGGAGATGCCTTAAACCTGCCATGAGCAGGTGCAAATTACAGAAGTATTTCAAATTAAATAAGGATGAATCAATAGAGAGCAAGCGTTGGGGCTCCCAAGAAGCCTCGGCAGAAAGAAGACCTCCTTCGGGGACAGGGCGATGGCAGGGAGAGAGATGAGACAGCAGTGAGCAGAAGAGAAGCAGAGAGCAACAGCAAGAAAACTCCAAGCATTGATTAGGTGCCTGAAAGGTGACACGAAAAGAAAAGAAAGACAGCTTGCTTTAAAAATAGCAGGACCAAACAAAGTCCGTGAAATAGTCCAGGCAGGTCAAACCCTCCCTCTCATACACAAATGGCAAAACAGGGCAAAGGGAAGGGCAGCAGGGGCGAGGGATCGGGTCCCTTCTGCTCCCAGGGAAGAGCAGAGTTGTTCCCTTGCTGCAGCAGGTAATTAGGAAACAGTTTCTCTGTCAGTCACTGATGGAGGCAGGCAGAATATTAATGCTTTCTTTTAAAGTGTTTTTTTTTTTAGCCATAAAATGACATCATCTGGTTGGTATTTGGGCTTTTAAAAAGAGCCAGTCCCAGCCTCTGAGCTGATAACATTGATTTGTATTTTCTAGACAGGTTTTAAGACCCCTGGGATGCTGCAGGGCAGCGGGAAGCAGTGGGGTTTGGGGCAGCATCTGGGGAGAGGCAGATTGGACAGGGAGGGCAGGAGTGTGGGAACTGGCTGATAAAAGGCGTAATTAGTGCAAAGTTACAATCTAATTAATAATGAACAGTAATCTAATTAATCTCCGTAATTAAGAAGTACAACTACCAATTGGAAATAATTACATTTTAATCTAAAAATCATTAAAAATAATCAAACGTTAACAAAAGAAAAGGCAGCCCCTGGGAAAGTGCAGAAGATGCAGCTGATGCCCTGACTCCAGGTCCTGCTCACCAAAGCTGCTCCGCAGCTCCTGCAGCATGTGCCCAGCCCCAAATCCACAGAGAATGCCCCTGCCTTGTGCCTTCACTGCCTGGGGACTGAGCAGATAGGAAAGGCACAAGGTACCCAGAGGTGGACCTCAAGCTTTGAACTGTGAGATGGGCAACCGGATCAAAGCCCAGGAGCCAGGGCTGGGAAGGGGTAGTGCTGCCCCAGCTCACGTTAAGAAATGCCCCCGTGGGGGGCTACAACCCTTTGATTCCCTACCGTACCATTAACCCTGTCCTTGGGGACCAACCCAGCTGATTTCCAAAAGATGGGGTGGGCTCCCCCACCCCGGGGCTCTGCCACGCTCCTGTCCAGGGAGGTGCCACCCAGCACCCTGTGCAGCCCCCACCGTGGATGGTGGCTCAGGTGATGGCAGCCAACGCTTAGCTTTTTCCCATCCGAGACCAGCAGATCCAGTTCTACCTGTTCCTTCAGAGCCTCAGCCACACTGCATTTCAGGCAGGCAGGTAGGTTTCCCTATCCTAGATGACCTGGTTCCCTAAAGCCCGGGCAGAGCAAACCAGCAAAACCCAGGGACCAGCTCTATGGTCCCCACTGACAAGCTGCACTTGTCCTCCATGGCCGAGCAAAGCGTGAGGTGCACGTGGATCAGACCACTGGCTAACGAAGCAAACCTGCGTATTCATACCCCACCAGATACGATAGCCTGGATGGCCCCCAGGCACAACAGGCTTCCAGGTCACGGTGTTTGTGCCCACTCCTGTCTCACCCAGGGGACTGAACTCCTTCCCCCAAGGCTCAGGCATGATGCCTAATTGCCATCCCCAAGACCACACGGAGCACAAGCTGTCCTGGAGATGCTCCTGCTGCACCCTCTGCTTCACCCTGCCTTCCTGCTCTGCTTCTCCAGCCTGTAAAATTGATACACAAGTCTGTAAATCCCCCTCAATGACAGCAGGGAGACAGGAAAGCGCCTTACCTGCAGCTGAAAAAAGGCAAGTGGCCTCCTCGATGCCTGGCTGGCAGCTGGATCTGGGTATTTGAGTGTTGCGGTCTCCTCCCCAGTCCCACTTTCAGAGCAGAAAAACTGGCTCTGCCACCCGCCACGGACAGCACATGACACCAGGAACATGACCAGTCGCATTCGCATTCGTACCTGCAAGAGGCATTGCCTCCAGCACGGGCAGGAGCAGAAAGACCCTTGGCAAGCAAGCCAGGGCAGCTCTAGAGGCTGCGGACACCCACAGGGACCAGCCCTGGCACCAGGGAGGGCACTGGGGACTCAGAACGTGCTATGGTCAGGACCCTGCTGGAAGCAGAGAAGAGGGGATTTGGGGGTGTCCTTAAAACCATGGTGAGCAGGTCCTTGCTCCCCTCTTGGTGGGAGGTGTCAGGTGGCTCCAGGAGGTCCAGGCAAGGCTGGACCAGCAGAACTCAGCACTCCCCGCTCCCTCTGATGCTTGTCCTTGCTGCTGGCTTTCATTCCAACATATCATTAAGCAAATACCTGTCAGCAGAGAGCAGTTACCAGCAGGTTTAAACACTTGCATAATGTGCTTCCCCTCTAATGCAATGCCCTCATTTCTAATAGCACCAATATGGGATAATAACAGTAACAATAACGTCAAGAAGGGCTTGTGTACCTGAAAGCTAATTTGCTTTCTCCACCTAATAAAAGGTATTACCTCTCCCACAAGATTTGCCCCATTTAAAGCCTTCAACTCTACAACAAAGTTGCTCCCGCAATCATTTGACTTTAAATTACAGTAATTGCAGCATGCATGGAGCCCCCTCCCACCGAGCAAGACTAACCCTGGGTAACTCATGCAGGGAGCAAGCAGCTGTACAGAAGTCACTTGTCCCAAAAACCTGGCCATGTCTGTGCCAGGCCTCCTCCACCAGAGCCTGCACCGGCCCCAAATGCAGAGCAGGAGTCCACTCAGCAGGCTTAGATCAGAAATAAGGGATGGGTTTTAACAGCAAGGGTGGATAAACACTGGAGCACCTCAGCAAAGCCAGTGGCAGAGTCCCTGTTGCTGCCAATTTTACAATAAATAGCAGTGGTGCTTTCTAGCAGGGATGCTTCACCTCACATAAAAATCATTTGGGGAACTCCCAGCAGCCAGAGCTCAGTCTTGGGGTAAACAATGGCAGCAATCCTGCCTGTCCCAGCGTGATGCAGCCACCAGGTCAACACAGCCGGGGAACTCGGGGTACAGTGTGGGAGCTCGGTGGAGATGTGCGCAGGGAGCACGGCACGGGACCCTGGAACAGATCCAGGGAGGATGTTTGGTGTCGGGACCAGCTGGCATCCAACCCCACTCCTCTGAGCAGCTCCTGCCACCTTAGGAGGATCCTCCCCCACAAACACCACGCTCGACCTTATTTTTAACTGGTGACCTCATTGCTCGCTCCCTGCCAGCCCCAGCTGGGCTCTCAGTACTCTGATGCAAGGGACCTAAGCCTGCAGCATCCTCCAGTTAGAGCAGCCCAGGGGACAGCCCTGCCATCACTCCCTGGACACTGGGACACAAAGGTGCCACCACCCAGCAGGACAGTGGAGAGTGACAGCCACAGCCACTTCTAGGTCCCAGCCCACAAACTGCATCAGCTCTGCTCCCACCCTGCAGCAGGCACAAAGCTGCCCTTGAAGGAAGGAAAGCAACCTGCCAGCCAGCACCCGAAACACCAGCGCATGGCCACCTCCGCGCTGCTGTCAAAGTGCAGAGCTGTGAGGGACTAGCAAAACTCCCAGAAAACATTAATTAGCACAGTACTGGGCACTTACATGCTCCGTTTGTGTGCCAAGGGGCCTTTGGCTACAGAAGACCAATCTCTCTGCTTAAATCACATCATCATAGACTGCTGTTTATTTAGGATCCAGTGTGCACACCTGGGAAGGAAATGCCAGAGGTCTCCTCCTCCTTCTCCTCCTGCCATTTCTTCCCTTCCTGCCTCTGAGTCAGACCATTTAATTTGTGCTGCAGGTGACCTGGGACAGCTGTACCCTTGGTCGGGGCCACCAGTAGCAACATAGCTGCTGCTTCTTCCAAACAAGGACAACTGCTTATCCTGCCTGTGTCAAAGGTTTTGCTGCTACTGAACGTGCATGTTTTAATAATGAAAAATGAGTCCCTGGGAAGCTGGATGGGCAAGGGCTGGGAGGAAGTCCCAAAGCCCATCAAGAGGACCAAGCCTTTTTTATGTTTTAAACCTTTCCACAGCAGCTGCCAGGAAGCAGCTTTTACAGCTGCAAGTAACAGAATCTCTCCCAAGGAAAGAAAATAATTGTGGAAGGCCTTTTTTCCCCCCCCTCCAAGTCACTGCCAGCATCTTAGCTAACTCTTATCTATTCTCAGCCACATCTCACCTCCCCAAACACTACCAGAAGTGCTCAAATTACTGCCAGCTCTCATTAGGTTCATGCACAAGGCAAGGCCGAGCGATAAGACCTCCAGACAGTTGGATGCTGAATTCTGATGAATCCTTTGGGTAGGAAGATTTCAGCAACTGTGGAACTGTTTTTGTTGGCTATCTATTGCAGTCTGCCCTGGCACACAAGTGAAACTGGTGCACATTTCATTATTGGATACTATAACAAAATCCAGGTGGGCATATGATTGAAAGAATTACTATCTGCATCTTAAAAAAAATAAATCTCCTCATTTCCTTTAATTATTAAACTACTCTACACTAAAGCACTGCAGGTCAGTAGAATTTATCTGCAAGAAGAGCAGCTGCTGCTTCATAAAACCCCGTTACCTTTATTTCTTCTCTTCTAACATTTCTGTAAATTTTGGCTTTGTGGCAGGAGCAAAGCTGCCATTTTGCATGGATGCAGGAATTGGGAGCTCAGCTGTGGGAGCTCTCACTCCCCAGCCTGTGTTCAGAGCCCTCTCTCCTATGAGACAGTACCCTGCCATGAGAAAAGCCCACCTGTCCCAGCCCCAGAGCAGCACCCAACCCTGCCCCACAAACCACAGTCAGGGCTGAGAAGAAAAAAAAACCTGCAGTTCTTTCTTCTCATTTCATTCGTGCCCACAGCTATCTTGATAGCATTATTAAAGAAAGGATTTGTTTTGACAACCGTTTCAGTTAAAAGCTATCAACCAAAAGAAGAAAAAAAAAAATACAGAGTTTATTGTAGTGCAGATTTTTTTACCCCAGACACACTCCTTTCAAGTCTAGTTTTCTTTAAGATGCAAAAAAAGGCTTTTCCTTTAGAGATCTGATCAGTCTAACCACAACTAAGGCAAGGCTTTTTCCATATATATAAAATCAGAGGAGCATTAGCCAAAAGGTATTTTAATAATAAAAACACTTCTCTACTGCGCAAATAGAGCAGAGGAATGTTAAGCCTTCAGTACAGCAGAAATGTGCAAGACCTGCTAAAACCCAGAGAATTTTTGAAATGGGATTTGAGCATCATTGTTACCAATGAGCAAGTACAGAGGCAGGTGTGACACTCGGTCACCTCTGGTTGGCTAGTCCGGACTTCTTGAAGTTCCATTTTAGCTGTGCATTTCTGCTTTTGTGATTCCAACAGAGGCTGCTCCCTCCCAATGGGCAGGCTCAAAAGATAGAAATTTCAAAAAAGACCAAAGCAGGGAACTTTCACAGCACAAAGAAACAGATACCATATGTGGAGCAGCTTCTGAGACAAATTAGGACTCCTGCTAACAGAACCAAATTGCTTCCTCTCCCCCTACTTTAATATACCTTCCAAGAAGGAGCATTGCATTATAGAGTTTTTACACAGAAACAGAAGAAAAGCAGTATCTGAATTTGTGAACAGTCTGTGGCTGACATGTCAAGCTGCACGGAAAAAGGGGAATCCTCCTGCTAAATTCTCTCATTAAATTGCCCAAACACAAATCAATCCCTTTTAGCCAGTTCTCATTTATTGCTATAAAGCAAAGTACCCACATTCCTAGGGCCAGGTCAGCATTTTCCCAGCTCGTGCTGAAGCAAGCACTCTGCAAGAGAATGAGAAACAGCACCCTAGTGAGAGTCCCCGTCCCACATCCCTGAGTCATTAACAGACATCTTCAGGAAGCCGGGGCTTCTCTTCAGCAAGAATGGCTTGATAAGGAATCGTCTCTGCTCTTTTCCATCCAGCCTAGGAACTGCAAGGTTCATAATCATAAATATTTGCCTTTTCTTGCACCTCCTATCCAATATTCACTTCAACACCAACGCAGAGCTATCAGGAACCTAATTATGTCTCTCTGACTTAAAAATCACACCACGATTTTAGCTAACTCTTTAACTAGCCAGCTGCTCCTCTTTTCTCCAGCATTGTCTTCACAGTCCAGAGAGCTTCTCCAAAGAGCTTGTTAACACATACAGCAGAGGGATTTCAGTGAAAAGATACAGACAGTCCATGAAAACAGAGAAGCAATCTGCACTTCAAGTCTGTCACATTGTCCACCAGCCTGGACTATGCTAATCACATCTCTCAATGTGCTGTAAGAGCTGTCATTGCCAGACTGCATTTAATCACCATTCTCGCAGCAGCAGCGATCAGAGTTAATCTTTTTCCCTATAATAAGAGCCATTACATCATTCTCCAGTATGGAAACTATGAAGTGGGAAGGTCAAAAAGTTCTTAATTAGAAGGATTTTTATTACTGTGATAGTTCCGTTCTAGCCTCAATAAGAGAGATCTGCAGTACAGGCAGCAAGAGCTGGAAGGCATCTTGGATATATGAAGCACTGTTTGAAGCCTATGAAAACAAAAATCAAAATACACACATGAATAATTATGCTACCAATCAGCTTTACTAACTACACACTCATTTCAAACAGCATTGATTAATGCACATAAAAACCAGAAGCCTAGTGCTTGTCAGATTTTTAAGGCTTCATTCTAGAAATCAATTTAATATTAAGTTTTTGAGGGGCTTTATGCCACTAGGCAAAAAAGCAACTGGCTTACAAACTGCCAAACAAGATCAGGTGCAATCCAAATGTAGGATACTGTTTTTGATAACAGAAGAGAAGAATTTATTTCAAAGTGAAGGATAAGCATGCTGTGGCAGGAAGGAAGAACACACCAACAGGAAACACCCATTTCCTACCACACCTCAGCAGTTTACAAGCATTGAGAACCAACTTAACAGCTAGGAAGGGCTGGGATTCTTGCATGCTAGTTTCTGAGCTCGTCTAATGTTTGACTTGGGACATTTAAATTCTAGAAATCCAGACTGCTGCATTTAATACGTGTCTTCGGACCCATCATAACTGTCAGCTGAGACCACATAAGCCTCACTCTTCACTAAGTAACTCATCTCTTGTGCAAATCTACAGACGTTTATTAAAACTTTTAAGTTATTAGATAGGTAAGCAAAATCTTAGACCATGGGTTAGAGAACTTGGCATGCATAAGGATACTGAAGTGGAAAAAAACAGTGTATCTATTTTTTAAGTATTAAAGTTTTAATTTTAGCGTAACTGACCTCCAGAAACACTCCAGTGATTAAGGGATTAAGCACATCTGCTTTCTCTTTGACCTGCAGAGATCAGACATATATTATCCTGATTGAAAATTTGATCACATTTCTTCGAGCAAGATAAAGCTAAATCCTCAGTAAGTTTAAAATCACCATGCTCCCTTGACTATAGGAAAGCTAAGTCACAAGCTGCAGAGGACTGGTCTTGCAGCATGCAAATAAGAACAAAGTAACCCACATATGCCCAACACAAGTCCTATATGACTACACACATTACATCTTCAAATGAACTGTGGACAACTGGAGGATTTAGAGATAATGATATTATCTTCTATAACACCCAAGTGTTTTGGAAAATCCACAACAGGATCACAAACCTTATTTTCTTCTGTCTCCTTAGTACTGTCAGCACCAATTCCCACCCCCACTCTGTGCCAGGCTGAATGCAGCGGGAGGCATTCAAAAGCTCAGCATACATTCAGCTGCCACAATTTGGGGAACACTGACCTAGAAGACCAGTTCACATGGCAAAAAATGCATATATAAATGTGCAAACACAAAAAGCGCTTCGTGGTGAAGATCCCAAGGCTGTAATCAACTAATCGCATCTCATTCCTAAGAACTATGGTGTTACTCTTACCCCTGCAGTCGTTAAGCACGTAGTAAACTCTTTTGAGAAAGTTGACAGTTCTTTACAGAGCACAATTGTCATTCTGTGGAAGAGCGGGAAAACCATGTAGTAAATACAGTCTACAAGAATAACTTCCTTTTAGCATTCCTCTAAAACACAAATACCACGCATATAAAGCTAAATTAAACCAAAACTGATATAGGGCATATAAACAGTGTATGGAGATCCAGAAGTTCCCCAAATAAATTAAGGAGGGGAAAAATGGAAAAAGAAATAATTAAGCTGAAGATCTGAAAAAGCATTCAGAGGACAGACACATCCATTCAAGAAGGAACAGTACTAACCTACTTTTTTTTTTTTCACTGACAAGTGTCATTTTCTGAATTAGAAAGTACTGCATATTTCATACACTTGTCAAGTATCTCCCGACATAAAAGAAAAATCTCGTGTTATGCATTATTGGTAAGACCAGTCTACTAATTAGTTGCCCTAATTTTACAATATCACATACCTAACATACTAAATGATTAACAAAGAACTAATTAAGAATCACTTTTATACAACTGTTTTGTCATATTTTAAATGTCTTATCTACTAACTAGCACAAGCTTAGGGCAAACCTTCTTAGCTATATAAAAGCTTTCAAGGAGGGTTTCCACTTTCTTATCAAGAAATGTCTTTAAGCTGGAAAGAGACAGCTGAATTGTACTGGAAGATAGTGATGTCACCCATTGCAACTTTGAACACATATGCAGAATTCAAGAGCACTGTATCCCATGGATTTGCAAAGAATTATTAGACGTTTAATCAGTATGTAAATAATGTGAGGCTACACATTTACTAAGAGATTAGCTTACTGTGAAAGGGACTTGGCTCTCTCTGTGGCTGCCACCTCTTGTTTCTGACCATGAAGAAACAAAGCTGCAGTTTTGTGAAACATTTCAATGGAGCATGCTGTCAGTTCAGCCAGACTTCTTATGGCAAATGCATGAATATCCTGCAAGATTTAAAAAGATTCCCCACACCAAACAAAAACTAGCAGCTTTTATTATTTAAAACAAGGGAATCACGCAACATACTATCACTACACTGCCCTTTCAGACCTCAGAATCTGCACAGAAATAGAAACCCATAAACTCTGGGAATCACAACTGTAACTTAGCAGCCAGATAAACACTCTGTGGTCAGATACTCTCTTCCTTCATTACTCAGTTACCTCTACTGGTTTTTTAGCATCATGGTCACCATCTCTGGATTCTACTTCTTGGTTTTCTTCACTCTCTTTTTCTTCTTCAGGAAGACTACTGTTGAATTGCGCTATCCATTCATGAGCAGATGTCCTCACCTGTATGAAGATATGCCATAGTATTTAATGACTGAAATGAAGCCCCCCTGCATACCACAAAACATGGAGTACTGGATCTCTCTACAGGATGTAAACAGCTACAACTATCTAGTGAGAAGAACCAGGACAAATGATTCTAGTGCCTCCAGGACTTTGTAGAGGGTTGGCTGCACTGATGTAGCTGAGGGCAGTCGTTTGTCTAGCACCAGGTGCTGGAGTTTACCAGCAAGACCACGACTAACAGATGTGCTTTAAAAACATGTCTGCAGAATGCTGCTGCCACTTGGTGGATCTGAAGGGTAGTGAAATGAAGGCAAGAAAGGCGATACTTCCTCATACCAACTTCTCAACATAGTAAAACCAGTTGCTTTGTGCCAAGAGGAGGGCTTCAATTCACGTCTGTAGGTTGATTGCACTGTGGTGGCTGAAGGTTTACTGCTCCTGGTTATCTTTGCCACCACTTATTACCGCTCAGTGACAGGGCAAAGACACACTTGGTGCCTACTGCTTCAGAGCCAAAGACATTACAGAACATAATTTTGCCCCATAAAGTCAAAGGAAAAGGCCCATCTCTTTTGCCTACCATTGTCAAAGGATCTAAAACACAGCTTGTTTTCATGCCTTTGATATTTTCACAAGCAAGGCAGGACTGAGAAGCAGCTCCTGTGAGGAATCTCTCCAGCCTTCAGAAGATGGGAAATAACTCACCATGATCAGTTTGTCCGGCTTTGAGGAGATACGCAATTCTGAAAACAACTCTGTCACTTCTTTTGTGAACTCCTCATCTCCTAAAGGAAAGGAAAAGTTAAAGAACCCACACAAAGGACAGATATAGGAATAAGCAGCATTTCAATGCACAACTAGCTCTGCATAAGTCTGTCAACTGTTTCCTTTATTTCTCTTTGAATCATCAACTCAGGCAAGAATGCATCAAACCTGGTCTTTTTAAAAACAATTTATAAGGTAAGTTCTGAAAAGGTGGAGACATCAGCGCCAGAAGGTTAGCTTTTGCTTTCTCAATTCTGGTTTTGTAGCTAAGGTAATTTCACTTTTTTTTTTACAGGCAGCATTTTATAATGCACTAATGTGCCCATCACCTTGGAGAATCTGAAATATCACTTAAAGCCTACGGTTCTCCCGTTTTACATGGCAGGGCAGATGTTAACAGTGGGGGGAAGGCTGTGAGATCCATCATGTGCAAATATAAAAGATACATTAAATGTTAAATGATAGCAGGTGCAGGTGTGTAAGCCCTCCCTGTTGAGCCATTTAAGTAAAAGCAATGAAGAAATTTACATTGAAATCTGCATAATCCTCAAGAATCACAGGGCTCTTGTGTATGGAGCCACCTCTGAGTGTTTTGGTCTGTATGGCTAATTCTTAACTTAAAAAAAATAAATAAAAAGGGTTTTTGCTTTCCCACAGGTTGGACAACTCTATTCACAGTCTTTCCCTCATGGTCAGGGGAACCCAGCATCTCTTTCCATTTGCTTGACTGCCCTGGAGTCAAGCAACTCTAATCCTGCTCTGGCAAGAAATCGTTCCTGCTACAGAATTAATGCACAGCAGCTTTCCAGAGATGAAGGGTATTGCTACCTGTCATGCTCCTGGCCACAGACGGCTTTAGGATTAAGCACCCAGCTAAAGGCTAATTTAACTTTGGCATCATGTCCATTGCTAGTGATCTCAGGGCTGGTTGGCTCTACACTGAGAATTTCATTGAGAACCAGCTTCTCCTCCCAGAGCCTGGGGCTCTCTTACCTTTCTTTTCTTCCTCCTCTTCTTCAAAGAATTCAGGTAAAGAAAATGCTTCTTTGAGTTGCTCCATTTCCTCCTTCAGTGTGTCCAACTCTTCTCCAGAGAGGGCATTTAGAACCGATTTCACCTAGTTAGAGGGAGCACAGCCAAAGAGAGAATCATAAATCCAACAAGAAAAAGAAAGGGGATGGAAGATGCAGCACTGGTTTACATTGCATGTGAAAACATCACAGATTGACATTAATGAGAAAGTGGTATTTCCCTACAGGAAAGAAGAAAGGGAAAAAGACCTATTTCTGAAGTCTCGTTAGATACTAATGAATTCTTAAGGAGTTATTCAAGTAATTTCTTTCATAAAAAAAGTGAATGACTTCTGAAATTGCGTGCTGATCTGCCCTCCTCCCTGCCCCAAGACAGAGAGGACAATCTCTGCTGTGCTTACAATACTCTCCTCTTCTCCGCACCAAGGCAGCAAACAAGTGGGTATGACAAGAGAGTAACTTGTGAAAAGCTGTTGAAGACATGCAGGAACTGAGGCTAGCTGGGTAAAGAGAATGCCTCTAGGAGCTGAGGACAAGACATAATGCTCCCAGGGTAAACATCAGATCATAATGCAGGGGTCAAAGTGAAGTTGTGTAATCAATCACTTCATAGCAAGTTCTGAGCACCTGATTTTACATGTATATACATATATTTCTAATCTTTTTTTCCCTGCTCAGCTGAACTCAAAATAGTACACAAATTGCTCAAGGCCATTACCTTTGATTCACTCTCTCTGGAAAGCATCTCTAAGGCCTCCAGATGTGAAAGACCCTGAAACTCATCAAACAGTAACCCATAATGGGCTTTCTTCTCCGTAGCCATGGTAACCTCAGTAGCTGTCTGCTGCTCCTCTTTCTCCTTTGCCTCTCGTAAGACCTGAAAAAGAAAAGCAGAGGACTCAGGTCAGTGCCAGAAGATACAGAATATGGGCGGAGAAGGCTTTTGGTTTAATAGTAAATTGACAGGACCACAAAAGAATAGAAAAGAAATGAGAGAAACCAACGAGGAGCTGATATGGAACTGCTATACCTGAGATAACGTAGAGTTTCTGTTCATTAGGCCCTTTGTTTTTTTGAATCCAGGGTCTCCCTCAGCTATTACATCCATTGTCTTTTTCCCGATGAATTCCAAGGCATCCAGACCTCCACTAATAACACTTTTTCCCTAGGAATCAGATTTGGATATAGACAGCACAAAAAACTCACAGAAGGCTATACAACTGAAGAAATTGAACTGGGGGATTTATATCAGCAACGTTATGCCAGACACTCACATACAAGCCAAATTGGTCCTTGTCACCCTAAAATTCAACCCTAATCGCCACAAAGAGAGCAGGAGGACACGGAAGGAGCCACAATACATTATCATCCAACAGTTTAATAGAGCACTCAGCTGCAGCAATCTAATAGGAAATACATTTTTATTTTGTGAACAGGCTGGTTCTCAGCACGTTAAAGTATTAAAGTATTTAGTTCTCTTCCTTCCAATCAGAAAACACTAGACCTGTGGCTTTGGTTGCTAACTCTTGTTTGAGCCTTAAAAGCAAAAGCAAGCTTTCCATCTGCAGCTCTTTCAGACTCATGGGCAAATTGACAAGACAGCAGATCACAAAAGCACGGTTTCTAAGGGTAATGGGTTCCTTTGAAGTACATTTCTCACGGTCACAGGAGCAAGCTGATTTCCAAGCAATTTGGGCTAGTTTCACAGAAGTTTTTGAAGAGGACAATGGATTTCATCTCTAGACAGTTCTGTGGAAACATTCTGGCAATAAGTCTGACCCTGCATTTACCTGAATACTGCAAAGAAAGGGAGCAGAGATAACAAGAGTACAGGGGTGACATGCATGGGAATGCACACACCACACAGTCCACCATTAGCGTTTTTTGTTACGTATCAACATTTAATACAGAACTATCAAAATTCAAGATGACTTACACATTAAGTGCCAGTTAGCAAGGCACAGAATAAAAACTGTCTGAAGGCTGAAACAGTTTCTCACCATTCGTCCCACAAAAGTAAAAATTTGAAGTTTCCTCTTACGATGTTTCAGATGAAAGGCAAAAAACCCAACACTCTCTTAAACCCATTTTCTCCTGCATTCCCAACTCACTCACTGTGCTTTGGACAGCAGTAGAGATCGTTGATAAAACTCCAAGAGCCCCAGCAATAGGAAAGGAACTGCCATCATCAACTGCATCTGTGCTGCTAGCACAAGGATTCTTGCTTCCTGCATTAGAAGGCAGAAAATTAACTTCCTCACTCCCCCAAAAAGATCCTGTCAGCTGCAGAGTGGAGAAAATTAACAAACACCAAGAGTCAGTCAGGAGCAGGGCTAGAATTAGGATTATTTTCCTACCTACTTTTCAGAGCTAACAGAAGTATGCAATAGAGTATTATTTTAGCACACAGATATCTACCTCAATATGCAAGATGCAGGGTAAGTGATGTTATTTTGGGGCTGATTATGTTATGAGAAACATTTCAGTGTTGTTCTTATGCAGTAAAAACTGACCTGTTGTAGCATCTCTAGTCTCTGAAGATATTTCATTAGGACTGGGGATCCCAAGGGTTGTTTCTGCTTTTTCTATAACATTTGAAATACCTTGACCTAGAGAAGACAGCAGTCTTATTTTAAACATGAGATACAACAGAAATCAGAACAGAAACAGGATTAGGGCTGCATATTGTTTCTCATTATTCTGGATTCCTCCTGTTCAAGACAGTTTACCCAGCACTAAAACCTACCACTATCCAGCTTGCTTACCAATGTAATGAACTCAGGTTTCATCCCAGCTTTTAAATCAAGTTGTAAATACCAGCTGAATACCAGTTTAAAATACCAGCTGAAAATTATGCAAACACCTTAAAAACCTGAAAGTCATTTTGGCTGTGCATGTGTCCTTAATCTCACTGTACCTTTTGGTACAAGTTTTCCCCATTACTTGAACGATTCTCTCAACATTTTTCCAATAATTGCTGCTATAACAGAAAACCCCTTCTCTAGAAACAAGCTCAAAAGCACTAGCTTGAGATATGAAGCATGGTTAAAATATTTATCAAATACCAGAAAGAGCCTTACCTACAGTAGCTACAGTAGCAGACGCAGTTGACAGAAGAGATTTCCCCCAGCTTCCCCAGTACCCCCATCCTGTCTGAACTCCAGCAGGAGAATCTGAGACCTTTGATGAAGAAAAGCAGAAGAGAGTGATGCAGGTATTACGGTGAGGAGAGGAACACAAGCAGTCTGTGATGTGCAACTTTTGTGCAGCTTCTTCTTTTCAGATAAACAGCAATGTGAATTTTCAGAAAAGCAGTGAGGCTTATGGTCAAAATTCTTCTGTGCTCAAAGCCATGAAACATTAAGTCATGTTATTAAAAGCAAGCACAGGAACATACCTTGAGGGTTTCAGCTGCAGTCTTTTCTGTGGCAGCAGGCTGACCTGGGGGTTTGGGTTCAGGTCTTTTGCGGGTCATAGGCACAGGCTCAAGCTCTTGCTCTCTCTCTTCATCGCTCTCAGCGCAGCCAAGTTCCTCTGCTTTCTGTTCATCTTCATAAGAGGTTTCTTCTTTCAGATTTTCACCACTGTCTCTCTCAGACATGACTACAAACATCCACAGAAAGCAAAGCAGATAAAATAATCACTCCCTTGTACACTTTGACACTAGTTCAAAAGCATCACATTTGCATTTTAAATCATGAAACACAACTAAGACAGAAATCCCTTCATGTTGCCACACACTCCTGCACAAACAGATTATGTTTTTAAGCAAGTGTGTATACCAAGTTACGTCTGACTGGAAGAAAAGTCACACTTGGAAGTTTAAAGTCCCACAGAAACATGTGGCTTTATCTAACTGACACGCCCTCCCCGCAGGAAAGAAACAGGTCACCAAGTCTGAAAAGCAAATGAAAGGTACACGAGGTCCTCAGATAATTAAATCCATGACTTGCTTCACCAAAAAAAAGAAAAAACAAATTGCTTGGGATGGTTGCTTTGAAGGGTGTCGGATACAAATGGGGATAGCGGTCAGAATGCCAGGCAGGCAGGGAGGCAGCAACTGGTTCGCTTCTGTATTTAGGGCTGAGCTTCTCCAGGGCATTAAAACCACCCAGAATTCGAGACGTGCTCCAGCTGCCACAGCAACCGCCCCTGACATCGCACATCGGGGATAACGGTGCCCACGAACAGGGCTGCCACGCTGCGGCCTGATCACGGGGCAGAGGTTTCTCCCTCCTGCCGGCTTCGCTGGCAGCACTTCACCAGCTCCGGGGCAGTAACTGGAAGGCAGCAGCAGCAGGCAGGGACAGGCAGGGCCACGCCGAGCACCCCACAGCCCCCCGGCATCGCCGCCGGCCTGAAGCTGCGTCCCCGGAGAGGCGGCCGCTGGTGCAACCAGGGCAGCTACCCCCAGCCACGGGACTCTGTCGGCTTTAAGCGGAGAAGGGCCAACACCACGGGAAGGGCAGCTCCGGGCGACGGGCTGGGGACCCCCACCCCATCTCCCCGTGACCCCCCCACAGCGGCTAGCAGGGCCCCACAGCAACCCCAGCACCCCCGGGGCCGGCCGGCCGCTGGTCGGCTCCCACCGGCACCCCACCGGGCCCGTCCCCACCCGGGGCACCCCCCAGCCCTGGGGGGGTCCTCCTGTGCCTCTGCTTCCCCGGGAAACCCCCAGAGCCCCAAAACCCCCATATGGCGCTGCCTGACCCACAGAGGACCCCCAGATTCCCTAAAGCCCCCCCCCCCCGGGACTCCTGCCCCATACGGGGACCCCCAGCTGCCCACACAACTCCCCCCCCCCGGTACCGCCTGCCCCACAGGGGACCCCCAAGTGCCCCCAAACCCCCCTTGGGACTCCCCGTCCCACAGAAGACCCCTCCGAGCCCCTTGTGCCCCCGGGCCCTCCGAAGGCCCGCTCCGCGGTCCCGGTGCCGGTGCCGCCTCACCCGCCAGGCCGGGCCGCCCCGCCAGCCCCGCGCTCCCCCCGTCAGGCGGACCGTAACCATCGAGGCGAAGCGCAGAGCGGCGCCCGCCGGCTAATGCCGGAAGTGCGGCCCAGCCCGGAAGGACGTGCGAGGAAATACGTCCGGGCAGCGGGGCCGGCGGAGGCGGAGGTGCGCGGCGGTCCGGGACGCGATGGGGAGGGCTGGCGGGCGGGGGAGGGCCGGCCTGGCCACCCTCCTCCCGGTGAGAGCCGCGTACCGCTGCCTCACAGCGTTACGGTGACGCCGGGCTTTACCTGGCAACGTCGGAGTCGGGGGCGGGAGGAACGGTGCAGCGTCGCGCAGGCCCTCCGCGCCCACCCCGCTGCTGCGGGAGAAGTCGGGGGACCCGTGTCTTACCGCGCTGTTTTGGCATGGAAACGCTGCCCGGGGGAGGGGGAGCGGTCTTCTGGAGTGACGTCAGGCCCGCGTGACGTCAGGCCCGCGTGACGTCAGGCCGGCGCGGCCCGGGTTCCTTCGGCTGCCATGGGGGGAGTGTGGATGTACGTCGTGTTTCCCGCTGCCTCGAGCAGCCCAGCTCCAGCGGGGTTTTTCCACGAGTGAACTTGGGCGTGTGTGGGGCCAGGGCTGCTGGGGACAGGGGTCCCGTTCGGGGGAGTTTTGTGCCTGATCGGTTTTAGCTGACAGAGGAAAAAACACACGTGTTTTTGTGTGTAGCCGATCCCATGTCCTTCATGAGTTACCCCGTGACATGTGTCAGGCAGCCAAGGGAGCGCGTACACGGCAAAACACCACGTCCTGGTGGGCAGCCACGTGCGGGTGAGATCTCCTGTGGGTTTTTGGGCTGTGGGTGCAGCCGCTCCCCCGGGAGCCTTCGCTGGTGCCGGCAGAGGGTGAACCCTCCCTGCGGCCTCTCCCGCACTGGGAACATCGGTAAAGGCTCTCGTCAAGACCGCGCCGTCTGTTTTCACAAACTTTCCAGGATTTAATGTCTTCAGGGCTCTGCCATGTGCTGCTCCCAGATTTGAAAGAGGGTCAGAGGGGCCTCGCGGGATGCTCACAGCAGCCTTGTTTCTGCAAGACACCGCTCTGCGAGTAGGAAGGTGTGCTGTGTGCAGAAGCGATCCGTTTAGATCGATTTAGGGTGCGTTATTACCAATTAGCTTGCTGTAAATGCCAAAATGCGTTTCCACGTCGTGTGCCAGAAGTGGCAGTCAGTTAGAGCAGTCTGTGGTCTGTCAGATGTGTCTTGGTTTATTGCTTCACTTTTCTCCAGGTATGAAATGATGTTATGAGCAGTGAATGTAAAGCTATATAACCTGCAACCTCTTGGGCCCCAATTTTGCAGTGCCTTATAAATGCGTGTAATTTTAAGTACTATCAGCACTTCCATTGACCTCAGTGGGACTACTTACGGTGCTCTAGGTTAAACACAGATATACTTTTTCAGGATGAGAGCCAAAGATGACTCATACAAGCGTATGCATCATGGATTTTTATCTTTCCACTGCTATTTGTTGTTGCAACTTATGGTTTAATAAAGGTTAAATATGTTGAGCTCAACTTCAGGTTCAGTTGTAAAATAGCCAGTTTCTATTCTGCACATTTCATCTTGCTTGGGCTTAATGCTTTCTTGAAGAATTGTGATGTTGGCACTGTTCACGCTTTATCCTTTTTGGATCCTTTATCAGCTCCAGCAGCTGTTTTGCATAAGTGTGATGGTTGAAGAATATGGATTTCGCAAATCATTTTATTTTTCACAGCACTCGGCGGTGAGAGATCATTGTCTGCTTAGCAATAATGGCTTTTCCAAAAGCGAAATGTGACAAACAATTTCTAATAAATCGGACCTCGAAGAGTTTAATAGTAAAATTCAATGACCCATCACCAATGTTTTATACATTATGCAAGCTCAGTGCAAATATAGCGGAGACCATATGCAATTACTGAAGATAATTATCTTATTCTTATGAGGGAAAATGTTGCTGAGTATTTCTTGTGTTAAATAATTGACTGAGGTTCCTAATGTCATTTTAGGAGGAGTGTCACAGACACTTGGAAATCTAACAATTTAAATTAAATAATTTAAAATGACAGTAACACAGGCAAAGTACAGGAGGTACTGGAATTATTCTCTAATAAATCTAAAACATTAGTTGGGAGGTTATTGTTTTAGAAGACTGTAAGTTATTCTGTGTGTTTGATTCGATACTGAAGATGAGGGTTTGTCTTTACTGCAGAGCTATTATCACTTGTAACTACATCAAATGCGGTTAAGTCAAGTCCCAATGCATGCAAAAGCCATTAAGTGCAGTGGCATTTTTAACTGAAGGCAGTTGGGTCGTGGAGCGATGTATGCAGAAGATCTGCAACCACAGCTCCTCACTTGCTAGCGCAAGTCGTGACAGAGTCTCAAATGGCAACTCTGGCAATCCAAATGTCAGTGGTCCACAAACTACTAATGGCGCACAGCCTGCCTTTACGAAATCTGCACAAGGTTACCAAAATACACAGGTCAGATGTCAGCAGTCTTCTGAAGGCTCTGAAACACTCTGAAAATACTAGGGGTCTAAAAAAGGAAGGTTAAAACCACTCCTTCAAACAGAAGAATAGTTGTTCATCAGCAGCAACCTTAGTATTGGGTTTTTTTCAGACCTGTGCAGTTGATGTGGCTGGGATGCTCTTCTCCAGAGGCAGCGGGACTGGTAACACTTTCCCTAAAGTGTAACTGGTGGAAAACAGGAACAAAAGAGGCCTTCGTACTGTTTTTAACCATTTAGCTGTGGGAAAGTAGCTTCTTCAGCACAACGGTATAATTGAGTTCTCAGCGCTGGTCTCATGTTAAATGAATGGACAAGAGGCATGATAGAAAACAGAGTGGGGCCAATAAAAAATAAAGAGGGCAGATGAAGGGATTGCTGTTTACAGGGAAACAAATGGAGGGCCTGTTTTCCAGTTTCTCCTGCAGGATTCAGTGGGTGAGTTGGTTAGTCAAGCTTGAAGGAGAGTTGAACACAGCTGTCGTCTTTGCCTTCTTTGTTAAACTGGTTTTGGCAATAACCACAACAGAAATGGGTCAGATACCATGTTTCTCATTGGATGTCAAGTCTGGAATCTGGTTTGACCTTCAACAAATTAACTTTAACTGAAAAAAATTCCTAGTCTGGGTAGTGTGTTATCAGCAAATTTTCCCATTCTTCAATATGCTTAATTTTTCTCTGCTGAAAACACAGTTAGTACAAATCACCTGTATTTATTTATATTACGTTATTTTTCATAAGTGACGGGATTTCTGTCTCCTTTAGGCAGTGTTAACTAGTGATTCTGGAAGGATGAGAAGTGTCTGCATTATTTATTAAGAACATTTATTAAGAAAATTTATTCCTTTGTATTGCAATATTTATGAAATTCAACTCTACTAGCATTTGTTATTGGTAGAAGAAAAGGAGATAAATTCAAAGTCACAGTCAATGGGGTGAAGTGAGATTCTTTAAGATAACTTTTTGGCTTGTGGCTTCTGTACTCTGTAAATTGTTTTTTAGGGCTCTGGAGCAGTCTAGATGGAATCGTAACTTCAGGGAATGCATATTGGGTTAGAAAGTTTCTTGAATCAAGCTTCCAGGAAGATTGATTACAGATTTTCTCTTATCGGTGTCATCTCACTTTGTTACAAGTTGGTTTTATTCTGGCTTTCAAAAAAGGAAAATCCTTGTGTGCAAAGAACATAAAAGTAAAGGCTGTATCCTAATGTCTTAAAATATCTTTTGTGCACGTTAATTTGAAGAGTGTTAATTCTGTCCCTAGACAAAACAATTTTTCAAATTGCTGTGAAATATGGGGCAGCATTTGGGTAGAGAAGATGATAAACAAGACCACTGCGATGTAGCAGCATAAAGTAAAAGATTTTCAACAGGGTCTTACTGTAAAACAAACAAGAAAAAAGAGGCAGAGTTAGAAAATACAGCAGCAGCAAGAGAGGTTGCAAAAAAGGAAGTATGTTTAGACATTGGTGTCCTGCTATTCAGAAAGGGACTTCCTCTCTGTGGCTGCAGATAACTGCCAAGAGAGTTTTCCCAACACAAGAAATTATGAGCATATTATGTGAGCATATTTAGACATCTAACACCGATCGTGCCTCTAAAATCAAGTAAGTAGATGTATAAATGCTAAAAATCAGACGTGTGTGCGCTTTGGTTTTTCTGTAGATGCTAAATGAAAGACTGGCTTTAAAAAAACAGGGCTTAAAAGCACTTTGATATTGGTGGGGAGGGAGGCAGAAATTATATCCTCTTTCTTGCTTTTCTTCCTCTATTAAGAAAGCACTTTTTCTTGGTTAACAAATGCAGAATCCACTTTCTGACCCTAAACATAGTTACGCATTTCAAGTAGTCTGAACAATTCATTCTTTTTTTAAAACCTTTTTCCACTTAATGATTATTGTTCCTGAGATTATTTATTTGGATGGGAAGATGAACATCTAGAGGACTGAAGGTTGTGCTAATGCCTTCTTACCCTCGTTTCATTACTGTGTTCTGAGCAAAGCTCTGATTTGGAACCACTCGGCTGACAGTTTATATTATGCTAATCGAAATCTGTTTACTGAAAATGAAATTTGAATACGCCATAAGCTTGCTATCATTAATAAACTTAATTTTTTTTTTTCAGTTGGATTTCCAGTTTCCACTTCTAATATTGATGGTCTTGAAAGTGCATTTGGATCCACGACATCTTCCATCACTGAACAAATCAAGAGCCTCCTCTCCTATCTCAGAGCAATACAGACAGCTTAATATCATATGACCTCATTTCTCCAAATTAAATGAAAAAAGAATTTTCTCTAGCTTTCCATGAAGCTCAGCTATTGCCTGTTAATTTTGACTGTTAGTGCTGATCTTTCAATTGGATTTACACCAGAAAATGTAGCTTTTAACAGGACAGTTGCTTTTGGGTCTTTCAATGCATCACTTCATACAGTGTCTCAAGCTTTAGTAAGTTCTCCAGCACACCATGATATCATAGCCAAAGAGGGGACCAGTATTTTAATTGAATGTAGACTGAACATCAGCCAGTATGAATATATTCTTTGGTATAACTCCAGAGGACATCTGCTTGAACAGAAAGATGAAGGTGAGCTTTCCTGCTGTTTTCTATCCTCCAGTATTCCCCTTTTATACAGTATCTGAAAACCTCTGGGACTTTATTATCATTTTCCCTGCCTATCCTTCCATTTTTACAGTTGGGAGATAAGGAGGGAGCAAGACAGAGCTCTCTGCCCTCTGGCATGTGGCATGTGAATTACACTTGAGTTCTGTCCTAGCCCATCCATCCTGCTGTTGTGCCCCACAGAATCATTTCGTTCAAGAGGTGTCACAGTATTCAGTATAGAAGAAATTAATCTGCTTCCTACCAGATACTAACTGATGTTTTTATTTACTATTGCTCTTTTTTATATTATATTTTTTCAAACACATGAATTAAACACAATTCTCCACAACTTGTGACCTTTTCCAGCTGGCAATCAGTGCGTTAATTTTGCTACAGGATTTTTTTTTAAAGCATGGGGTAACTTACTACATTTATTTTCTGGTTTATGCACCAGTGAGACTGTGGAAACTAACACAATTTGTAATGGTCAACAATGAAATACATGCTATTTAACCCTTTTGTACAGAGGGAGAATATATTTTCCTAGCCTTTGGCTCTTAGAGTTCTGTCCCTGTAGTTTTTAATTTTCAAAAAATAATGTCTTTTAGAAATGCATGAGGTTTTCTCTACTCTATTAGTATTAATTAAGGTCATCAAGCTAATTGATAGGATCTTCTTGGAGGCCATCTTTCTGCCTTAAGCATTCAGTAACCTCTTGGTGGTTATAATGCCATCTGGAGATTAGTTCAAAGTAGAGTAATTAGAAGAATGAGTTATGAAAACAGTTTTCCTCCTAAGTTATAAACGCATAGGAAATACTGTATAAAGCTAGCTTCTTTCATTGATTTCTTTTTACATGGGTTTTGTAATTCAGCACTGCATGCTCAGCAGAAAACTGTGTCTCAAAAAAATCTGGGGTTCTTTTGCCAGCAGAGCCATTTACGGACTCTGATCTTTTTCATGGGTCACTTGATTTTTGACTCCGAGCGTATGGAAAATTAGACTTTATAGAGGACAGTCTTTCAACATAGTATTACACAGTGGGCAAGAAGCACTAGTTAAGAATTAGGTTCCCTGTCAGAAAGAGCTAGCAGTCCAAAAGCACACAAGAAAGTGCAGATGAGAGAAAGGAGAAAAACCAGAGTAGCAAGCGTGCAGAATAATTTACCATTAAGCAGCAGGATTAGTAACTGGCTTTCTGCATCACAAGCATGAAAAGGAAATTTCAGTCCTTGGTGTACTGTTTGTATTATGCTAGAAATGGGCTGCTTACTTCCAAGCTCTGTCTCCTGTTGATGGAGCAAACAGCACATGTCTAGTTTACCTACTGATTTTTGTTTCATTAGCTCAGTTTATTTCTTTTGAATCTCCAGGTGGCCGGTGGAGGATTGCCGATAATTCCCTTAACATCACAAAGGTCAACTTTGCTGACCGGGGGCGATATACATGTGCAGGTGTTAATCGTAATGACACCTTGTATTACACAGTCACCCTGAGGGTTATCTTCACCTCAGGAGACATGAGTATTTACTACATGATTGTGTGCCTCGTTGCCTTTGCTATCACCCTCGTTTTAAACATAACCCGTCTGTGCATGATGAGCAGTCACCTCCGCAAAACAGAGAAGGCTATCAATGAATTCTTCAGGACCGAAGGGGCTGAGAAGCTTCAGAAGGCTTTTGAGATAGCCAAGCGTATCCCTATCATTACATCTGCCAAAACACTAGAGTTGGCCAAAGTCACTCAGTTTAAGACCATGGAGTTTGCTCGGTACATTGAAGAGCTTGCCAGAAGCATTCCCCTTCCACCTCTGATCCTTAACTGCCGGGCGTTCATGGAGGAGATCTTTGAGGCTGTGCGAGTTGACGATCCCGATGAAGTTGGTGAGGAGGAAAAACAGACCCAAACCTGCGGTACCCAAGCTGCGATATACCCCATCAACCCGGAGATCAAGCGCAGCGATTCACCAGCCGGGGATTCAGACGATGGGTCCATGAATGAGCAAGGTCAAGAGATAGCCGTTCAGGTGTCCATTCACCCACAGTCAGAAGTGCAGAGCATTGACACTGTTTCTCACGACAGCTGCCAGTTTGCGCCTTCTGAGGAAGGCACCTGCTGAATCCAGCGATATGCTGTTGTGAAGGAAGCACAGGTGACTCTAGGATACTGCAAGAAAGGGGTCTGCAAACAAGCTGCCTCAGTCCCATATGCACAAGTTTTCCAAATTGCAAGGTGCCAGAACTGCTACTGAAATCTGTATTTTCCGCCAGTGTTGATCTAACGATTTCAAGTCTGTTAGAGAAGGCCATTTGGAATATTGTGCAGTGGCTTTTCTTTTTAAAGCAAGCTTGCTATACTTAAAATATTTACAAAACAG
The DNA here is from genome assembly GCF_026419915.1 of Harpia harpyja. Classification (NCBI taxonomy): domain Eukaryota; kingdom Metazoa; phylum Chordata; class Aves; order Accipitriformes; family Accipitridae; genus Harpia; species Harpia harpyja. The sequence goes on from NC_068959.1 coordinate 8,211,940, forward strand.
GAATTCTTTGTCCTTGGCTCCTTGGTAGCTTCTGATACTTCTGATCTGTATTAGAAGTGGCCAAGCTGAGCAGTACAACTTGCAATAAGATCTTTTCATTTGTGAAATCTTTCTTCCTTCACAAAGTGAGCCAGAATTCCTTTGAGTCAGTGTTGTTGTCCTGATGAATTGTGTACTCTTTTTTGAATTGCCTCTTGGTGCGTGTAGCCCATCAGAACCATGGTGAGCCTGAACAAATCTGTTTTGTGTCGTGTGCTTCTATATTGCTATCAAAATGTACTGTACTTCGGAAAAGAATAGTACCAGGATCTGCTGCTGGATTAAACGAACTGTAGTTTCAAAGCAGCTTAGAGAACAACCAGGGGGTCTCAGTTTTCCATGCATCTGTAGAAAACTTGCGCGTACTCTAGTGCGTGGAGAGCGAATTGTTGTTACAAAGCTTGTTGCTTAAACTTGGTGCTGATTACCAAAGCGCCTTACCCTGGTTCTGTCTTACAGAGTGGAGCAGTAACAGCACTGCCAGCACTGTCTGCCTTTTGACTTTGCTGATTTTACTCACTATAGAAAATCCAAAGTTTTATATTGTATTTGACATTGTTGTGAGAAAACAATGACAGTAATACGTAGTGGCATAATTTAAAAATGAATTCATCTACAGATCAGGTGTCTCAGGCACTTCTTTCTGAACAACATTATAATAAAGGAGGTGAAAAGTAGTGATACTTGCTTTGCTCTGGCTAGTGCTTTCAGAAAGCAGTGGAAGAGGGAGTGGTTAGCAGAGGGGCTGGCTGAGCTGTTTGCCAGCCACTGTTTACAGGAGTGGAGTAACTCGCTGAACGTGCCCTGTCTCATCTGCTGAAGAGGTGTGGCAGAACGGAGAGATGCGGGTGCTGACATACCTACACACATAAGTGCTTCACCAAGGATCTCCCGCATGGCTTCCTCAGCTGTAGAGATTCAGCCTTGAGGAATCAGAGTGCAGTCAAGAACCTAGTTTCTTTTTTCACTCTTTGGTGCTGATTTTTTTTCTCCTTAACATTTGTAAGTTGTATCACTTAAATAGCATTTTATATCCTGTTGAGATTTAGTAGATGTAAGGCTTGTAAGCACGCCACAAATTAATTTCTTACAACTACTGGAAGCATATTGCCATATAATTTTAACAACTTGGCAACAAGAGCACCATTTAATTTCCCACAACTCTTTTTTCTTTCCTTATTATTACAGAAATGTCAGCTGAACAAGTGATTCTGGACGGCTGCTCAGGATTCTTAAGAGGATTTGATATTACATTTACATGAGTAGAGATGGAAAACAAGCAGGCACAGTGGTAATAACAGGGTGGGGCCGTCTGTTGTAACGCACGCTTTTAGCAAAGGGTCTGAACAAATTATATTTATCGTATCATATTAGAGAATGGGAAACCGAAGCATTTATTACGATTTTAAACTACCTTCTGGGGAAAGTTCTGCAGTCAGCGACCACTAATGCAGCCTAGCTGGCTTTGGCATATTGGATAAGAGTGGTGTTTGTCAGGAAGGAAGAAAATTGCTAGCCTTGGTTATAATACTATTCCCACCAGCTTGGTACCATTTTCAAGACTGTAGCAAACTTTATCTGCTTCAGAGGAATAAAGCCTTCTGTAGATACTTACAGTAGCCACTGCACGCAAGAGTAACTCTTTTTTGCTTCCATAGTTTGATGGCACTTTATGTCCAGGTGAAAAGTTTGTATAGTTTTGTGTAACCTGTCTGGTTTCTTTAAGTTTTTTGAGGTGATCAGTGTTAAAGATACTCTTGTGGATAAATGTCTAGTTCTCTTAGAAGCCTTGCTAAGATGCTGCTGGCTTCACTTCTGTACTACAACAAGCTGTGCAGGTTTGTTGCGCATGGATGAGTGGAGATTTGGGGGTTTGCACCATTTTGGATGTCCTAGTTGAAAAAGGTGAAGGCTATACGAGGGAATGAACTGTTTTAATCTCCTTTGTGCCACAGGGCATCAGGATTGTACCTGCACCTGCCTTTTTTCCCCATAAACAGCTCGCCTTGCTTCTGTGAAACTGTTGCACTATATGCGGCAGTAGCATCTTGGACATTTTACCCTGAACTACATACGCAATGTAAAGATGCAGCTACAAAATCAAAGCTCCATTTAACTGCTTGCTAAGAAGCAGTTATGCGATTGTGATTGACAGATGTCTCACCAGAAATGGCAGCTTACAGGCAGCAGAATGACACTAGAGGTGTGTCAGATGGGTGTCAGGAGAGGAGTTTCTAGATTAATTCAATCTGTTCTTTGATTTTCATACTTTATTTACATAGCTCCAAGTTCTTACTAAGCACAGTTAACGTGGTGTCTTTGTGTGTCCTGTTGCTGGTGGAGAGGAAAGAATGATCATGCATAAAGGTCCTCAGAAATGCAGTTGCAGTGTCAATTGCTGGATAGTAAAGTTAAGAGTTTTGCTGAATTATTACAGTATTTTGTTCGCTAAATTAATTTCATTCCTGTTTCGTAAGGATTTCAGTAGATCAGGAGTACTTATTAAATGTAGGAACTGATCCTATTCCCACTGAATTCAATTAGAGCAGATTTGAAGCTCTGGTGTATTTTACAAATGATATTACAGGATTTTTATGCATCTGAAAACAAGGATGGTGGTGATGTTTCACTGTAAATGTAATTTCCAGAGAATGAAACCTGACACTAGTTTCCAAACAACTTGTGAACTATTCTTCTTACCCTAAGTAGATGTGTGCACTTAAATTTGTTTGATGCATCTAATTGAACATTAACATTGAAAGATGATGTAAAGTGTTTCTCTCTTAACTTTTTCTAGCACAAGGAGGGTCTACAGTGGTTTCCTTGCTTTAAACTAAATTCTTTGACAATCACAAGGCTATTTTTCTCTTCTTTGTGACTTATTTTTATTTTAAATAATGTTAAATCTACTTGTTACCCAAGAGTACCTAAGACTAACTTTGTACTGGTTATTTGTATTACCTGGATTGTAATGTAACTGTTTAATGTAACCACACAGGATTTCATACTTTCATATAATGAATTGGTAGATTTGCAAAATAAACTTTAAAAAAAGCTTCGTTTTGTTAGGGTTTTCTTTTTTATCAGTAAGGAGTGATGAGTGCCTCTCTATCCGAGGTTAAGTAACAGCTGTATTCAACTAAGCAGAATGTTTTTAGTCAGCCTGACAAAGGTTGCTGGGATATTCAGTTACCTGATAGACCATTCCTGCTATGACATCTTTGGGTCTGTCATTTTTTTATGTCTCAAAGTCCCCAGCAGCATCTGCAATAATTGTTACCAGCTGCATAAACAAATGGTAGCAGACCTGAAATGGTTTCAGGAAGACCCATGCGTTCTCCTTGATTTCACTTTTGCAAACTAAAAGGGCAATTGTGAAGTGCAGTGACCATCGGCCACAAATCTGTATTTTCTGTTCTTACCTTTTTCACAGGATTGTACTATTCTTTATTGTAATCACCGCTTTTTTTTTTAAATCCTTCTCAAAATGCAGTATATTTGGACACAACTTACCTCCTAAAAGGCAACACAGCACACGTGGAGTATCTAAAGCCTTCAAGTGACCAACTCTGTGTCGCTGTTTTTCCAGTGAGTTGCTGAGATGGGATAAAGAAATTTCCACTCCTGTGCCAAGGGAAGGGCGTGGGCTGCTCTTACTCTGCATCCCTAGAGCTGGAGGAGATGTAGGTCTGACTTTACCCTTGCTCTTTGCTAGCCAGCAGTTTATTAAATTACACAGGGAGGGAATAGCATCCCCTGGAATGCTGTGCTAAGCATACTAAGAGTGGGAAGGAGGGGGCCATCCCGCACGATTTCGGTGACCAGGCTTGGGTTCTTGATCCCTTTGCAATCAATTCAGCGTATTAAACTCTGCCAGGGGATGATCCCAAGCCCCTAAGCGAGGCGCTTACCTATCCCCACTGGTCACACCAGGAAGCCATATTTCCCATGTGAGCATCTGATATTGCATGATAATGGATGTCTTCTGTGTGGGCATGTCCTGCAGCTTTGGGTGTCAGCCTGGAGCACAGAGTAAAAGTGCCCCTAGTTAAGTTTAAACTGCACACCCCCCCTCAAACCACAGAAAATCCAGCTTGCTGGGAAACCATCTGTAATACAGTCAGTGGGGTTGTGCAAGTGTGAACGAGAGCGGACTTCATCCACATTGTTTTTAAAGAATAGTCTCTGGTTGCCAGTCTCTGCACAAGGCAGAAAATAGAATTAAAGCTGAATCTTAAGGATTTTCCCATGGGAATCAGCTGCTTAAAGGAAGAATTACTGGATGCATACTCCTCAGGCTAGGTCAATGTTCAGTCAGCATCTGCTTTCTATCTCCATGTTGCAAGATGTGCATGAATGATAACGGTTCAGTTTCTTAAAGCTCCTGTAACCTGACTCTTCACGATCCTATCCACAGTGAACAAATTCATCTGCATGAATTTAAAGCACTTTTCCATTTGGATAACAACAGGTCACTGAAAAGGGAGCTGCATTTAGGATGACTGTACTTTAATTTTAGGTGTGCTCCTTAAAAAATACAATTTTTCTTAATGTTGCAGCACTCTCGTCTTGTGAGTCAAGTCTCCTGCCGGAGACACACAGTGGAGACACCACCATGTCATTCAACTCAGGCAAGTTACAGCTTGTATTGACTTCCATGCAGCCAGGTCATTTCACACCAGCTGGGTCTCTCTCCTCTTCATTTTTTCAATTGTATAGCAGCTCATTCAGATGTCTCCAAATACTGCCAGCTTTTTTGCATGTGGAATGGAGAACTACACCATCACTCCAAAAAAAAAAAATTGTTTTGCTAGATGTTCAAGTATCAAAAAAGCCCGAAAAGCCAGACAGTTGTGCTTTATCCCTGGTAAGACAGTGCCTATTCTTCGGTCACGCCTGGCTGCCAATGATCATAATAATACTGAGCAATTAGGCCTTTCATTTTCATTAGGCTAATTAATTGTTTGCACAGTGCCTTGAATATGGAATCATTTTCCTTTGGAAAGAATAAAAGGATTAGAATGGCTTCATCCCAAGATGCTCAGAACGTATTTTATTTATTTTATGGGAGAAAAATTCTCTCGCGCCCCAAATGCAAACCATATACTTGAGTGTTAATGCCTGCGCTGGGATGTTTACATCAGCAGAGATGCACACAGATTATACATATGTCCATCCATCTGCCTCCACGTTCCATATGGTATCTGAAGTTTCTGCTGCATGTCAATGAGTCCACAAAGAGGCTGGAGTCGTTGTCGCGTGTGTGCTGCCGGGTTTGTATGTATGTCAGCCGTTGTCAGACTCTGGAAGAGTGATGAACACATCCCCTTGGAGATCAGCTGTCCACGGCACAGACGTGTGCCAAAGGCAGCACCGCTATAATTACGAGAGCTGTATTATGATAGCACTCGGAGGGCAGAGCACTGGGGTCTATACGTGTACTGGAGACTGTCTCAAGAGGTTTATGCTTTACGTAAATCAAAGGCAAATGAAACCTGGGCTAGGATTTTGTGAAGAAGGGTACCCAGTGGGTACAATATTGCAGAGGCTATTGCTAGCTCTTTTTTATGTTTGGCCTATGCAGTGCCTCTTTGTGCTACCGTATTATTAAATATATATTTCATAGGAAATAGTTCCAAGTGTAATACAAGCTTGCAGAAAGCTGTTGCAGTGGAAAGTGAGGGAACGTATTCAGCTTCAGGTTTAAGGGAGAGGTGACCATCACACAAACTTCCAGCAAAATAGTTGCTGGATTTCCCCATGCCCTTCCTTCTCTCTGCCTCTGGTATAAGGCCCATTACGAGCCATCTGCAAGAGTTGAAAGTGAAAATTGTCCCCTGTGCTACTTTCTCTTCCTCTAAAGATCAGGGCACTGAGAACAGCCCTTGGTTAGAAGGGAGCATGAGAGGCCGCCCAGTATATGCTCTCAGCCACAGATGACCGTCCCATCTTAGAAACAGCCACTGGCAGAGATGTCTCATCTCCCAGGCAACCTGTTCCCCTGTTAACTATCCCGAGTACTGGAAAGATTTCCCTAATATCTGCCCCCAAGCATCTCTTAAATTCATCATCCACCTTGTCCTATCCGAGCTTACTGCTGCTATATCTCAGCCCAAATCAGGGCCACCCCCAACACGCAGGAAAGGAACGGTGGTGACGTAAAGCAGGGCCATACTTGGCTTTATGTTCCTGTCGTGTCTGAAGAGGTCGTTCCGTGTTCAGGCTAAGCCTGCAGAATTTAACTGAAGGTCGAACTCCTTTTGTTTATATAATTCGTGGATGTCTGAGTGTTGCTTCTTGGGCTTTGGACCTTCCCGCTGTCTAACTGTGCTGGGTAATGCAAATGTTCCTGACGTTAGTGCTGGCAGGCAACGGTCCCTGCCCCTATTCATGTCAAATGAGTAAATCCAGTATTTTGGGTGCAGCGTTTCACTTACTTTCCCTCCTTGGTGCCTTCTCTTCCCTTTTCTTCATGGTAAATATTCTGAGTGTCTTGCCTGGTCAATGAGAGAATCCCAAGTTTTGATTTTTCTTTCTGTCTTTCCTTTTGTGAATTTTTCTCAAGCTCAACTTTCCTAAGTAATGACTAGGGAGGAAGACAGTGGACCAGAACAGACATGAAGGAGTTTGGACAACTGTCCTAAATTAGAGGATAGGTTTAATTGGAAATCCTATATGCATCGCACTCTGTTATAGAGAGTTGGCTTTAACAGCAAATCTCTTGCAGCAGAGTGTCACTTCACTTCCATACATTACTTGAAATGCTTTATTAATTTGATGACCTCGTGGGCTCTCAGAAAAAGCCATTTATCAGTGTTTTGAGGAAAGAGAACTCCTCTGAGCTAAAGGGACTGTTTTGTTGCTCAGATTTATTGCTTGGCTGACTTAATTCACCATTCAAACATAATGATTTTTAGCTGCTGGGCAGTGGCCCTTTCAATGTTGAAACTAATTAACTGCTAGAACTCTTCTTGGTTAAGGCTGATTTCTTACTGTTTGTTTTTTTTAATCCACAGAAATAAAGCAAACATGATCCTTGAAACACAAGTTGCATGGACACAGTATCAGCACAGACACAGCATCCTGTTTAATGACTTTTTGTTACAAAGAAAGTAAGGCTGTCGTCTGTCCCTGCTGTTGACGTGACACTATACAAAGGTAAGATGAGAAAAGAGTCACCATCTGAAGACAGAAGAAAAGAGGGATGCCAGAATCATGACAAAGCCAGAGCTCGGAGAATAGCAAGCGAGGTCTCTGATACACAGCTAGGGATCCACAGCCATCAAAGATCTGAGCTATGGACCTTGCTGGCAGGTCAGGGTCAGTGGCTATGCAGCTGGGGAGTCCTTGCACCTCCCTCCCCTTCCTTCATCCCTGCCACTGCTGTTGCAACCTGTACTTCTGAAAGAACTGTGTACTTCATAGCTTGGATAGATCATAAGGACTGCAGTGCCTGCTGTCAGGACTTTGTCAAAACCTTGCGTGGGAGGAGAAGAAAGGGAAAGGGGGGTCGCTTGTTGTCAGGATGCAACCAGCTGCAGGAGGTTAAGCTACTGGTTGTTATCTCACCAGGGAATTCTGCTCATCGAAATATTTTCTGGGAAAAGTTTATAACCCCTGCGATATTTCATGGTGATGTCCAAAGAAGGCATAAACAAGTCTAGAAGTTCAAGCGCAGATAAATTCAGTGTCTGTTGTACTCCTCCCTACATTGTTTTTGTAAAGCACTGCTGCCCTGCTCTTTGCTCCGAGTCCGTAGGTGTGAATGAAATATAAATCACAGCTGTTAACTGAAAGTAGGGAATCCCTCGCTGGCTCCAGCGAGCTCTCCATCTGTCTTTGTTCCTGACAGTTTGATTACCTTTATCATCATCTTTAAATGCAGAGCTGCAAATACCATTAGTGGTCATAAAGAATGACAGTTCTTCCTGACATGCCTCAACCACAGTGTCCTCCTCAACTGGCAGCAAGGAGCACAGGCCAGCCGTCTTTCTCCTCCTGTGAGTTTGGGCTGGCAGTCTCAGCAGGCTGTCAGTTCACCTCCATCTGATTGTCTTCTTCCCTGCATTTCATTTCAGAGGTCTCCAGGATTTCCAGCCTTCTTCTGAAGCTTCACAGTCTAGTTGCTCATCCCTGGAGCACAGGAGTATAGAGGAGCATGCCTGCGTGTGTGATCAAGGAAATCTTACATCATTTGACTTGCTCTGAACAAAGGGGAAAGTGCAGAGGACCAGCTGCGTCTGGGAGAGAAGAGACCTCTGCTTCCCGTGGATGCTGGTGGAGCTCACCTGGCCTTGGCCAGCTAGGGGGGACGTCCAAAAGGATCATGAGGTTTTCTGTCTGCTAGTTCTCTAAGTGAACTAAGAGGACAGTTGATGAAGGTTTGTCATGGAGGGGGGTTGAATAAGAGAAAACAGAATTCGGTGGTTGGGATGGTACAAAATAGCATCTTGGGATATGTTGTACCAATCAGCTGCCCCATCTCTCAGCTCTCAGCCAGGGCATGTTCCAGCATCCCCTGGCCTGGAAAGGTGACTTAGAGGCAGGACAGGACACAGTCGGGGGGGCGGGGGGGACAGTGCTGAGGGCTGAGCGTGACCCCAAGGACGTACCAGGCATGGGGCCAATGGGGCAAACCAATTCTCTTTGGTCCCTGACATTTCTCTGTGCATCAGTGAAGCCACCCCTGGAAAGAAGCACACATCTGGTCCACGTGTCATTTGCCAGCCATCCCTGCTGATCTGTCCTTGCCTGCGAGCATCTGCCACAAACTGTCCTTGAAGCAACGCAGGGAAGCGCAGGGCCTGTCTTTGCTGCTGCTCTCATCTCGGCAGCCCAAGGCATTCAGTTTGTTTAGCTGAAAGGGGGCCTGGGTCAAGGTTTTTATGTGCCAAGCTGAATCCAAACAGCAAGAACACGCAGCTGAGCTCAGACCCAGGATTTGGGCTGCCAGTGACACCGGCAGGAGTGGCAGTACCACACCAGGGACCAGGGCAACGCGGACAGAGAAGAGGGATGCTGGTGGTGGATGGGATGGGAAGCCGTGGGGTCCCTCTCGTGCAGTCCCAGCCAGTTCTTGGGTGGTGGGGGCACATCACAACCAGGCAGCAGCGGTCCCCAAGGCAGGGCCGGGAGGATGCTCCTCGCCTGGAGCCCTGCACAAGCCCCCAGGCGTCTCGGGTACCGCTAGAGGCAGCTCTTGTTTTGAGCATGGAGAAAGCAGCCGGGCGCTCACCCACACTGAGCTGCAGCCCAGGGACTGTGCTGCAGGCAGGAGGGACAGGGCTGCTCCTGCTTGCCCCGAACAACAGCTCTTCCTCTGCCGATGACCCGCAACCCTTCGCCACAACCCACCCGGGGTCCCACAGCCCATTCAGCAGCGGCTTTTCTCCATGGTGGCAACTACAGTGTGTTCAAGCCTGGGTGGGCAAGGGGACACCCAGCACCGTGCCAGCCAACCTGAACCCAGGCAAGAAGGGTTTGTAGGGGACATGGGAGGCTCAGGGGGCTGAAGGCAGCACCTGGGAGCAGCGATGTCCGAGGGAGGAGGCTGGACTGAAAGCCATGTCCTCCCCGCACTGACAGTGATTCCCTGCCGCTGGCGTCCTGTGGCAGGAGGGCGGGAGATAAAAGCCGACAGGGAATGGATTTGGTTTGTCCTTCTTTCTTTGTAGATTAACAGATCCGGCTCTGACTGAGGGATTTAGTGATTACAGCGACTTAATTGCATGGGGAAAACATTTCCTAGCAATTACTTATGTGTCTGTCTTGGCTTGCTGGGTGTTTCCCTTCGCACCACGAATGGTGGGGACAGCCCTCGCACGGCACGCTGCCCCAGTGCTCGGGGACACAGCCGGCCCCAGGGAAGGGCAGTGGCAGCCTGGGGGGGACACACACGGCTGCACCCGCGCTCCGGCCGGGCCTTCAGGACAAGCCCTGCCGGATGGATGCTGCCCGCAGTTGTGCTCCTGCCTGCTGCATGCCTTGGGGAGCCTTGGAGCGGCTGGATCCGCTCACCCACCCTCCATTTGGCACAGGCAGCATGGGCAGCACGGGCAGTGCAGGCAGCCAGGCAAGTCCTCGGTGGCCGAGGAGGTCCTTGGTGGCCAAGGATGTCCTCGGCAGCCACCTCTGTTGCACCGGGGTTCAGCCTGGGTAATTTCCAGCATTGCTCTTTTTCGTTTCAGTGCAGCAGGAGAAGAGGCTTATGGTTGCCTTAAAGGAATAAACGATGCATAAAAATATTTGATCAATTAAGCCGAACGATTTGGCAAGCGCAGGCTCCCGCTGTACCCATCCTCCTCACAATTGCCTCATTATCCAGCCCTAAATCAAGCTGTCACAGCTTTTTTTGGCTTGGGGGGGAGAGGAAGGGAGGGAGGGAAGGAGGGAGCTGCTTTCCAGCATTCACTTCCAAAACAGAAAACCCTCTCCCAGAGCAGGGCAGTGAGTCACCGAGAGCATCCCCCCCACCCGCCTTCCCCCGCCACCCCCTCGCCGCTCGCTCGGATCTGCCTGCGCTGCTGCTCCTCATTAATTTGATTGCAGAGCGAGGAGCGGAGACGTGATTGCAGCAGCCAGAGCGAGGGCTGCGTTAGCCGGCGTGGGCTGGTGCGGAGGCTGCGGGGCTCCACGCCGGCTCTGCCTGGGACCAGAGGTGCCTTTTCGGTGCCGTCCCCAAAGCCGATGGCTCGGTCACTCGCTGCCGTCCGGGAAGTATCCCAGGAAGGGGACACATATCTCATCAGTGGGGTGCGAAGGTCTGGAGGTGACCCAGGGAGGAGGTCTCCACTCTCCTCAGGTGCCAAAATGAAGAGGGGTCGGATCCTGCTTCCTTCTGTCCATGCCACATGCGACAAGTGTCTGGAGACCCTCCTCTTGCCTTAGCTGGGACAAGGGGGCCCTGGAGCCCCATACTAATGGACACACTTGCACTGTAGTATCAGATGAGCCTCTTTTCACTAGGAAACCATGAGGGAATTGCACCAAGAGGCTCTTGATACAAGCAGGTCCCAGAGGGACTCTGTGTGTGTGCATGAGCCCCAGACACCAGACGTGGAGTCTTTCACTGTTCATTTGCCAAGAGAGAAGCAAAATCTGTCTCTCTGGGAGCCTCAGTGTTTCACAGGCCCTGGAGAAATCACCTGAGGACCCGTTTCTTGCATCCTCAGGACGACGGAACATCCCTCGTCCTGCATGCAGGGAATCTCCTACCCAGGTGGGAGGGTTCACCCTCCCTTGGAAGGGTGTCCCTCACCTACCGCCCTGCCTCAGCTGTGCCCTGGATGCTGTGCCAGGTCTGTCTGACTCTCCAAAGACCAAGTCTGCTAAATGAATTTGGAGCCAGACCCATCAATTCACTCTTCTGGGAGAGTGAAACAGCTGCAAACTCATCTGTTAAGGGAGCAGAGCCAGGCAGGCAGAGCATCCCAGCTATGCTGGCCCCCTCCACAGCAGAGACAGCCCAAACCAGACCCTTCTACCCAAGAAATCCTTCTACCTAAGAAGAAAAACAGGAGACCGTGTGGTATAAACACAGACCCTTGCATACAAAATTGCTCTGGCTGGGGTTAACCAAAAATACGTGGTTTTCTCCTGCCAGCACCACCCCAGCAGGCAGGGCAGGGCAGGGATGCTGGGACCCCGCCGGTCCCTGGGACCTGCCGTGCTGCTGGGGTGGCTGGCAGATCGGCTTGGTGCTGGGAGGCTGATGCCGGAGCGACAGCTCGCATGGGTGGCATGTTCAATCCGCACTGTTTAGTTTCTGTGCCTTTTTAATGCTGTCAAAACACAAGACGCTCCTGCTGCTTTTGCAGCCTTGCTAACTGGCTGCAAAGAGCAGATTTCTGTTCAAATTGCAGCCACTTTTGAACTTCAGAGTTGCCTTTAAAATCCAGCCTCTATGAGGTTCCCCTCCCGCTTCCAAACATGGCTCAGCTCCGGCTCGCAGAGCTGCCAAGCACCACAAGCAGCAACCCACTCCCACGGCCCTCCTTGGAGGACCGAGGGCAGGTCGCACACCCCACAGGGATCCCACAAGGGCTCCTGTGCTGGTCGTCCCAGGCTCCCCCAGCCTATGGGACCTCTGGAAATAGAGGACTGGAGAGCCCATGCCAACCCATCACCTGGAGCCTGCAAGAGAGACCCACTCTGGGGAGCATCTCTTGGGCTGAACCTCCAGCAGAGGCTATGATGTCTCCAGCCTTTCCCACTCTGGCCTCATTGTATTCCCTTCTCCCTACTCCAGCAACTGTTCGTTCCCCCCGACAAGCCTCTTGGACTGCATAAGTGCGGGATAACACCATGCATTGGGTGCTGAGTGAAGCACCTGCATGAGTCACAGCAATAACTGCGCTCTCTGCCCATCCTCCACCCACACCAGCTCAGTCACCTCTGCAGTTCAGGTTTTTTCAGTCTGTTTTCCAGCTCTGTCAAAGCCGGTAATAGTTTAAGCTGCACAGTGGGACTGGAGCCTTCCTGATGGTGCACGCATGGTGCCTGATGGCAGGCTCTGGTTTTCCTTAGATGAGGCCAAATGGGAGCTCTGGAAAAGCCCAACTAGATCCAGCAGCAGCCGGAGAAGGGCTGGTGAGCTGGGACATCTCCAGGCTCAAACTGCGATCTCCTCCAGGGAGACTGGGAAAACCGTGTTACAAGACTGGCCCAGGCCCTCAGCAGAAGTGATCCAAGGAGGAATGGGGGAGCGGGGCAGAACCCCCTGACCCCTCTCTGGTCACCCCTGAGCCTGCACTAATGAAAACCTGGGTGATGTCCACGTGTGCAGTGCCAGGAGGATGAGCCCACAAGGATGGCACCTGCACTAAGACAGACACGCACAGCCGAAGCACTTGCCAAGACCCTGTCGCTCAGGAAAACAGCCTCAGGCTTATAAGGAGCTACTTGTCAGAGCAGAAAAGGTTCATCTCCAGCACATCCTTCACTCAACAGACGTGTTTCAGGTCCTGCTAAGCTGTAGAGAGCCTGGCCAGGAGTCCTTGATGGGTGCAGATGGGCTCAGCTCCATTAGCCATCATTAAGTCACCAAAATGCACTGACCATCGTGAGCCACAAAACCAACCTGCTGCGGGGCAGGAGGCACGGCCAGAGGCAGCCTTGACTGGATCCAGTGCTGGAGGCTGCTGGGCACAGGGGAGGAGAAGCTGGACTTGCATGAAAAATCATGGCGAAAGCACACTCAGTGGGAGTAGTTGGAGCAACAATTTGGGATTTCTACATTACTTGATAATTTCAGATCACAGAAGGAAATATCCAAGAGAAGCATCTCGTAAATCACACGGTCTGTGGTTTTTCCCTGCTGCATTATGATGGAAAATTGCAGCCGGTGTTTCCAAAAGCCATGAAATACCGTGCAGGCCTTGGCAAGTTCGTGTCCAGCTGAAGCAAACTCCAATCCAGATTGTTCCTCGCCTTCGAAAAGGTCACCAAACCCAACAGCTGCATTTTTCTGACTGTAATTTGGACCTTTCCCCCAGCTCATTTGGCTGCTCTGACGCCTTTTACATCAGCGTTGATTCAGTGTTGCTCTCATGCCAGCCTTGCACCCCTTGAACACAACTGCAACCAGTGGATTTCTGATAGGAAATATGGAAAAGGGCATAGGCAGGCAGCTGTGAGAGAAACAAAAAGGGATTTTTGTATATGATTCTCCAATAAAAACTGAAAAGATGGGGGCTTTGCTAAAAACTACCATGCTGTACCCAGCAAGAGAAGATGCTTGGGCCCAGAAGATCTTCTCTGCTGCTGCCTCCCTGCATGGCAGGGAGAAAGCACGGCAAGCGCTGCGGCAGAGACACCAGTAGCGCTTGGTGCTGTGGCTCTGCCTTCTAAACCCGTTCTCCATCTGTGCTCAGCCTTAGCAGCTCAGCAGTGAATTGTCACCATCATTTCTCTGATGCTGCCCCGGCTGCCCTCGCACACCTCCCCATGTCCAGGGGCTGCCTCAGTTTACCCACAGGGCTCGGGGCGAGCATCATGCCATTGACTGGGAGAAGCAGCATCTTCGTGCTGCGGCCCAGGACATGCTGGGGTCCAGGATGTGGCCCCTTAATTACCCTGGAGCTATGCTAATGGCTTTCTACTTTAATTACATGGAAGTCTAAACGTACTGCAGGGTCTGGCTAATTCTGCACAGCACAGAGGAAGGCCTGTGCATCACCCAGCAGCTTATTTTTTTTTTGCATAATAAAGGTGAAGTGACACCAGGGACATGTGTCTTTTATGGTCCAACATCAGCCTCCTGCAGGTCCCAAGAGCCGCGAGCAGAAGGGGAGAGGGAGGGAAGGAAGGCAAAATAAACAGATAAATCCCTGGAACATATGGCTTGTGCTCAGTATCTTTACGCATGAGGCACCCCACTTAATAAAAGTTTAGGATGGGAAAGCCAAATAAAATTGATAATCTGCCCAGGGAGGGTGATTCAGATGAAGTAAGCACATTACAAGGGGGTGACTGATTTACAGTTTTCTTCTATTTGCAGTTTTATGACTATTACAGTTATTCTTGTGAATATAATTCATTACTGTGCTATTATTCCCAGAAGTGAAAATCAAAGGTTTATCAGCCGACACTGGCAAGCATGAAATACTGCCCCAACGCACAGCTCTGCGTTGGAATCAAAGCTCAAAACCAACCGAGGAGGCAGGAGCCGAGCGCTCGCCTCTCCCCATCCCCAGGTCCCCACCTGGGATGCAGGCAGGGGCAGGCAGCTCAAAGCCAGGAGCATCTCCCAGCTGGGCAGGGAGGAGGCGATGAACCAGACGGGCATCTGCACAACCAGGATCTCATCCTCCAAAAGATGACGGACACAGGATTGAGAAAGTGATGGTGGTTCGGTTATTTGGAAAAAAGTCACATAGGCGTGCGTGCTGCCGGGCAGCCCTGGGGTGGGCACAGGCAGGGGCGAGCTGTAGGAGCCGGGTACCAAAGAGGGGTCGGGCACGCTGCCTTTACCGGGGACACGGCACGCTCCCAGGCGTGGGTTTGGGCACAGCATCTGACTGCGCTGCGAGGTGCCGTTGGGGCGGGGTGATGGGCTCGAAACCAAGAAAGCGTGACCTGGAGCCAGAAAGAATGAGTTCAGGGGAGGGTTTTATTTTGACCGACAGCTATAGCTGGCAGAAATGGACTAAAGCAGAGTATTATCCATCCTAAAAAGCAATGAAGAGAGGACCGAAACGTACTTCAGGTTGCTGCTCGGTGGACGCCTGATTCTGTACCCCATGTTTAACACAAAAGCTGTCATTCCTGTGGCGAGGTTTCTCCGGCGGCAGCCGAAGCCCAGCCCCAGCCAGCCACTGGTGCAGCCCGATGGCACAGCCCTTCCCGGCTGCATCCTGTGGGCTTTCAGGCTTTGTCACTCCTGCACACCAACCTCAGCTGTGAAAACCAAATCTCGCAGCCTCCCTTTGCTCCTCTTTTCAACAAGCTTTTGCCTGAAGAGCCACGCTTTGTTTTCCCCTGTTTGGCTCCATGACAGATCCTCATCCCAAAGGCTTCTTTGCAGCACTGCAGATACTCCTGCCATCCTGCTCCAATGCCAATAGATAGCAGTTCTTGATTTGAAAAAAAAAAACCAGAAGCTAATGGCAAAGAGAGCCCTGCACAGCACGGAGACCCTGCAATAACCCCTGTGAATGCGGAGAGGAGAGGAGAGGAGAGGAGGGGAGAGGAGAGGAGAGGAGATGGAGCCCAAGATCAGCACATCTGGGCGAGACCAAGCGCCCATTCAGCCCAGCATCCCAGTGCTGGCCCTGGCCAAGAGTGGGTGTGATGGAGAGAGCAGAAGGGATCAGGCAGACTTGAGCGACACTTCCCTGGCATCCACCCATCTGGGTCCCAGAGCTTGTCTCGGTGCTTAATAGCTCTTGATGGATTTTTTTCTTCCTAGAATTTGTCTAATCACTTTCTGAAGCCTTGCAAGGTTTTGGCATTCACCGTATCTTCTGGTAATATGTCTCCGGCTGAAGGGTGCGCTGTGGGAGGAGGTTTGTGTGCTTTCAAAGCCTCGGTCCGCAGCGCTGGGATCTAAGTCACGTATGCGGATGGGAAACATGAACGCAGACGCAAAGAGTTTACTCCTCATCACTACAAAGTGCCACAGTGGGAGCAGAGTCTCTGAAGTCTGAATTGCTTAAAAGGAAATAAAACTGTCACCAGCTGCGTTATCAGAGTCTGTCCTCAGCCCTCTGCTCTCTCCAGGGCCCTAGAAATGGCACATCCCAGAGCAGCTGAAAACAAGCTGCCAGGATGAGCCACAATTGCTGTTTAACAGCTTTAGATCAGGAAAAAAACCCCAAACCCCCACTTAAACAAATGTGCCCATTGCACTGGAGTGAGCTGAGCCTCTACCCGCATTCAAAGTGAAGCACATGTCAAGTGCTCTGTTGAGAAAGGGCGGTTTGGGGAAGCCGAGAGTTGCGATAGAGAGATGTGAGCAGACCAGCAAAGGCTCAGCCTAACGACAGCCCCTCCTGCAGCCCCTGAGACTGGCAGGGCCGGCTCAGGCCACTTGTCCCTGTCCCACCGCCACAGCCAGGCGCCAGACTGGGGCTGTCCTCACCTTCCCCAGCACCACCGGCACGGCAGCTTCCAGCCAGCATTTCGTGCAGCAAACAGCTCCAACTGGACATGCGCAAAATAAATCCCATTAAGCTGCAAACGGCATGAAGTAAAGGCAAATCAGCTGCAGCAATAACCATGTACTTTCCCTGCCAGAGGCTGGGGACAGGGGGCAGTGAGGTCCTGGAAGTGCCCAGCGAGGACACAGCTCCAGACTGAGCTAATGGCACATGTGCGGCCGAGAGACTTTAGCATCACGGTTAATTGTGATGAGCAATAAAATTCCAGCTGGGGATGAAGGTCCCAGCACCTGCCAATTAGTCCTGGCATCCTGAAGACAGACTGTAATGGGATTACTGAACCGGTCCTATTATGCACTAAAGTGTTCGGGGAACCTTGCCACTGTGCCACTGCCGAGCTGATGAGAGCGATGTGCGCATCAGCACACGCTGGGAAGGGCTGTGTGGGGAGCCAGGATGGGAACCAGGCACCCGCCTGCCCTTCCCACAAAAAAAAAGCACTTTTCTCACTCCCTGTCTAAAGCAGTCATCATGCCAAAGGTGTTTGAGTCAACAAGCAAGCAGTAAAGCTGGGCAGTGACCAAGATTTTGCTGTTTAAGATAAAAATGGATTTGTTTTCTTTCTTGAAAGACAAATTCAAAGAAGCTGCATCAGCCCCCAGCTGAGAATATTTAAAAGGCAGCGCTGATGCAAGAAGCTGTTTGCTTGGCCATCTTACTATAATGGCAGGTATTTGTGATTTGGAGCTTTTTCCGTACCAAGATTTCTTGTTTATAACACTACAACTAAGGGTGGGAGGATGGGCTCAGCCTGCCAAGGGAGCCGCTGCTCTCTCCAGCTCACGGGTGACATTTGGAGCCGGTGGGTTCACCATGGCAGAGGATGGAGGGAGCATCCTGCAGACTCCTCATCTCAGCAGCTGCCAAAAATACATGACCCTCTGGCTCTGCTTGCTGCAAATGTTGCTGGAGGGATCTCTCCTTGATGAGGGAGAGACCAAAACTACTATTTAGATGACAGCAATGCTGGCAAACTCTAGCCACGGAAAGGGGCAGATGTTTGTGTTGTGGGTGCTGCACCCTTGCCTCTCCCATGCCTCCCAGGAGGGTGCCCCAGCAGTCGACAGCTCAGAGGCAGAGACCACGTCTGGGTGTGTGCCTATACCATCGCCCATGCGGTGCCATCCTCAACCCTTCCTGGAGCTCTGAAGCCACTAATTACCCCAGAGAGCCCCTGGCCTAGTCTGGAGCGGAGGTCTCCTGAATTGTCGCACAGTGCCCACGGCCCCTGTCCCCCTCGGTGCCCATCACTCACTGCTTTTGGCTGAACGGCCAAAACGTGGCTTCATTTTGCACTCTGGACTTGGCCTGAGAGATAAAGTAATACTGTGCTGAGAAGGGTCGTCTCCAGCTCGTGGCTTGCTCCATAACTTCTCCTCCTCTGGTGCAGGGACCTGGCCAACGAAGGGATCTCCCAACTCCTCGATGGAGGGACCCAGGGGCTCCAGCCCCTCTGCTCAGCCCTGTCCCCCCTCAGCAATGCTGCTTCTGCAGGATAAGCTCAGGAGCCCATCCCTGCTTGGGGCAGGAGCCTAGGCAAGCCGGGGACGGTGCCTGCCCCGGGGGAGGACCACAGCCACGGCAGGTTCACAGGCAGATGACAGACTTAAATCAGACGCCATTTATTAGGCAATAAAGGGGCAGACTAAGCGGAAAATGAGTGAGGTGGGAGAGGATGGGTTCTGGGCTGCGTCTGCAGGAAGCATTAGCAGGACATGGTTTACGGGGATGAAAAGCCATTTGATTATTAGGGCAACACTTAGTGCCCATGACTGCAGGAGAGGAAATGCTGCTGCTTTTCCCCCTGCTCAGCGCAGCGCAGAGCCAGGACTCGTCTGGCCGTGCCCGAAGGCTGTGGCAAGGTGGAGGAGTGCAGCCACCACGGCCGAGGCTGTGCCATGATCCAGGGAAAGGTCAGCAAAGGTCCTGCTGCCAGAGCAAGGCTGCTCTGCCCATGCTGGGCTGCAGCCAGTCACTCCTCAAAAAGCATTAAGAAGGTCTGAATTTTATCTCCAATCCATAAGGGGCTTTGCTTTTCCACCTAGGAGCCTAGTGTGAGGTGCCTCAAGGTGGGGATTCATTTCACTTTTATTATTTGGGATGGCTGCCCCCAGCATCCTGGGAAGGCTCAGCCAAGATGATGTGCATATCTCAGAGCCCAGGGAGATGCAGGGAAATGCCCTGGAAGCCACCTGTGACCCATGACCTGCCCTGCTGTCCCTGTGAGGCCAAGCGACACTGACAGCCCGCAGCCATAGTCCAAACTGACTCTGAACCCATCATTTCCACTGCATTAATTTCAACTTATTACTGATCACCTTGTAACACGCTAGGACTGTGCTGTAGTCCACCAGCCATGAGTTATAAGCCCATCAACATTTGGCTGTGGTAAACGGTGTGCCCTTAGGAGCTACCCACCCCTCGTGGTATGGAGAGGAGAGAGGAGAGAGGAGAGAGGAGGGAGGAGGGAGGAGAGAGGAGAGGAGAGGAGAGGAGAGGAGAGGAGAGGAGAGGAGAGGAGAGGAGAGGAGAGGAGAGGAGAGGAGAGGAGAGGAGAGGAGAGGAGAGGAGAGGAGAGGAGAGGAGAGGAGAGGAGAGGAGAGGAGAGGAGAGGAGAGGAGAGGAGAGGAGAGGAGAGGAGAGGGCTCCCCACACTCCCACTCTGCATCCCAGGGCAGCAGCCATCAGGTTGCAAATCCTAATGTGTCCATTGAAAGCACTTACCTGCTCCTAATGAAGTGTAATGCACTAATCACAGAGCTAATCACTATAGTAGATTCTGCTATAGGTAGAGCACAGCACTTCTCTCCTGCACTCCCAAGGTATTTGGGAGCCAGAGAAGAGAGGAAGACCAGGGGATATCAGTTGTTTATGTTTTTAAAGACTTTAGGGTCAGTAGCCAAGATTTATCCTGAGTTAGAAGGGAGCACCCATGCGGTGCATTCAGTTTGCCCAGGGCCAGTTTCCCACCAGTGGGACCCAGAGCCACATACTGGAGCCAATTCTCAACCCGCATTTGTGTCCCAGCACCCTTCTCACACCAGCACCATTCCGGCTGTGTGAGGCCTGCCGGCCGACCCTGAACTCTAGAAAAGGACAAAAAACCTCCAGAGCTCCTTTTGTAGATTGGTGCCGTGACCTCCTCCTGAGGACATGCGTGAGTTATTTAATCTGCAAATTGTCCTGCAGTCCCCAAGGCAGGAGAAAGCTCCAGCCGAGCAGAGGCAGGAACAGGAGTTTTGCTGGGAGCAGCGGCCACCGGGCAGGGGCATAATGACCTGATGAGCAAGTGCCAGGCTGGTCACCATGAGCATCCAGAAAAAAACCCACTGCTCATTTATCCCATGGGTGAAGCAGGGTCTTATGACACGTAGGAGCACCCTGCAGACACCCCCTTGGCACCAGGCAACTGCCTCCAGCCCTGCTCGCCCACCCCAGTGCCCTGCGGGGTCTCCTCGGTATTTTCAGCAGCCTTTGCACCCGCTGCCTACTGAAACATGCAGGCAGCAAGGGGAGAAGGGGGAGGCTTGGTGCTGGAGGGTCTCCAAACTCCCCCAAAAGCAAACAGTACTTTGATTTATTAAAAATTAGATGCTCAAGGGCTCAGCTCACACTTGGGACTTTGGTATGAGAGCCACGAGCTACACGCGTGCTGCAAGCGAGTGGGCAAATGTGGCCGGGGAATGCACCATCAGGGCAGCCTCTGCGGATACTGGAGGTAGGACCGATATCAGAGGGGGTTTGCTCCTCATGCTGCAGGGCAGGAGGTGGGCGGCAGCAGTGACTGTGCCCCTTGGCAGCACTTTGTGTGATTATGTGCATTAAAGGACAGAGCGGCTGTGGCATCAGCTGCTTTGGAGATGCTGGAAGGGAGGGAGCACTGATCTCTTCCCAGCTGACAGTTTCTCTGACCGGCGGCAGCAATTAGAGCATCCCTGAGGAGGACGCACAGCCGTTGCAGCCGCAGAGCACTAACGACAACGGCAGAGTTGAGACAGGAGGACTCAGTCAGGGTCATGCCAGTGATGCTGTACACTCACAGCTTCACGCCCATGGGATCTGAAGTGTGCACCAAGAGCCCTGGGGCTGTCGCTTGTGTCCCACAGCACCACGATGGCTCCTCACCCATAAGGAGAGCACACTGGGATGTTCCCAGCTTGCTAATGGGGTCCCTTGTGCCGGGGAGAGGGAGGGACTGCTGGTGGCCTCCCCCAGGACAGGCAGGAGAGGAGCCAAGGTCAGGCTCAGGACAAGAGCAAGATCAAATTGCTCAAGCAGGCCATGAGCAGCAGCATTTCCCTCCATTGAATTCCCTCTCATATGGCTTTGCCTTTCCCCTTACCACTTTTGCTACCCTGAAGGGCTTTCTGCACGCAGCAGGGAGGTCTTCCCAAAGCCCTCACTTTGAAATGTTGTGTCTCCCTGCCGCCCCCTGCTAATTGCAGGATAAGCCTGGATTTGAGGAAGGATGGCACACAATGTTTGCGTGCACAAGGGAGCAAAGGGACGCCAAACACGGAGAGCCAGAGCAGGGACACCCAGTGAGACAAGGGGCTTGCAGTCAGGTCCCTGGAAAGTATTGGGAATTGCAACATTCGCTGCACAGCCCCATTGGTTTGAGAGGGGTGATGGGTTTCTTTACGTTACAAGAGCTGACATGCCTTCAGATGACCTGCCGTAAGCTGAGACACGAGGGACAGGACAAGGAGGGCTGGCTTTCCTCGCTCCGGGACAAGCACACCCCTGTAACTCTGCTCCTCCTGGCAGAGCTCACACCCGGCCCAGGGGCTGGTCCATCACCGGGCAAAACTGCTCTTACCTCGAGCAGCTCCTCAGCTCTGGACACCTGAGTGAATCCTCAAAGAAAGCAGAAATCCCCCGGTGTGGGGCACCGTGCTGACGGCACAGCCGCATGCACCGGCTTCCTGTGGGTTATGTTAATAATTTTGTTGTCGGTAATTTTTGTTGTCATAAGCTGCAAGCTCAGAAATGCTAGTTTCTTGCCTTCATCAAAAACCAGAGCAGCTCTACATATGCATTAAAACTCAGCACACGCGATTTATCTCAAACCACCTGAACGTCTTGTTCTAGTGTATTATCTGCCAGCATCCGCCCTGGGAGGTGTTACATGGCATTTCTCTGCACGGAGCCACAGTCCATCAGAGCCTCGGTGTTTTAGATCATATTTCCTCAATAAGACATAAGCTGTTGGGAAAAAAAGAGCAAACGCCACAAAAATGAAAGGGAGCCTGCGAGCACATATGGAGAAAAGGCAAAGCAAGTTTTGGGTTTCCCATCCACACTCTCTTGAGTGTCCTATTAAATTTGCAAACCAACTGGAGGCAGAATCATCCAAAGCCCAGCTGTTTCGCAGCCGTGCAGTGGGAATTGCTCTTGGCCCCATGCTGCAGTTTGTCAAACAACATTTTCGTCTTTAGAGGCTCTTAATTAGCCCCTTCATTGTTCGCCAAAACCTTCTTTGATTTTGCAGCGTGCATGTTGGGATGGGGCAACCCTGGGTGCAGGATCCCAGCATCCTAGAGGATGCTGCTCTATTCCCACAGGACCATTCCAGTTCTCTATATAACCTCTATGGAAACACACCGCAGCGCTTCCCTCCAGCCCCCCAATATTTTTTCCAAGTCATTTATTTCTAAGAAACTTAGAAACAGGCTTAAACCTCTCCTTTTTCGTTCCATTACTTTAAAGCACCGATGCTATAAACAAATGGCAACAGCCTCAAACCTCTGGGCAGAGCCTCCTCCTTTGGGGGTGACCCCCTCCCAAGCCAGGCTGCTCCTTGGGGCTCTGATGTTGCTCCCCCAAAAGAGCATAGGACACCCACAGATCTCTGAGGGGGGGCTCAGAGGGGGCTGAGTTGTGCCCACAGCCACTGCCAGTCCGTGCAAGAGAGGGGACAGTGTTGTCCCCTTCCCACTAACCTCCAACCGGGGAGGGAAAGCACAGGGATGAAGCAGGACCTAAAGCATCGCGGGGGTCCTAAGCGACTCAGAGGAGGAGCAGCCAAACAGCGCTCCTTTTATTGATTTATTTATAGAGAATGAGATATTAATGCAAGACCTGTTGTTTGAACTGGTTTTTTCTCGCCGTGCCAAGAGAGAAGCCCCGCTGTGCCCGTGTGCGTGTGTGTGTGCGCGCGGAGGCGTGCGCAGAGTGCTAATCCCTGCCCGGTCCCCTCCTCGCTCCATCTGTTCCTTCGGATGATTCGCTTCGACTTCTCAACTTCCTATTCCCCTTTCCCCACCCTGAGCAGGGAGCGGCTGGCAATTAAAATATTAGCAGGGGGGGAAATGTTTCATAATGCACATGATTATTCTGTAGTCCGAGGAATTTTAATTAGCAGAAAATACAGAGGAGAAAGTTTTGCAGGTCGGACCCTGTGGCCTGGGAGTGATACCTCACTGGCTGCCTTCTCCTGACCGCAACGTGCCTTGGATGGTCTGTTATTGCTTGGTCAGAGCTTCCACCTCCAGATTTTCCTGCAGCTTTATTATTATTTTTATGTCTTGAGTTTTATAATATACAGGCTTTACAGCAGGGTATTTTTTGTGATTCTTTTTATCTTGGTTTTGGTTTTTGCTCAGTAGCATAATGAGATGACAGGATTTATGGGCAGCTCTGGGTTTTCTGTTACAGCTTTTCTTAGCAAGATCATCACTATTGTCACTACCCTTGCTGGCCTTTCTCTCTGGCTTTGGTGGTCCCCAAGCGGCGCAGCCCACATTACTCTCCAGCTGTTGTTCGAGCAACCCAAGCAGTGATCACACAGGAGCTGTTGTAGCTAAATAAAAGTTTCAAGAACAGCAGGGTTTTAAAAGTCTTCTGAGATATTTCTGCTGTCATCCATTAACACTGGCTTGAGCAAAGCCCTGCCTACAGGGGGCAACGGCAAAAAGCATTCTTGTTGGAAGGCTAAGGACTAACGCAGCAGTCTTGAACAACTGGCTGGGGACTGAGAAAGCAGCCAAGAGCTGCGGCAAAGCCAGGAGCTATAAACTGGCAAAGGGATAAAAAGAACCGGGGTGTTATTTCTTAATGATGCCAAACTCAGAACCCAGGTGGGGAAGGTGTGAGCCAGCTCCAGCGTGTGCCCAAGCTGCTCTGGGAGGAGCTGCCCCACGGCTGAGGAAGCAAAGGTTCTGCCCGGCCATGAATTTGGGGCTGTGATTTTAGGGGCAGCAGCCATGAAGGCTGAGAGATCCCCAGAGGCCAGCGGGGATGAACCTTCCTGCAGTTTTGTGATGAAGGGAGAGCAAAGAGCATCCTTCAGCTGAGATCGTGGTGAGAATTTGGGAAATCCCCCGCCGGGCAGCCAGCAGCCTTTGTAGGCTGATTCCTGATCCAGCCCCATCTCAGAAGCAGGGCACTCAAAACACAGCATGGACTGTGTTTTACTTTAAGTGGGCTAATGAGATTCGCTCGTTAAAAACCCCGCCAGCCCACCCACTCACCCAGCAAGAGTGTGAGGATAAAGATCCAGCAAAAATCTTTTCCCCCTTGATTTTGTGGACACTTGAGTCTTGTGATTTCCTTTAGCTGGCACTGAAGGGCGAAGGATGCCAGTACCACAGACTTGCTCCTTCAGCATCTCTCAAGGAAGGACAAGGGCGAACAGCTCCCTTTTCACACCCTCATCTCTGACAATTTGCAGAGACAAGGACATTTCAATGCTTTTGCATACACTTTGCAAATATTGCCTCACACGTTTGGCCAAATACTGGATTTTTTTCCCCTCAAGAGAAAAATCCCAGCTGCAATGTGGTCCACAACAGTGCTAAGACAAGTGCAGAAACTGGAGGTGTCCCTTACAAGGGTGCATCTCCTGGATCTGTGGTTTAGCTTAGCAATTACAAGATCATTATCTTGCAAGTCCTTCCTGGGAAGAGACTACGGAGGAATCACTGGGGTTTTTACAGGAGTGGCGCAGCCACCTGGCAGGCAGCCTGCAGGCAGGGCTGACCCCATATAGGATGGGGCTGCTTTGCCCAAACTCCTCGTGGGCTTCCCCGAGCTCTGCTCTCTCCAGTGCCACTTCTTGCACCAACATCGTCCTCGCCACTCAAAATAAAAAGAAATAAAGAAAGAAGAAATTTCTAGAGGATCCAACTGCCTGAGCGTAGAAAGCATTTCCTTAGCAGGAGCTCTCCTCCCTTCCTCCCCGCAGCAGCCAGGGCTGAATCTGCCCTCCGGCAAGATGAGAAATTGTTCATTGGGCAGTGTAAATATATCAGCAGCGTTATCTCTCACATTTAAGTGCCCTGTCCACTCCCACGGACTCACGGCTAATTCCCTGGGGTCCTGTGCAGAAGCAAAACTTATGCAAAACAATGCAGCAGTATTGTCACCTGTCTTCAAGGAAAATTAAAAAAAAAAAAGGTGAGTTTGTTCATGCTTTACATTTACATGCTCCTAAAGCCCAGCCGGGCTGTGAATAGCTCGGCTCTGTGCGGGGCTGGGGCAAACCGAAGCAAACACAAGCCAGGATGAAGTGACCGGCTGAGCAGCCCTTTGCTCCGAAGCCAGCACTGGAGGCACGGCCAAGGTGATGTGTTCAGACCCTTGATCTTTGCATCACCAGAGAGCTGGACCTTTGGGGATATTATAAACCCAAGTCCCTGGGGATGGTCACCATGGACTCTCGTGGCCATCCATCATCAGAAGCTGTCCGGGCTGGCAGCAGGGCAAAGCATCACCCGCACGCTGACCTTCAGGGCTTCCCGGCGGCCAAGGGCTGTCAGAAACCACTGCAGGGACACGCACAGCCTTAGTGGGCTGGAGACACTTTCCCACAGCCCCCGGGCAAGGGAAAAACACAAGGGCTCAGCCTGGAGCAGAGGAGGTTGAGAGGAGATGCTGGGATGTGTGTCCCAGCTCCAAGGGCAGGGTAGATGGAAGGGATTAAGAGCGGGGGAGAAAAATATCGATCAGAAACGGCATTGGGAGAGCTGGTCCTGCCCCAGAGCTGAGAGGGGTGATCTCTAGTGATCCCTCCCTATGAAATCTGCCTATGGAAAATAAAAATAATGATACTCATCTGAGATTCACCGGCAACAGATAATCTACATCAAGAAGGCATTATCAGCACATTAGCAAAGCCTCCCTCCCCGGAATTGCAACCAGCCAGGCCAGCAAGATATTATCCCATTATATTTGGGAACACAATAAGAAATCTTGCATGATTTTCCTGCAAGGAACAAAGCAAATAGGACTGGTTTCTTTGGCAGAGCCACAATAAATGTCAGAGGAGGAGGAGGAGGCCGGGCTTTGCTGGCGCTGGGCGATGTGAGGCAGCAGCGAGGGATGCTGATGGAGCGCGGCCGAGGCCATCTCCTCCCCACAGCGGGCATCTGCAGGACACAGCTGCTGCAGGACCAGAGCCAGGCTGGGCTGGTGCAAGGCAACCCAAACCCAATCTGTTAAGCAGGGAGAAATTATGGGAAAATGACATTTCCAGCTTTAGAAGAGAGAGTGTACTCAACAGGAGGAGTTAGCAGAGAGATGAGATGCTCAAAGGGGTGCTTGCTATCAGCAATCAAAAAAAAGGGGGCAATCAAAAGAAAAAGGGGCAAGGATGTGGGATAAAAGCAGAGCTGCAGGTGCTGGTAAAAGAAATCTTTGGTAGAGGCACAGTTCAGCTTTCATCTTTCCCAAACTGTTGGAGGACTCAGGCTGACCTGGGCCTCTCTATCCTTCATCCCACAGGAGACTGATAGCAGCTCCAGGAGGAACAACACCTGTCCTCAGCAGCCTGTGGTCAAAATAATAATAATAAAAAAAAAGAGGCAGAAAGCAATTGAAGCCCAGGAGAGTGAGGTGAATTTAAAACCAGGTAGGAATTTCCCCGGAGACCAGTTTGCTGGCTGAAAATGCCACTCTCATAAAAATGAAAATTTTTCCTTTGGGAAAATTTCAAGATTGATGACAAATTATGAGTTTCCTCTGGGACAAGGGTTGGGAGAACTGAAGACATTCGCCTAGTCCCATTTCTGCCTTCAGGGAGAAAACAAAATTAATGGGCACCAGTTGAGCAGTCACGCGTCAAGCCGAGAAACCCCACTGAGCTCTCCTAAAGCTTTTTCCACCCCCTCTGAATATCTCCTCCTGTGAAAAAGAAAAATCTGATATTATATTTTGCCCCAATTTAGGTCAAAAATTGGCTTAAAAATCACATTCTTGAGCATGGGATGGGATTTCATTTTCCAGCTGGCAGCAGCAACCTTGCATCAGCAAAACCTGTGCTCTCTGCGGTTTGCCCTGCCCAGCCTGCCCCAGTGTCACCAGTTTAATTAGCTGCTGTCCCCAGTGCCTGCGGCTCAGCTTAACCTCATGCAAATAAACCCTGCTGCACTGGCAGAGCTGGACTCTTGCTTGCATCAGGGAGAAATCAGTGCCTTTCTCCTCATTTTTTTCCCCAAGACTCCATGCCTGGCAGAAATTAAAACTCAGAAGATGGCCCCAGGTGGATTCATACCTGCCTTGGTCACTCAATCTTGTCTTTTATCTGAGGAGGAAAATAGGAAAAAAGGGACCTAAGGGAAATGAATCCTCCACCAAGCCTCGATGCACGGCTTTCCAGGCTGCTGGTGTCTGCCTGGGAGTGGGATTAATACCCATCATGAGAGGCAAAGAACATCCTCACCAGACGCAGGACGGTGCAGAGGGGGGCCAGGAGGGACACATGGGGGTAGAAAACACAAAGATGGGCTGGCAAAAGTGGGCTTTAGGCTCAAAATGAGCAGGTTGTAACAAAGTGATAATGGGAAAAGGGATGGCAAGGAAGGGAGGTGTCAGTTCTTCATCCTCTGCAGGTTAGGACAAGGTGGGATGGACTGAAACAGCAGCAAGAACATTTGGGATTAGACATCAGGGAACACCTTTAAGGACAACAATGAAACATGGGACAGGTTGGTCAGGGAGAAGACAGACATGCTGTCATGGTGAAGAACAGACCCGATGCACATCTCTGGAAAGATGCAGGCAGAGCTGGTCCTGCCTGGATGCAGGGCTCTGGACTAGACAAATTGTTGAGGTTTCCACGGCTCCATTTTCCACAGGTCCAGCCCAGGGCCTGACCCTGCCCTACTCCCCGGTGGGATCAGTTTGCAGCCACTTTTTGTCACTTTACCACTCATTCTCCCAAATGACAGCAGCATCCACCGAAGACCTGGGCACCCATGTGGGACCCCATGAAGGGAAGTGGATTTAATGAGCTGCAAGGCAAACCTGCGCATCCTTGTGTGAGCCGAAGGGGCTGGCAGCATGCGTGGCTGGAGGCAGCAAGTGGGGACAAGGACATTTTCTTGCAAATTTTGCATGGGCTCAGAGAGCAGAAGGGACTTTGAAAAGACTTTGGAGAGGTTTGTTGAAGCAAGGTTTTTCTTGCTTGGCTCCATCGACTGAATCAGGAATCTGCAACTGGTATCTCAAAGCACTAAAATGATCACTTCCCTTTGGATACATGATCAGGGATTTCTCCAAAGACAGTGGAAGATGGCCAGGATATTTTCTCCCAGAAGAGGAGCAGTGCCAATGGGCAGGACTGCATCTACCAGGCTGACCTGCATTTCCCTGTATCCTGCAGCTGTGTCCCGCTCCTTCCCCCATGGCTCAGCCACTAGCTAAACCTGCCCCATCCACACCAAACCCACCTCCCCACGGCAATGAGCAGCGGTACACTCGGGGACAGGGCTTCATCTCGCTCTCAGGGTAGAGGAGCGGAGCAGGAGGGATGCACAGGAGGGGGTAACCCTGTTGCTACGGAGTTTACCAGCCTTTTATGGTGCCTGATTTTTGTCATCTGCAAAGCTATCAACTGAAAACGTCAAATTAGTGCTGTTAGTCCACTGCGCGGCTCTTATCTGCGTCTCTCAGGATGGAAGACACTTCAAGATGATTATTGTTCCCCACTGCTCCTGAAATGAAATCGGCCCTCCCGGAGCACTAAAAGGGAACCGAGAAATTGTTTGCCTGAATTTGCATGAAAAGCCTTGGAGATGTAATGAAAGGGGGTGACAGGCCCAGTGTCACCTTCTGCCAGCTGAATGATGGAACAAAAATTTTCCTTTACATTTCTGCTTCATTTTAGGACCTCGATTCCCTCTTCTGTCCCTTTCCCCCCATCTGCCCCCGA
This sequence comes from Harpia harpyja, assembly GCF_026419915.1. Lineage (NCBI taxonomy): Eukaryota > Metazoa > Chordata > Aves > Accipitriformes > Accipitridae > Harpia > Harpia harpyja. The sequence goes on from NC_068959.1 coordinate 8,240,788, forward strand.
GCTCCTGACCCCTGCACATCCACCGGCCCCATGACTGCCATGGGGGCTGCCTGCTTCGGAGCCTGGATGATTTTTCCACCCAAGGAAGAATGGTCTGTCCCCGCCGGCGATGTGGATGCAATTCCCAGCACCATAACAATATCTGTGTGACCAGGGACCAGCTCTCCCACCTTAACCCCAGGGGGAAAGTAGGGTCCCCCCTGCTCTGGGACACCCCATCCCGCTGTAACTTTTCCCCAGTTTAGGAAGTCCTGCACACTGGAAAGGGGTGCAGTGACACAAATTCAAGTCCCAGCCACTCCATCATTGCAGCTTGTTATTTTCCTTTTGATCCACTCACTAGACTGCGAGTAAGCGAGGCTAACGCGGTCACGCAGGACAGACAGACGGCTGTGTGCTTCCAGGGCTCCTCCTGATTTGCCGTGGGATGGTCAACCCAAACCTGCAACACCCTGTATGGGGCAGGAGTTGAATGATGGGGCTTTGCTGGTGAAACACCCACAGAATCAAGGCAGGCACTGCTGGAGTTTGGATGGGGAGAGGTTCCTTACCGGGCTGACTTTGCAACGTTTCAGCAGCCAGCTCCCGCGGTGCCCAAATGGGACTCCAAATCCAAGTCCTGCTTCACCCAAGCATGCTTGTGTGTGTGCTTGCCCATGCTGGGCAGCAGGCAGGCTGTGCAGGCAGCTGGCTCGGGGCGAGCTGCAGCCGGCTTCCAGCAGTGAATTTGCTCACAACTCGTATTTTGTGAAATTGTTAATTCCCACCAGCCTTGTGGTGTTTGCTGCCTTCCTCCAGTGCCAGTTTTCCCTGGCTCATGGCTTTCCTTCCAAACAGGAGCACCTTTCTAGATTTCACATTTGCAGAGACGGCCTGGAAATCACCATGCAAACAAGCCCGAAAGCTCAGAAACCTGAAGACAAATACTGAGATCACAGAAAATGTGATTAAAACATAGAAACTTGTGATCTGTTTGGTTTGAGAGAGGACACAAGATGCTCTGCATCACTTCATCGGGACAGTGCTGGCCCATCTCCTCCCTGGCAATTGTGGATGTTGCTTTCTGAGAGTCTAGCCCCACTGGCTCCTCTGTTCCCCAAAAAACTTCATCCCACATGGGTCTTCCCTCTCCTGCCTCCAGCCAAAGGGCTGCTCGAGCAGCAGCACATGCGCTCTGCACGGGTGCAGATGCCTGGAGGTGCATGGGGGGGACCGTGCTGCAGGGACCTTAATCCACTTTGTTTCTCTTTTAATCCATACACAAGGAAATGTCCCAGAGGAAGGACCAGCTTCTGTTGGGACCTCTTCCTTAGTCTCAACTTTTATCCCTAAGTCAATTCCTGCAATTTTCCTGGTGTGGCATCTTCTGCTGCCAATTACCCAGCACAGGGCTCACAGACAGCAGCCCATCTAATGAGAAAGGGCTGTTCCCTTGCGCCAATGCCGGCGATGAAGGGCAAGGGAAGGCAGAGCGAAAGGGCTGGTGAGCTCTGCAAGCACCCACTGTGTCAGAGAAGGAGGTTCAAAGCAGCAATAACTCATTGCCTGGAGATTTCTTTCCCTCTTATCATCAGGGGGAGGCGGACGTAAGTCCCTGCTCAGCAGATGGGTGGAAACGGCTGTTTCAAAGACGGAGAATCCAGCAGCGAGCCGCAAAACCAGCCCCGGGGCAATGCCAGGGGCATGGATGCTTCTGGCTCGCCAGGTCAGTCCCACAGGACCTGCTCCCTCACCACATTGCCACGGCCTCAAAACTCGCTTTCTTCTTGACTGGTAAATTGGTCCCAGTCATATCCAGCCCTGGGACGGACGGAGCTGCCGTCACCTCGCTGAACCAAGCAGACATCCTCAGGTTCATGTGGCAAATGAAAAAAACCCAAGTTTTGGGGTACTGTGGTTTAATTAGTGCGGTGGGAGGTGGGGTTGGGAGATCAGCCCAGGTAAGGAGCACAGCTGGGGAGGGATGCATGTGTGATGCTCTGCCTGTTGCGATTCATTTTCTCTGCTTTAATAGCAGGCTCGAGAGAAGGCAGGAGCACCAGCCGCCGCTGCCAGCTGCAGCAGGGCTTTTGGGGGTGGTACAATGGTATGGCACATGGAGGATGCAAATCTGCCCCGCCACGGGGCTGCGTTTAGAGTGTTTAAGCCCAGCACCTCGCTGGCTGCGACTGAAGGACCCATCTAGGTCTGCCAGCCCCCATATGTTTCCATTTCCCCATCACCCTGCCCAGCTGGTATTTTTGCTTCAACCTCTACGTTGGTTTGGGGAGCTCTGGAAGGGCTTTAAAGCACAGCGGCAGTCCCCCAGCCCTTGGGAGGGGTTTTGCAGGGCTGGCCTGTGGATGCATCATAGCAGCGAGAGGGATGGGTGAGTACTCGCATTGCACCGTGCCATTCCTGGGGAAGGGATTCTTGTCCACAGCAGGGCTCTGGGTGATGAAACATGATGGAGCAGCCGGCATGTGCTGGGGCATCCCTGCAGGAGGAGAGGCGATACGGGGCTCCCACCATGGGGACCCGGTGGGACATCACCGTGTCCATCACTCTCCCACACCCTGACACATCTTCCCCAGCCCCAGCAGAGCAGCACCATGCCCTTTCCCAGCCAGACATCTCCCTGGGTGCAAGATGGGCAGCATCTGCAGCAGATATGAGGTCCCACAGGGTGTTTCCTCCAGGTCTCTGCCTGCTTCTGACTCCCTGCAGCAGCTTCTGCCTCCCCTCACAGGGACCAGGAGCCCATGGCCCATTTGTGCCGGCAGCATCCCGCCCCACGCAGGGTCACAGGCAGGGTGCAGAGCATCTGCACGTGGGAGAAAATACAATCGGAGTCACACGAGTGTCTTCATGCCACTGCTCAGAGAAACTGTGCTGACACATTCTCCCTATTTTTTCCATCTCCAGCAGCACAGTGGGAGTTTTCTTGCTGCTTCACCTCCCACAGCCGAGCGAAGGTGGGATGTTGTGTAATGGGCACCCTCGGGAAGGGAAACTGAGTCACGGTGCTGGGGGTCGGGGTCCATCCCCCTGCTTTGCTGGAGGGGGACAGGGGAGGGCAGCGAGCAAGCCCAGCTCGACCATCGCTATGTGGCTGGAGGAGCCCCCTCCAAACCGGGACTCAGGTGCAGTGGGGTGCCTCGCTGCAGCAGACCTTGTTGCTGTGGTGGGGAATAAACCTGCCTGGAGTGAGAGAGAGGAGAATGTGTAAACAGCCATTGCATCCCTGGGAAGGCTCATACGCTGCGGCTGGCTGCGAGAGGAGAAAATCAGATGGAAAAATATATGGCTGGGAATTAGGAGGGAGCTTTTGTAGTCAAACAGAGGGACCAAAAAGCCTGGCTACAGAGTCAGAGGAGGAAACGATTAAAGCTCTTGTGGTTCGGTGGTGAAATGAAAGCAGCAATTAAAATGGGAAAATATATATATAGCCAAGGAAAACTAGATAGCACTTGTTATGTTATGGAAGATGTGAAATGTTAAGAATGCAAAAAAGCAAGATGAAAATGCCAGGGAAAAACCATGCCTAGAAGGGTTAAGGGCCAAAACAAAGGAGTTTTTAAAATTATATTTGTATTATTACAGACAAATGCTTAATAGAGATGGCAGAACTGCTAATGATGATACGTAACAGGGAGAAACAGGCAGCAAATATTTCTGTTTGGTATTTGGAAATGAGCAGGCAGCTATATTTGTCTCACGTCGGGCTGCTGAAGCACTTTCTAGTTCATTAATGATGTGGCCTTATTAAATATCATCTGCCAGGAATAAACACTGGAGAAGCAGTAGGCTGGGGTGCCTCAGCTCCGTGCCCTGCCCGAGCCAGGTCCTGGAGCGAAGCCTGGAGCTGGGGATGCTGCAGGAGGTAAAGAGGATGGTAAAGGTGAGTTAGCTCCTGGAGAGAGGACGTGGGATGACCCAGATTGGTGCTGCCTGCTCAGCCTGGCTTTAATCCTAGGCAAAATAAAAGAGAAGCTGATGTAAGATTCAATTAATAAAGAATTAAAGGATAGAAATCTAATTAATGCCTGTCCACATGGTTTATGGAAAACAATGTCTTGTCAAACAAAGCTGGTTCACTCCGTGATGGGGTGATGAGTCGGGTTAGTGGAGGTGACCGCACGCTGCACCAGAACATGCTTTTTGGGGCCCCGGCTCTGAACTGAAGGGTGTCCTGGTCCCCCAAAACTGATGCAATGCCTGTAGCAAAGGGCACGTGGCTGGGATGAAATCTGGGCTCCGAGCAGCTCACAGCATCGCGGGGACCCTCGCCCAGCACAGCCCCATCTTACCTGGGCTCCTGGCCCCGCTGGCAACCTGCACTGTGGCATGGACACGGTGACACACACGGGGACCGCTGCTCTGCCAGCCCGTAAGCTCTTAACGGTCGGAGTTTCCCGTCTTAACTGAGGCAGAAGACGACCCTTGGTGGCTGTTTCTCCCAGCAGGAGGTACGCTTGCTGGCACCCTTGACAATGTTTGAGCTGAAATGACCTCCGCTCGGCTCCTGCTCTTTGCACAGTCAGCCCACCAGCTTGTTTCCCTCTTTTTCTTTTTTTCATGATTCCCTTATTGCTTTCATCTTGATTTCTTTTTTCCCCTTTGGTTTAATCAGCAGCTTCTTGGGGTCAGATTTTGGAGGCAAACTAAATACTGTGGGTGCCTATCCCAGGGGAAAGGGCTGCGTGTTTATCGAGGCCAGGAGGATGCTTCCCCCACACTCCCTGGGGTGCACAGGAGGATTTTGGGGGCCGGGGGAGAGTGCTCCCTCTCTGCATGCGGAACTGGGGTGCAAACGGGTGCCTGCGCAGCCGTCCCCTCCCCGGGGGCCATGTCCCCAGGCGAGGAGCAGAGAGGTACGTCTGCGTTGGTTTTATCTCTGCTCCAAGCTCAGCCCGTTTCAGCCTCATTGCGATTCCATGTCCTCGTGGCATCTCCTGACACCAGATCATTTACAATGCCCAGGAGGCAAATACAATGACTCATTATTATTAGTTAATGAAGCATCCAAGCACTAAACCCACAGTCTGCCGAACGGATAAAGAGCTCAGGCTGAATCCGATTTACCACGCAACTCGCTGGCTCCTCTGGCAGCGATGGAGCCGCCGCTCGCCGCAGCCCCCCGGCCCCTTCCCCTCCGCTGCGGATGCACTGGCAGGGAGTGGAGCTGGGAGCATCCATCCTGCTGCCAGAGCTGGCGAGCGGTGCTGGCTGTCCCCGCTGCGTCACCTTACAGACCAGAGACCACCAGTAAGGCACTGGTATCTCCCCTCCTGCAGCATCATGGGCTTGCAGGGGCAAAGCCCTGACACAGCGCTGGCTTTGAAGCCACCAGCTCCAGGGGATGAGGGACTCCAGGGGACAAGGGACCCTGCTTTGCATTTTGAACCTGCACCGAGGGGGTCAGGGGGGATAGGGGCAGGGGGAGGCACGAAGGACACAGCACGTCCTTAGCTGGCAGCATGGATAATGCAGAATCTCTCAGGCTGCATCTCCCTTCCCAGAAGGATAAATATTTGATAACAAATTACTTTGAAGATAATCCACTTAATCCTTTGCCATGTCTCCAGGTTTCACTGTAATTAAAGTGTGATTAATTTTCTAAAGAAAAGCTAAAACCCCATGCCTCTCCTAGCCCCTTCTCCCCAGGGTGCAAGGGATGGATTCAGCCCCGTGACAGGGACGATGAGGTCCTGCCGAGCCTGCTGCTGGTGGCCGAGCAAAACCCAGAACTGGACCCACACACATCCTGCATGGCTCAAATCACCAAGGTTGGAGCAAGGGCGTGGAAGCCAGATGTGCTTCTGGCACCGGGAAGGGCTGACACAGGCATGCAACCCCCAGGAGCTGCTCACCCAGATGTGTCCCTGGACTGGGAAGGGGCTTTTGACCCCATGTCAGCTCCCCCCAAAGTCTTCCCCCAGCCCCTCACCTCCCTTAGCCTTTGTCCCCTGCCCAGAGCAGCTGATGTCCCACTGGTGTCCCAGTTTTAAGGCTGGGGTCTGCAGAGCCAGTAGGATGCCCACCCCATGCTCTTCTGCATCTCCTGCATCTCCCAAGGGCTGGTGCAACTCCACACTGGGGGTTTCAGATGCTCAGCCCTTTAACTCCCACCTTCACAGAGGCAAAAATGTATTATAGCGGTTTTGCTCGTGGCGGGGAACTGCCGGTGCAGAGCCGGCGTGGGCCGGGGAGCCGTGCAGAGGGGAGGTGCGTGGGCTGTGCCCCTCTGATGGAGCGGGATCACCTTTCTACTCCTTGAGCGCCAAACCCAGGGTTGACTCAGTTGATCAAAAATAGAGAGTGAGGGGAGGTGTGAAAGCCAGCAAAAAAAGGAAAAAGAGAGAAGAAGAAAGAAAACCCAACCAACCTAAGGCAATCTGCATCCACCTCGCCTGAGGTCCCGGAGCCCAGGGAGGCAGGACCCGGCTCTCGTCGGGGTATTTCAGAGCTGAGCGATATCTCCAGGGAGCCGCGCTGACATCTCCCTGATGCTGGTCCTCATGGGGCTGGTGGCAGCTGACTTGGTGTCACACCTTGCAGTGGACCAGGAGGAGAGCCGAGGGGTGGGATGTGGGTGCTGGCAGCAGGTGACACTGTTGGAAGTGGAGGGCAGCACCCTCCCTCTGCTCCTCACTTCCCAGCACGGCTATCAGGGACTCAGAGACTCAAAGACACCATGAGGTGCATCCCTCGTTCCCAGCTGTGTCCCTTGTCCCGGAGCTGTTTGTAGCAAAACCAGGTTGGATTTTCTGGCTTTTTGCTGTTCCGTGTTGAGTGAAGCGACCCAAGAAGCCCCAGCTTCCCTATGGACCATCACTGCCCCACATTTGGGAAGTGTCCCTAGGGCAGCGCGGGCTGAGTTCACCCCAGCCCCATGTGTGTCCCGTGGTCCTGCTGTCCCCTGCCAGTGGAGCGGAGCAGAGGAGAGGACAGAGGCAGCCCTGGCTGCTGGCACTTAAATATTCCCCTTCCCTCGTGGCAGAGCAGCTTTCCTGGCCAACACTGGGAGGATGGACCTTGCTGAATGCAACTCTGACTCCTGGTCCTGCATGACCGATGTCACCACGTTGCTGTCCCCAGGGAATTTCCCAGGACTGGGCCAACTCCTTTCAGCCTGGGTTTTGAGGCTGGATTCCCTGAAATGTTGCCAGCCTCAGCAAAGGGTGAGAGGAGATAGTCGAGCAGCCGGGAGGGTAAAGCTGAAGGGGGGGGTTGATGGGACCTGCCCCTGCTTGGGGACATCACAGCACATCACAGGCATGAAGCTACCACCCTTGGTGCCAGGCAAGCCGAGCTGTCCATGCCAGCCAGGGAGATGTTAATCTGATTTGCCCATATCTAACGAGGACATGAATCCTGGCTAAAATTAACACTGTGCCTTCACTGCACCAGTCCTGGTGGGACTTTCCTTATTATCTGTCCCAGGACAGTTGTGTCTTCAGGTCAACCCTGTTAAGAGAAGCTTTGGAGTTCAGGACCATTCGTTGTAGAGTAAAAGCCCCCTGAGTGCAGGGACCGTGGGAGAGCAGCAAAGAGCCACGCTTACCAGATAGTTCAGCCCAGCACCAGCTCTAAGGACGCAGATGAAGCTGCATTATTCAGAATACTGGGTTTTGCTATTGACAGGCTAGCTGGACAAGCTGGACAGTCCTTTTGAACCAGCAAACAGAGTGGGCACCTTGCTGCAAGTGGGGATGCTGCCCTGGAGCCGCTTCTGCAGCAGGCACGCATGCACGGACATGAAAATTTGCTGAAGAGAAGGAGCCAGTTGGCGAAGGCTGCCAAATTGTCAATGGAAAAAAGTTACGCTGCTGAAGGATCAGTTATTCAACAGAGATGGCAGCTTCATTGCTGGGATGAATCAAAGAGTCGTGTCAGCCCGTGGCGGGGGGGATCTCTGCCCGCACGGCCGGCAGAGGCTACACAGGCGTTGGGATACGTGCTGCTGGAAGCCGTTGGCGCGATGCTGCGCTCCAAGAGCAGGGAGTTTTTCCAATAAAATACCACTAGCTTTTGCATCACGAGGTCCAGGATTTTCATTAAATTATAATGATAATGAATAAAACTCAGCACATTCCTGGTTTTTCCCTTGCAGGTATTCAGCACAGTGCAGTCGGCAAGGTAAGTGAACTCTGCTCTGCGTACATTGCTTTTGCTGTACCCCAGGGTAGCCCTGAGGAAGGGAAGAAGCAGTTGCTTTCATAAGTCTTTCTCCCTTCCTCTTTCCTCCTCCTCTTCCCCCCACTGAATTCAGATTCTCAAACAAAACCAGGCAAAGAAACTCCCATGATGGTCAGCAACCGAGCTCGCTCCCTTCACCCAGCTGCAGCAAGGAGCTGTATTTTAGGAGCATCCTGCTGGGCTTTCTGCATTTCTCTCTCCCCTTACAGCACCTGGACAAGCCATACTGCAAAAGACCAGGGGAAAAGGGGTTGAAATCACCATCTGCCTCGACCAGCACTTCCAAAAGCCAGCACAGGAACCCCAAAAGCCTTTCCCTGGCTCCATACCCTGGCCAGCAGTGACATGCAGGAGACAGGCTGAGCATCCCCACTGTCCCCTGAGCCCCGGGATGCCCCTGAGGGCTGTGCCCACACTGAAGCACATGGGGGTCCACCCAGGGCAATGCCAGAAGGCAAGTTTTGTATTTATTTCCCTGGAAAACACCTCCTTAACGGGCACTTAACATTATGCTTAAGTGACAACGAATTACACATTTTATCTAAGAGCAGGCACAAGGAACAGTGTAATTCCCTATAGACTAATGGTGCATTTCTCCTCACAGACAGCCAATTAAATATTTAATCAGCACAATAGCCGGTTAAGTATTGTATATGGGCATAAATACAACCCAATATATTTCCACGCCACATTAAGCTGAAGCTTGTAGACACTTGTCTCCCCAACATCAGGCACGACAGCTCGGTCAATGCATCCTTCGAAAGCAGATTCTATTTATTTTCTGTCATATTAAGTAGGCATCATTTCTATCCTGTCCCAGCCAAGTATATTAACTCTTCAGCAGTACAGTATGAATAATCTGCATCAAATTGTGGATTAGGGGAAGATTGCCGCCTTCCTGCTCAGCAGATATCTGTGAGCTGACTACAAATTTCCACAAATAATTTCTCTTTGGGTCGCGTCCTGGAGCTGCAGCTGTGGCTGGAGGGCCTTTGCTCTCTGCGCTCCTCGGATGCTTTAGAAGAGATGGAAGATTCAGCAATTAAAGACACAAGCTAGAGAAAAAGGGGAAAGAAAAGAATTCTGCTTCTCCTTATTTAATGGAAAGGGCTGAGTTAAAAAGACATTAAAAATCAGGTTTTCAGACAGGGCATTGCCACAGGAAGGTAGGGACGGGGCTCACAGTACCCTCCAGGGATGCACCGGAGCACTCAGCGTGGGCTCTGGGGGAAGGCACAGCACAGGCTGTGGCTGTGGGCACGAGTGGGGCTTCCCGTGGGCAAGCGGAGCCGGCCCCAAAGGAGGGCAGCGCTGGATCCATGCTTGCAGGGCTGTGCCCAGTGCGGTGTACAGAGAGAGAACATTCATTCTCTTTTCCCACCATCTAGGAGATGTATTCATTCCACAAGTGTCTTCTTTGGGGCTTGATGTCTATTCAGCTTTCTTTCAGTCTCCACTTCCCAAGCTCTCACCAGCTCAATTATAACTGTAAGAATAAATCTATTTATGGTGCATTGTTGCGAAATGAATCAATAAACCTGAAGCAAACACAAGGCCAAATCCTCAACAACCTGAGCGGGCGGCTTTCTGTTGGCTGCAGTGGGTGCTGCCTCCCACATCCCTTCTGCATTTCTCAGGTAAGTGCTGTTTGCAAACGCAAGGGTCATTCCCGGTATAGAAAGTTAAGCACGATGGATTATTGACGGCTGATTTTCTTTTCTGGCTTCTGAGTGACTTCAGATACAAGTCAAAATCCTCTTCTCAGTTCTGCAAGCCATGGTGATCAGCGCTGGTAAAGTAACAAGAGGAATATGAGCCCCTGCTTGCAGACATAAGCTGCTCTTGGAAAAGGGGTCTTTGCCTGATTTCAAGACAAGCGCATAACACAGGCCATGCTGGAATACAGCACCTAAACACGGTAGAGGCTGAGCAAGAATGGGATGTAGCGTTAGACAGCACCTTCCCTGCTCAAGGCATTTTTAGGGCTTTGCAAATCACCGAGCTAGCAGAACGCAGGCAGGGGGAAGCAGGTGCCAATCTGCCTCAGGCTAGGATGGAGCTCCCAAACATCAGGGACCATTTAACTAGAGGGCCACCAGGGTAAATCCTGCAAAATATCGTTGTAAAAAGGCTTTTCAAGGTTTGGGAGCCACCCTTTGGGGAGCTAGAGACTGTGAAAGGGTGGTGTGTAGGGAATGATCAAACTATGGGAGGGACAGCAGTTTTTGGTTAATTTTATCTCTTAGAAGAGTTTCTGTAGAAATCTGTTACATTACATAAAGGTTTTGGGAAAGTGAAGGCTGCGTGACTTGCTGGAGACCAATGAACAGGCTAGGCACCCCTGCACCATCCTGGCCCATGACCAGTGCTGATGGGCTTGGCCGGGCTGAGCGGGTTCACACCTTCCCAGTGAGCTGTGGTGGCCAGCTGGGGCTGTGATAACGGGCTTCATGACCTCGCAGTGCTTTAATCTAACATGTTATTCCATCCTCAGCCAGGCTATGAGCATGCTCGTGCCAATTACATCATCTCAGCTGAAGCACAGTAAGGCTTTAAGCCACATGAATGCCCTCAGTTCTGTGCCCATTGCCTTAATTACAATCTGAATTTCATCCAAGGTTAATTTGATTCTGGGCATGGGGAGCAACAGAGCTGGGAGTCTGCCTCCAACTACCCCCAGCCACCCCCATCTGCCTCCTGCTAATAAATCTTCCATTAGGAAACAACAGGTAAGTGCTACGGGTGGTTTCCACTTTTCTATCTCTGTTGCTCTTAGTTCAACCTCTGCAACAGCTGCCAACAGACATAAATCACCAAGCAGAATCCTGGAGCCAGGGATCACTGTCTTGTAAAACAAATATCTTCCAGATTTCGTAGTGCCTGATGCTGGTTACAAACTGTTGGTTGTCGGGTTCTTCCTCTTCTCTTCCATTTATTTCCCAGCCCCATGTCTCTGCTACTCCTTGTCTGCTATATATCTCCCGTTTATTGTTATTTCTTTCCCCGCTTTGTTTTAATAACTCTTTTACTGTGGATTCTTGTAAAAACAGCTGCTCTAGCCAGTAAAAAAAAAAAAAAAGAATATCTGGAAACAGATGCCCTGGCATTGCTTCAGCTGTAATCTGCTAGATTTATAATTCCTCTTCGGTTCAATATTGATTCAGAATAAAGCAACTCAAAACACACTGGCAGCTCACAGCTTTTTGTAGTTGTCTTCTATCTTTCTTCTTCTCTGCCATGACATTTCTTTTCTCTTCATCCACACAACTAAAATGTACAGAGGAACAAACCAACGCAAGCTGATGAGAGACACCCAGATGCCTGTAGAGCAGAGGGTTTATGTCTGCGGAAGCTCAAAGGAATGTTGTCAGCTCATTTTTTATTGTTTTAATTTCTTTCCTCTTGTCCAGCATTATCTACCTCCTCTCAACATCCCCCCTTAAGTCACTCCCCTGCATTTCAGGGACTTACAGAGGCTCACACGGAGGCGACGGCAGCCCCGGGCCAGGGCACGGTACCTGCCATAGGATGCAGCTGTGGCCGTCCCCCTCGGGTTCTGCGTGCGGGAGCCCAGGGGCCAGACACCGGGGCTGTTTCTCAGCCTGTCTGCCACTGAACGGCTGTGCAGGGGTTAGCGAGTCCCTTGACACCACACTGAAATGGAAACACTAGCATTTCCCTTCCATAAAGTGCCTTGAGAGCCCTCAGAGAAGGGCAGGACAAAGCTATTAGAGCACTTCTTTAAGGTCTATAAAAAGAAGCCCATTTAGGATGCATGTATTAAACATACAGCTTATATCCCCACCAGCAAGCACAGGCAGTAGGAGTCCCTGAAGCCTGCCTGTAAGTGGCTCAAGGGCCACACCATCCATCCACCAGCATACAGATTTCTTCTGATTTACCCCACCCACGCTGATGACACTGTACCTAAGTGTAGAGCCAAAGGCTTGTTTGGAGAGTAAAAGACGAATCTGCTCCTTTGAACATTTTCCCACACATCAGACAGTGCCATCTCTCTCTAACATCTCAGTTTCTCTCAGGGCTGTTCAGTTTGAATGGTTGGGACTATTTATGCCTGGCTCTTCCCTTCCAAGCCCAGTTCCCCCTCACTCCCTCCTGACAAAGCTCTGCCAGCCCTACAAGCTGTGTCTTCCCGGCAGAGCTCTCATTTGGGTACCGTAAATTAGCCTATTAATTTCTTCTTCAGCAGAGGAGGTAGCCTGGGCTCTCTTTAGCTTGCAAAACCCCAGGTGGTCTCCAGTTATAAGGTACCACCTGCACTCTCCAAGCCCAGCGCAGCCCTTCGGGTTCCCCTCCAGGTTCTCCCCCGGGTTCCCCTGCCCCTCCAGCTGCCTTTGCCTCTGAGGAGATGGGACCAGCTCAAGGGCAGCCCACGAAGCCCAGCAGCCACACATCTCTGTGCTTACTTAAAGCCAGGCACTAAGAGGCACGAATTTGGGAAGTGGAAGTAAAGGATCAGTCCTACAATAGGGTGAGAAACATGGCTTCTAGCAGAGCTACACTGCTGCAGGGCATTTGATTTGGGGAAACAACTCCAGCCCTCCCAGCCAACTGCCAGGCTGGCTGTCTCAGTTGGGCAAGAAGTTCACAGATTCCCGGAGCTCTGCCACGTGTCAGCCTGCGGCTGGGAAACCCTCAAGCGATCATTTACATCGCTGTGCCTGGAATGGCAGAGATGCTCGTAGAGATGCTCCCAGAGGCTCTACATCAGCAGAAGAGCCGCTCGCCGTGCTGTCTGCCTGCGGACTGGGGTGTCCTGTGCTCCCCCAACACGGAACCACATGGTTGGGTGGGTGGTTTCTCCAGCAGGCAGGAGGGATGGGAAGGCGTGTGGTTTTAGAAAGCTCAAAAGCCATTTTTGGCATGTTGGTCCCACCTGGAATATGTGCTAGCTGGGGAAGATGTCACAGGCAGGGGTGGCTTTCTGTGCCGAGAGACCCCGCGGTCCCCATCTGGATGTCAGACACAGCCTGCTGTAACCAGACAGCCGACGTCTCCTGCTCGCGGCCCTGTTTGCAGCCCAGCTGAGCACGCGGGCGATCCTGGAAAGCCATTAGAGAATGGCAACAGTGAAGTATCTGAGTGCTTCCAGCAAAGCATCTCGGGGGGCAGAGGTGGTCGTGTGTCTGGGGGTGCACCAGGGAGGGCATCAGGGCATCTTGAACACGTCAGCTGTGTGACACTGGGAATGCCTCCCTGGCTCTGTACTCAGCTCTCAACAACAGCGGTGGGTTTTGCAGCTTCAGTGTATCACATTATCTGTGCTGTTTCATCCTTGCCACAGGAACAGCCCCAGGATTGAGCCCATATGTGAGGTCTTAGGTCTGCCAGCCTCAGAGCTGGGAGGAGAGCTGGGGCCCATCACCTGCCTGAGGTTTGTCACAGCGTCCTTGAAATCTGCTTGTGCAAAACAACTGGGATTTAACAAATTGGCAATCTCTGAGGGGGGAAAAAAAATAATGTTCTGTTGAAGCATTTCCAACCAGCTCTGTGGTCACCGTATTTTTCTTTCAAGAACTGATACATTGGCAGAGATACACACCTCATGCACGGTCCCCCAGGGTGGCCCCTCTCCCGTGTCTCTCCTGCCTCTCCGACTCATTTCCAGCATTATTCCCCACTGCTGTCCATCACCGCTGTTAGTTACTCTGACAGTTGGCATTTCCAAGAATGTACAAGCAGACAGCCTTTTCTATGCTGTCCCTGATGCCCATGGCAGGGACCGGCCCCATCCCAGCCCAGGGAGGGATGGGGTCCCATGGGGAGCGGGGCAGCGTGGGGAGCGCTCACCTGCCCCGACAGCCGCCGTGCCAGGAGCTGGCAGACCCGCCGCCAACCAATCTGGGGTTGTCCTAATTTGATTATTTGTCAGCTGCCTTCAGGGTGCCGGAGGACGATGTACTCAGCCAGGACACGCACATGGATTCGTGACGGAGATTCATTAGGCTTATTGCATACCCCGTTAGATGCAGTTATGAGAGCAAGTGGCTCTGACACAGCTCTCTAGCGAGATTTGCAGTGGCGTTGCTCTTTCTCAGTCTGTTTTTATTTATTTCAGGGAAGGAAGGGGGAGCTGGACATGATGGTGGCTAGAGAAACAGCCCATGTAAGTCCATAGGATAGTCCACACTTCTGTAATTCCTGTGCAAGGAGCAGGGAAACGTGATTTCCCAGCTGAGAGCATCTCTTCTCCAGCACTGGACACATTTACATGTGTGCTCATGAGGTCCTGCTTCATCGGCAGTGGGTAAAACACCCTCCAGAGGAAGGAAGGGCAGATCTCTCTGACTCTGTGTCGGCAGGAGCGAGCAGTGCTGGGGCTCTGCCAGGAGCTGGCAGGGACCCTGGGTGGCTCTCGAACCTTGATAAATCACCGCTACTCTTCTCCCTTCTCAGACAGCCCAGCAGCAAAGCAAGAGGCTGCTCTCTGAACTCTAGTTCACCCAGTTCCTCCCTTGCTAGCTCTCCCGGGCAAACCCACACATCAGCTCCAGGCTGAAATCTGGGAGTCCCAGAACTGACCTTTTTTTTTTCCAGTTCCCAACAAATTAAGCAAGCAAACACCAGATTTGCAGCTGGGTGTGCTGGGGCACAGCAGACCACAAACACTTCCCCTTTGCTTCTACCTTGATAATAGGGCATCCCCTGATACCACCCCTCCGACCCTGGCCTGCCATGACAGTGACCACACAGCTCAGGCCAAGGGAGTTTTGTGGCTGTTATTTCCTCTCTGCTGCCTCTCCATGATACGGACAGGGCTCAGTCTCAAGTCTCCCTGGGAGGATGAATTTTCCTGACTCCTTTGAAGCTTTTAGGTGTGTTTCCCAGGAGGGAGAGTCTGGGGGAACCCCATGGGAAGTGCTTTGTCTTGCAGTGCTGTGTACTGTAGGGCTACGTACTGCAAGATGATGGTTATTAGCACACTCGAAGAAGCTGCCAGGTATCTTTCATCCTGCTGCATCCCCTGGGAATAAGGCAGAAACCTCGCACAGCGCCTTGCTTAATAGGCTCAAGTCTTAACCATAGGGCTGCCAAATGACAAATCCTCAGCAACAGTAACAGCGATGTGATACGACAGCCATAGCCTGGGATGTCTCGTGTTGGCCCTGCAGACTCACCTTCTAAGCAACACAGGTATGGGACACGTGGAGTTTTGCTTCCCAGGCTTCCTCCAAAGGCAGCATCACCCCTCCTCCCTTCCTACCCCCACCCCAGCCTCTGGTACCTCTATGTCCTCCTCCCTGCAGAAGGAGCCCGGGGAGCGCAGGCAGGTTGCCAGCACTGAGAGCTTGTCACAGTGAGTTTTCCTGATGGTCCCAGGTTATTCACCGCCTCTCATGTAGGCAGCCACTTAAGGTTGTTCTTTGCTGCCCCAGGAGACTCGTCACCAGCTGGGCTGCCTCACATGGCAGGAGGAGAGGAAGGGAGAGGAGGAGGGTGGGAGGGATGGGCTGCAGACTGCAGGGGGAGGAGAAGGAAGGACGTTTGGGACCTTCAGGACAAAGGCAGCACTCTGAGCGCTGAGCTTCAGCTCTCCAAGTGCAAACGTCTAGTCCAAGTGAGTCACCATAGCATCTTCTGTAGTCCAAGAAGAAAAAACCACCTCCAAAGGAGCATTCGCCTGTTAGAAATGCCTGTCGAGACAGGGCTTTCCAAAGAGACGACTGCCTCTTCATTGACCTCCAGATAGTCTGTGTGTACTTCCATATATTAGAGTTAAAGAATAATGGATTTCTGTTGAACTACAAGGTTCAGCTGATGGGAGGGGAGCTGTACAATTCCTTACACAATGTCTTTGTGTGTCTCAGAGACCAGAAGTCTTAGCAGACTCTGAAGCAATAGAAAGACTTAGAGCAACCCTGGGGACACCGGACAGGAGAAAGGAAACTGGAGGGTATCCAAACCTCTGGCTTTACAATACGAGTTCATCGTTAAAAGATAAAAAACTGGGAGAATACATCGTGTGGCCAAGCAACTCCTTCACTGGCTGATGGCTACCTGGAGCCACACGGCAGCCTGGAAGTGTGAAGTTCCCTGAAGATGCGGAGGGCAATGTCTTTGAGACACAGCAGAAGTGCTGACCTGACTCAGTACAACTCATCCCACAGGCCTGAGCAGCAAGCTCCCAGGGGCACAGAGCTCTCGGCTCTCCCGGTGCATCACCACGGGTCAGCACCACGATGCTGTCAGGTGCCTGCCTTCTCAGTCTCATCCTCTCGTCCCATCCCACACCGCGTCTGCCTTGCTTTTCTGCTTCTCAGGCACTGGTTTTTGTGCTTTTTTAGAGACAGAAAATAAAGGACAAAGGACCCGGTTTCCTTCTGGCTCTTGAACACAAGAGCCCTTGGAGAGGACCTATTTTAAGAAAGGAGAGACTTCCCCCCGCTGGAAAAGCGGCTCAGCAAGGGCAGGCTCAGCGCCGTGCCCTCCAGTCGGGCACTTGAGACACCTGCTAGCAGCCACTTCAGCCGCCAAATGCTCATCCAGCAGTGGCAGAAATCAGTGTCTGCAGGACGTGCTCCAGCAGGATTCATGGGGAAGGTGGAGAGATCCATGTCCTGGGGAGAAGCCCCCACCACACCCCCCCTGCACTGGCTCACTGCTCAGGTGGCAGCAATGCCACCTTCTCCCCGAGTTGGGCACCCCATGGGCAATGGGCAAAGGCACCTGCTGGGTCACTTGGATCCCCTCTGAGGCTGAACATCTCACACTTTCAATCCATGGGGCTGAAGAAGCAGGAGGCTCCCATGAGAAGGGCTGCCCAAGCTCCCCTCATTGATGGCAGTCATTTTTTTTTTTTTTGAGTATGAAAAATCCTGAAGCTGATTTTATGTTAGATGGAGAAGGCAGGACATGATCCTGCAGAGGCCATTTGGCACATCTCGCTCTGTGCTTAGCCCCAGGCTTGTGCTCCAGGGACACCTCTCACCTTGGAAAGCCCCAGTGTGTCCACTCCAGCCTTGCCTGGCAGGTCATTCCCTGCTTTTTTGATTCTCCACTTGGGAAGGTGCTTCTTGACATCTGTTCTGAATTTGATTCTCCTCTATTTACATTTTATAGCCCTTGCTCCTCTCCCCTTCGTGGGGCTGAGCACAGTAACTCGAGATTATATTGTCCATATCACCTAAGTTTTTATGCACTTCACTTAAATTTTCTAATAAACAACTTTATTTTTCTCTTTCTGCTGGCTATCTTCAGCACTAGATATTGTAGTGCTGGGTTAAGCACCTTTATCCTTCTTTCCCCTTTCCATAAGGTTATTTTTTAATGGTGTAAGCTGAGTTTATCACACTTAGCAAATAATCTGTTAAAGGAGAGCTTGAGCATGTAAGTGTTCTTGATCCACTGCAGATCCACCCTGAAGAAGACCTCGGACCCAAGCAATGCTCCTCTCATCCCAGAGTGCGTCCAGCAAGCTGGAAGAAGAGCAGACCTCTCCTCCAGGTTCAGCTCAGTGATGCACAAACTACTCAGGTTCATAGGAAAGCTGCAAACCTCCCTCAAAATCAGCCCTATGTTGCTCTCATATACGCATTGGAGAATCTCTTTAAGTTCCTCCTAGCTAAAACCATGCAAGCCCATGGCGAGCACATTTTAAAAGCTGGTACCTGTTCCAAGCACTAACGGCTGCTACGGGAAACAGTCAGAAAAGTGAGGCTGAAGGCTAAGATGTTCAAAGCTGCCTTAATTATTAGAGCGTGAGTTTCCAAATCCCTCGAGAAGCACAGAAAACGTTGGCCTCAAAATTCACGGTGTGCTCAGAGAAGCGGGAGCCAGGGAGTTTTGGGGACATCTTGACTGCAGTCTGCCTGGCTGGCTCCACTGGACTTGGAATCAGTCCGATTCATTGCAGCAGCTCTGAATTCAGAGCAGAGGGAGCAGACAAGGCTCATTGCCTATTCCAGCCAGAAAGACTGCAACAACAGTTGCGGTTTTCATTTTTTTTTTAAATAGGTTACTTGAGTAGACGGCCAGGAATAGACCCTCTGTCTCCTCATCCCCAAACTGAGCCTCACTGATAATTATGCGCAAACTGTCAGGGCTGCTTTGGGAAAACAGTGCTAGAACTAAAGCAGCCTGACATCGTTTTGTGCAAGGCTGTGCCTGGAGAAGCGGGGTCCTCGCTGACCACCAAAGCCCAGAGGGGAGAGCAAGGACGGTTCAGTCCCTGCAAAATGCAGCAAGGATTTTTCCTCCTCAACCACTAATGGTCCTGCCGGTTGGGCAGCCTGGCCCAGAGGTGGGCAATGGATTCAGGTTGCTCCTGGGGAACAGCACGTTCCCATGCAAAGCAAATCTCCAGACGTGTTGGTGCATCCGTTTGCAATGTGGAATGCATGAGGCTCACATCCCTCCTTGCTTCACGCTCTGCTCCAGTATTTATCCTCCCAGCAAGCCATCGCTGCCTCATCCTCCAGGACTGTACTTCCACTTAGACATCAGCAATTTCCCCTGGCACAGGCGATCAGTGAAATTACCCACCTGATTTAAGGCCAGGGGAGTTAAAAGAGTGTTCCGCTCTGGGAAACTCCTCCAACACCTTGGTTGCTTTTGCACCTCTGCAGGCTGCAGACGGACCCGGCCACTCCTTCCACTTTGCACCAGGCTGGAGGAGCAACCGCTGGTGGTGGCACCACTTTCCAAGCAAGACCCTGAGCATCCTCCACCAGCATCCAGCTTCAGCCGCCTTCTCCTGCCCCACGCTGCTGGGCTCTGTTTGTCCAAAGTAAATGCAGGCAGATTTCCCTGTTGACCGCGGGGATTTTGCTTGCTCAGGTGGATCCGCTGGGAATATCAGTATTTTTATTTTATTTATTTTTCTGCTAAAACCTGTGTATAGGTCTGTCCTATGCAGATAAACCCTCAGGTCAGCCACACCCCAGATAACTCCCTATCTTGCTTCCCAGCCAGGGGACAAGGATTCATGGATGTTGGTGCTGTCTCTCCATCCCTGGGAGGGATGGGGAGAGGGCTGGATGCCCTCCTGCAGTGCCAGGGCTTGCAATTGCTTTTTAAAAGCCTGTAATCATCCACACTTGTCTGAGCTATTCAAGCATTTGCATTGTTTCACAGCATCTCGAGTGCCGGCTGGAAGCCGCTCCAGGTTTTGGGGAGCCCAGCAGGATTGTTGTGGGGGGGCGTGCTGGCAGGCACCCCGCCTGCTGAGCATCAGATGAGGCTGTGCTCCTGCCAACAGGTGAGCCGGTTCCTGGGCATTGCCTTTTATTGGGAAAGAAAAAGGGGGAAAAAAACCCCAACAAATCAATTCTGTTCACATGAGATTTGAGCTGAACTTCAACCAACTTCAAACACTGAAGGATAAAGAAATGCTGTGGAAAAAAAAGTCCTGTTGTGACACAGCCATGGCTGAGGTTCATTCATTTTTAAAAATTTCTCCTCCTGGTTAGAAATGAAATTTGCAGAAAAGAGAAAGCATCACCAGCGTACAAACATTTATCAAACACCCACCCAAAGGACAAGCGGAGAAGTTGACTTTCCCTATGGGTGCAGCCATCTGACACAAGGCACAGTGTGGACACAGAGATCTGGACTGGCGTTTCCCACTCCATCCCCTGTAGTGGCAACATGTATCTGCAGCATCCATGAACCCAAGAAACAACCTAACAGGCTCGTGAGTGGTATTTTGGTCCCCATTTTCCCCTTGCTATTAGAAGCAGATATGCCATCCCTCCAGCAGTGTTTTCTCCCCCTAACCCGCGCTGTTAGGCTGACACAGCAGCTAGGGCCGTGGAAAGTCAGGTCTTGTCTCACTCATGACCACTTAGCAGGGGTGGAGGGATCCCATAACCGTCCAGCTCTCTTGCAGGGATGCAAAGGACCCACTGCTTTCCATTACCCACCTTTGCAGGACTTCCAAGGTCAGAATCCAGCCCTTCACAAGACTCAGCCCTTGCCCTGAGGAGGTGCAGCCGGAGGAGACCAGAAGGCAGGAGAGCACTGATTCCCTACGCCTTTGCCATCTCGTTTCCATGCCATCATGCCATCTGTGGACTTTATCCCAGGAACTGCTGTCA
Organism: Harpia harpyja; assembly: GCF_026419915.1. Taxonomy (NCBI): domain Eukaryota; kingdom Metazoa; phylum Chordata; class Aves; order Accipitriformes; family Accipitridae; genus Harpia; species Harpia harpyja. Next base: position 8,261,025 of record NC_068959.1, read on the forward strand.
CATCCACTCCCATTAGCATTTTGCAACGCTCTCTTGCCTTTTCCCAGCATCTGCTGACCAAGTTCCTCTGGTCACCCCTGCTCCTCATCCTTCATCCCAGGTTTCATGACACCACTACCCGGTTTTGCTGCACTCTGCCCTGCAGCATCTCAACACAGAAGCTGCAAACTGGGCAACCCAGCTCGGTAGCAAAGAAAGCTTCCAAACAGGGATTGAGCTGCTATTAATTTATCCTTTATTTGTTTTGAAAAGATGCCTGGGGAAGGTACACCATTTCTCTTTCCAGTTAGGGGCTTAACAGCCACAGGCTTTTTTCTTTCTCAGAAATATAAATCCATGTTTATTTCGCATGTACCCTATTAATCCCCAAGGCATTGCATCCAACAGGCCAAAATCAGAGCTCCGTCTTCACCAAAACACTTCAGGAGAAAGAGGAGAGGGAGAAATGCTGGACCTTTAATAGAAGAAACACATCTATTTATTTGGGACCGAGGCAGCTGCATGGAATATAAATGATTTTACTTGGTAACCCCAACAGGATTCACTCCATCTTAAAGTGGGAAGGGAAGACCTGGAGCATCCATTTCCAGTGTGATCACCGAGGAGCAGCCAGACTTCAATTCCTATGAGGCTCTTCAGAGGGTTTGATTGTTCATGATGCTCTCACATATGAAATACTGATCTACCTGCAGCACCGGCCATATTGTGTTCCCAGTTAAAACTTGTGCAACTCTCCCGAAGTCAATTTACGAGGCAAACATTTAATTTAGCAAGCAGGCTCACAATCCTAAATTTAAACATATGTCAAGCCAGCTAGTAGCTTTCTTTTAATTAACTCTCAAACTTTGTGGCTGTCATTTCTTTATATAAATGAGGATGTTCTGCCAAGGGCAGGCTGTAATCCTATGTGCATACCTACGAAACCGCCTGCTATTTCACAACCACTTTTCAAAGAGCTCTTGCAGAGGCAAGGGGATGTGGATGTTATTATAAGGGTCCATATGGCAGTACGCTGGCACTGCAGTATTAAATCAGAGGTATTGTAGCTTTCCAGCCTAGATTCTCACAGTACCAGGTAATGTATATGTAGCTTTATTGTTGTACAATTTTAGTGGCTATGCATTATTCAACAGCGGCCAAAGTCTCTGCGCTGCCAGAGGTGATTCAGTGATGATAAAGGGAATACGTTTTGCTCTAAAGGCGGGAGCAAAGGGATTTCACGGGTCGGTATTTTCTCCATCCACGGAGGAACAATGGAAGCATTAACATTTCTAGTAAAGAAATCAGCTGGCGACAAGTTCTCATTGATAATTAAAATGAAAGTAGAAGCTGCCTTAACATGTAGTTAGACTTAGGAACTGTAACCTGCTCTCTAAATTAAATGCTTTCCTTGATAATTTGGCTCTTGCAGCAGGCACTGAAATCTGCTGGAAGATGCCATCTAGTGGGTTATGGAAGTTTATTTAAGTTTAAATCCACTTGCTGCTGTGGGGCGAGGGTGGCAAGAATTGCAAATGCTGGGGCGTGTAATGGTTTACGTAGACTTTCTGTTGTTGTTGTTCTAGGAAATAAAAATTTCCCTGCAGGAGTTGACATTGGAGGAGACCTAATATTTGTTTTACCGGTCCCCTCAGCAGGGCTCTGGATTGTCACAGCTTTGCTGTTGACGTTAGCCGAGCCGCACGGCTGTTCCGCTGGCAGGGCATCTCCCTAACCACGAGGGCTGTTTGCTCTTCATTTAAGAAATGAATCCACTCCCCATTTCTGGAAAAGCTGTATCACCGTTGTTTTCTTCTTAAAAGAAACCCACCATCCCGTGCCTATAAATTATCTAGTTTATGATACACTAGAAGCCACTTAATCGGTACCCGAATGAACAGCATTCCTCTTTAATGGGAGCCATCGCTGGGGAATTGATCTGGAGCAATCCCGCCTGCCGGTAAGGCATCTCCATCCATGGCCCCCAGATGCCGCGCATCCCTGGGGCAAGCTGCAGCCCTTTGGGGAGCACCGGCACCCCTTGGGGAGCACCGGCACCCTTTGGGGAGCACCGGCACCCCTTCAGGCTGCTCCACCCACCCTCACAAAGCCCGGCCCAGGCCCTGGGTCCCACTTAACCCTGGGGGCCGATTCCTTCTCACCGGTTCCCCCCGCCCCGGTCCCCCCCGGTTGCTGGCCCCGTCCCTTCTCGCACCCCAACGTGCTCCATCTCTTGCAAAGCCCTTCTATTTTTTTTTTTAGGGAGAGCATTAACCAGCGCTGAGCGCCTGCTCACCCCACAGCGCCCGGCCAGCTGCTGCCGCAGGGGCCGGCGCTTAATGGCCGTGGTTAATACCGCCGGGCTGCTAATTGCGGAGCCTGTCTGAAGCAATTAACCACCTTGATTTCCCTCACCGACGGCCGGTTCGGAGCCCGCTCCCCGCCCTCACCCGCGGCGCCCACCCAGGCACCCGCCGGTGCCGCGGCATCTTTCGAGAGCCGTTATTAAGAGAGTCATTAAGGGAGAGTCATTAGCGGGGACAGAACGGGCGTGGGGGGCGGGGGGGAGGAGCGGAGGAGGGGGCGCGGGCTCTCGGCGGGGCGGGGCGGGGCCGCCCTCCGGCGGCGGTGGGCGGGGCCGCCGGGGCCACGCCTCCCCCCCGCGCGCGGAGCGGAGCGGAAGTGCCGGAGTTGCCGCCCGCCGCTGCCGCCGCCGCGCGCGCGGGGGAAAGTTGGTCTCCCTCAGGGCGGCGGCGGGGGCGGCCGGGCCGGGCCGCGCTCCTTCCTTCCCTCTTCCCTCCCTTTTCCTTCCTTCCCTGCCTTCCTCCTCCGTCTCCTCCTCCTCCTCCCCGGCGGCGGCTCCGATGCGGCGGAAGCAGAAGCGGCTGCTGCAGGCGGTGGGGCTGGCGCTGGTCGCCCTCGTCTTCTTGCCCAACGTGGGGCTCTGGTCCCTCTACCGCGAACGGCAGCTGGAGGGCGGCGGGGCGGCCGGCGGGGAGGGGGCTGCCGCCGCCGCCGCCGCTGCTGCCGCGGGGCCGCCGGGGGTAGCGGCTGGCGAAGCGCCGGTGAGTGGCGGCGCGGGAGGGGGGGGGGGGCAGCTGGGTGAGGGACGCGGGGCGGGGAGGTGTCTCCCGTGGGAGTGGGAGCAGCCGCCTTCGCTTGAGCTGGGGGGGTTTGTGGAGGGGATGGGTGCGTCCCCCTCCCTTGTCACGAGAGGGAAGCCTCGGCGGTGGCGGGGGGGGGGGGGTAGAAGCAGCAGCCGCCCCTTCTGGAGGAGGGGGCGAGGGAGAGGAGCGCGGGGGGGGGGGGGCTGCTGCGCGCCTGAGGAAGGAGCGGCTTTTCTATAGCCTGTGTCTGGGTTGGAAGGGGGAACGCGAGTACTTTCTTGGCAATTCGCGGATGCGGGGACCGGAGGGTGTGCTTGCCTTTTTTGGCTGAGCTCGGTAAGGTGAATAAAGCAAGGTCTTTGCTCCTTGGAACGAGGAGTGAGGAAGGGGAGCTTGTCCCACCCTTGCATAGAAGAGGACGGTAATTCTGTCTCCGAAGGGTGTGCCTCTCTGCCATTTCTCTTTACCTGCCTCGGAAAGGTACGGGGAACAAACATCACCCGTTACCTCTGGGTCCCCACAGAACTTAAGGCAAGGGCTAGCAGAAAGTACCAGGTGGAGACTGAAGATTACATCTGTGTACTGATCCTCCTTTGGGAGAAGAGGAGTGGATAACTCTTCCTGAGAGAGGCAGAGGATGCCTGCTGGATACATGGCCTGATGATATTGCAGCACATGACTGCATTCCTTTCTTGTCCCATTGGTGTAGTAGTAAATTTAACAGACAAACCCTTCTGCTTAGCGTGCGAGACAGGAAGGCTAGATCACCCAAATTAGACGTTTGGAAGCTCAGTTTAGCTGCATTTACTTTTGGCTATGTAATTGCTTTATCCCCTTCTGGGTTTAGCTTTATACCATTAAGAATGATTGGGACTTGAAAGCTTGAAATGTCAGTGTGTAACTATCAGTTCAGCTGCCACTCTACAAGGCTCTGCTTGTTCAAAACCACTTAAAACTCTTAGTTGTCTAAATCTTTCCCTCCTTGGAGACTTGCTGCTATGACTGCACTATAAAGGTGGAGAAACCTACTGTGGCAATTTCTGCTCTGAGGGAGAGAAGGCTCTCAGAAAGAGGTGTAGTCAAACTGAGACTCAGTGAGCTCAGAAGAAACATTTTTTCAAATTCAAACATTTAATGCAAGTCTAGGTATAACCATGATCATATCCTTGTAATGTCCCATGCTGGTAGGGAAAGGGATCTGCTGTTACCTGCTATAAAACATAAATCTGTAGCGGATCCTCAAACCTGCACAGAAATCCCTTTAGCGTGCACAGTGATCATTACATGCCTGGAGCTCCTGATGTTTCTGCTTTATGCCTGTATTTCTGCTGGATACAGGGAATCTATTTTGCATGACGGACAAAAATCAAGCCCTGTAGTCCACTGCTCCATAGCTTCACATGGTATGGTGTTACGGCGAAATGAAGACCATTGTAAAATCGCGTGTCTTCCAGAGGTTATGAGGAGAAAGTTGGTAATCATTCTTAGGAAGCTTCAAAGTTCCTTGTTAGAAGTAGCAGTTAATTCTGGTTAAATCTATAAGGGATGACAAAAAAAAAAAAAACAGTGACAAGCTGACTTTTTATTTTTGGTCTTCCAAAATTGTCCTTGTACTTTGGGCTTTGGGTAGCTGTAAACCAGGCAGTTCCTATGGTGCAGTACATCACTGTTCATTTCTGTGTATGTTCAGTGTTTTCCGTTGTACAGAATGTTGACTTCGTTTTTCTTCATGTCTGTTTAAAGTATGGCAGCTGTCAGTAAATTGAGATCTGCTTTTGTTTTGATGGTGTGTTAAGCTGGGCAGGAAAAGTCTGTGCAGCTTACAGGAGAATTTCCAGTAAAACCTCTCTGCACTTGTGTAAATCGGAGTTACTGGGTTTTAGGCTGAAGGCTTCATCTTCCAGTCTAATTAATGTGGAATTATGGGCTGCAGTGGGTCTGTAAGTGAAGATACACTTGTACCATATGCCTGTTTTTTTGAAGGATTGGGCCCTGAAATGATAGCTCCTGTTACACTGAGAAAGGGAAAGCATACCCTAAAGGACAAATGGCTGTCTTGGGAAAAATAATTTCAGGTGAAGCAGAATGAAGACAAAACAGATGTGTGTGGTTTTTTTTTTTTTCTTTTTACTGTTGTCATAGAGGTATCTGCCAGCTGACTGCAGAGAGTTTTTTGGGCATCCTCAGATTCAATGGTTCCAGCCTCTCTTCCTTGGTCCTGACAGGCATTCATGGTTTATATACTTACTAATCAACTTCCAGCTTGTAAATGAATATGCTGTTTGTCTGCTTGTTCATGAAGCCACTTGGAAGAGCTGATTTCTTGATACCAAAACTCTAGATGACAGGAGGCTATATCATAAAAAATTATATTCATAGCAGTCAGAAAAGATTTTCTTCTGTTTCTGGCTTTAATTTGCCTTTTTGTGCAGGCTAATCTTTGAATTGAGGACATTCGGATGTGATACAGAATTGAGCTTTTCAATGAAATCTCTGTCCAGGCTCATTCTTTCTCTTTAAATGGTGACTGCTGTTTCAGTCAGTAATTTTATCTTTCAGAGTAGCAGCAGAAGGGGGAAGAAGGTTTTAAGAAACAGCTGAATTAAAGCTATAAAGCAATTCGTAGAACTTAGAGTTGTGATGCTAAAATTTGGAAGTTTAAAGCCTGCTAGGAGTTTGTTTTGTTGTCTGTCTTGTGCTGCGTGTTACCTTAAAAATGGCAATATATCAGTGTAGGCGATTTTGCCTTATTTAATCTTTGCAGTGCCTGAAACAAACGTGTCAGAAAATTAAGCAATCAGAAGCCATGTAAATATATTCTAGAAAAGATTATGCTAAATGGTTTCTGCAGAAGTGCCTAGGCAGCTAATTGCTTCTGTATTTACATGTTCAGGGGAAACATTACGGTGGCTGAAAATAATGTATTGCCTTAATAAAGTGGATTAGGTCTGTGTTCTTTCCTTCTGCCTTTGGGTTTGTTCTGCAGCTCTGTTGGGTGCTTCTTGCTCCGCAGAGAAGAGGTGGCCTTAAGTCATCAAGGTCTTGGCCTCAAGGTCGTGCTGCAGATCTCTTTAGAAAAGCTGATGCACTGAGTTACTCTTCACTACATCTGCATGGTCAGAAGTGTCCTTTATCAGTGTGTATGTACAGTTGCTCAGCAGATGATATGAATTAGGAAGTCCTTTTTTCATGGTGTGTGTAACAGGTTTGGCTAGTGTCGTGGCTTTAAGTGGGGTTGATGGTATCAAGGTGCTGAAGTGTTTCTGCAGACAGCAAAAGTATTAGCTTAGAAGCTTCTTATACTTCATGATTGTACTTTTCGGCTCACCAGTATGTGTGTATTGGTATGCTCATGTAATGCAGATTGACTTTAGTGTAGTTTCATCTTTTTTTAACAAGTATTCAATAAGTAAAAACATATGATCTGTAGGTGTGGGGGTGGGAAAAAGCAAGAGAAATGCAGCTATTCCTTTTCTCTCTCGGATCTCTGCTGTCTGCCTCAGAGGCTGCTGGGCATCGTCAGCCAAAATGTTTAACTGATGTGTAGTCCTGCAGTACGTAAAACACAGAAGAGTTAGTTTGCGGGCTAGTGGTTTATGCTTGGGCTAATGCGAGTATTTATGTGACATCTAATGCTCTGCAGAGATACTACTCTGTACCTGCGTGGTCAGGCTGGAGATCTGCACTTTGCATGGTACCTGCTGTTATGGGAATGTGGCATTTGAACTTGGAGAGATACTAAGATTGAACATCTCTCTCTTGGAATTACTGGCTAAAAGCATTGTAGCAAATTAGCTGCCTTTTACTGCATGCATTTTTATCTGATGTGATGCATGCTTTATGGAGTCACCCTGTAGCTTGTTTTAGTAGTAATTTGTGCTCTATAAATTAATTCGCGAGCGTGATGGAAGTATATAAATCACATAGGTGATTGTGTGGTGCCCTCTGCTGCCAGCCTGCTGGAGTGAAGTGGGATGTACCTACCTGCCTGCTGGTACGGTGTGAATGAGAAACCAGCTGCAAACTTGTGATAAAAAAAATGGTTTGCAGGAAGGGTCCTTTTTGAAAGTTTGGGGTTGTAAACTTTGGCTTTAGTGCAATTAAGCTTAAAGTTTCCAGCTGGTATTGCTGAAAATGTAGCCCTAATGATGAGCTGAGTGGGGAGCGATGCTGTGCTGCCTTTGAGGCTCCTGCTGCTTACGTCCTCTTCAGCAGAGGAAGATCATCAGCTTTGCCATTCTGACCTGGGGACAGCTATGAGGCTGTCAAGGATTGTCAGCTTCATGTTGCGGTTGGCAAAAGCTAATAAGGAAGAGGGTGGTTTAGCAGACTTTGTGCTGCCAAGGCTGGGGAGGGAGGAGAAGGGCTTGGGAAAAGCGAGGGGAAAACCTTCTGCGCTCTGCCAGCCAGAGATAAATAGAACAACCCACTTGGTAAATAGAACAACCCACTTGCCACACTTCCTACGCAGGTTTCTGTGGCAGTTACACTGCGTGTGCCCCAGATCGTGCTACTGCTGTGGAACTTGGGCTTGGCTCCTCGCAGACCTCTTGGAGACTGCTGTGTTGGCAGTTGTATTTGCTAGTCACTCACCAGCTGATATAAGGGCGAACTTCGAAAAGCTTATTTTGATAAGCATAGTGTAAAACAATTGGCATCTAAGGACTGAAGTGCAAGTGCTAGAGCTGAACAAGCTCTGTTTTAATTTAAGAGTGACTGTTTTCCAGTATGGGCTACTCTGAAGTTGATCACTTCAGTGCACTTGTGAAACGAGCAGGTTTTCCTGGACGAGGTAAGTGTGGACCGCACTTTCCATTAAAATTTGGAAAAGATGTTTGTTAAGAAACTGGAGCTTTCAGTGGTCTTCACTCAGGGTCTCATTATTCCTTCTGCTGATTTTCACTGTAATGGCAACACAGAGCTGAATGAACGAACGGACTGTATTCTAGGTCTCCTATGCTGTGTGAAAATAAAAGCTTTATTATACTTGCTGTTCTTTAGGGGAGGTTGTCTCTATCGTGGAGCAGGTGCCGCTGTTGTTGGACAAGTGGTTCTGTTTTGCCATTCAGATGTGCTCTGTATGAAGTTCTTAATAGCTGCAATGGTTACCTTCCTTCATGGCAGGGGAAAACTTTTTGGTTCCTGGCACCTGGACTACTTTTTAGGTCAGTGGTGAAAACAATAATCATACAGCAATCTCCAGAGCTGTTTTTTTTTCCTGTATGAATATGGATCTAATTGTGAGAGATGGCAAGATTTAAGAGCAACTATAGTTACAAATTTCCTGGCAGATAACTGCTGTGTATTTGACTAAGTGGACTGGAAAGTTTCTTACCACCGCTGAGGAGTGTTGTGGAAATTAGGCAGAAAAATGCTATCAATGAGACTTTTGGTTATATAGTATCATGTTCCACTCCCTGTTTAAATACAGTTACAGGCATTACCGTAAAGAGATAAAGAACTGCAGTTAACCTTCCTGTCACTCTTGTATTTGCTTCCCTGTGGAGCCAACTATAATCTTGCTTACATTGCATAAGAACAAATCCTGTCTAACTTAAACTTTGAGGAAATTGTTATGCAGGCGTAAAAGCAATCTGCACACTGCTCCGATTTCTTTGCAGCCTCTTCCTATACCAGGCAACATGGGCAGGTAGCCTTCGGCTTCCTTCTGGAAAGTAAAGAGCTGGTGGGGTGCATTAGGAGTTTGTAGGAGGTATTCCACTGTGTGCTTGAAATATCACTAGGAAAAAAAAAAATGTGCTGCAGAAATTTGTTTTGATCCACTATGAAAGCAGGCGTTTCAACCTGCTAGCTTGGTATCCTGTTGACTTTAGCAGAGCTGTCATTGGTAGGCTTTTATGGAGTGCACCTTAACTGGAGTGCACTACGCTGAGTTTCATGGTGTTTCAGATGGTGTAAATGCTTATGTAAACAAAGCTGCTGTGTTATTTACCATCAGAGGACACTCTCTTTCTCTCTGTAGTGTCCATCATGCTTCATGTTTTCCATCCTATTAACTCTGTAGGGTAACCTCTAAGTTATGCCACTTTAAATTGTTTGATAGTAGCATGAATAATGCATGATACTGTGTAGCCACAGGGAGAGAGGTGGCTGCAGTGACTTTGTGCATATGAAATCTTTTAATAGTAATATGGACTCTCAGGTTAAGTGGCCTGAGTGTATGTGTAGATTTTCTTCTGGATCACCTTTACTAGAAAACTGGAAAGGAATTTTTCCATGGCTGAATGGACTAAAAACTGGCTATTCTGATGGGATATACTGCGATGGCAAACAGACATTAATGATTATTTAAGTAATCATTCGTTTAAATATTATTTAAATGTTACTTCAATCAGACGGAGGTAGACTGGGTTAAAGCTGAATAGTTACTTTTTGTTAACCTTGTATCTATCTGTTCCTACTCTGGAATCAAATCAGGAATAGCCTTTCTGCCCTACATTTGCACTTTGTGTTAACCTGAGCTAACGTTCTGGGACAGAACAGTTTTGGTCAGTCCTAGCGCAGTTTGGCCACCCATGTATTCCTTCCAGATACAGCTTGGCCTGGGATTCCTCTGCTTCTAGAGAGAAGTATAAAATACATTCAGACTTGAGTTCAGGTCCCAGATTGTTTGCAAAACTGGTAGCTGTCAGTGGGAATTTTTAGCTGTTAACAGAAAGTGTGAATTTGTTTATCAGATTTCACAGACTCCTGAACAAATCCTGATGCTTGAGTCACTTTCAGGAGTATAATAGCATGATGCTTTATTTCCAATCCAGGGATAATAGCCTCCCCTTTCTAATTTTAAATTTTTATGTTCTACTTTTGGACTGCCTTTTGTCTTGTTTGTGATGAATAAACTTTCAAATTCTCTGTGATCTCTTTAAGAGTCTACTTGTGGTATTACCTCCAGATCTGGCATGCTGCTCATGACTTCTTACAACCCAGGGAGCTAGGAAGTGTTACTGGTCCTGCTTTATTCAAGATGAAGCCTAACTTCTCAGCGGTAATGGTATCTTTTCTATCAGCATAACCGACACTCGTGGTGGTATTTCCTGCATTTTATGTTACCCTGGCTAGATGACGGATAGGTAACAAGGAAGGGAGTGTTTATCTAGGCAGCTTTGTTAAGAATATAAGTAGTACTGGATATCAAATTATGGCTGACTTGTCAGACTGTGCCTCTTTTGTTAGATTTAAAGGGTCTGGCAAACGATTGGAGAAAGCTACAGATAAGTAAATCAATATGTAGCACAATAAGTTGCCAAGCAGCCCTGCTTTTCAAATGCCTGGGTAGAAGAGCAACTTCTACTGTGTCTGAGATCTGCTGGCAGCTCTGCATCCAAAGTCTTGTGTACCCCCTAAAATATAAGAAATATGTCAATTGACGTGTCTCCTTATTGTTCATAAACTTGATAAAGCTTTAAATCTCAGCTTCAAAGAAGGGAGATCTACCATTTCTTGGTCCTTAAGTTTTCTTTTCTTTAAGTAATTGGCTCTTTTCTCTGCCCTTTTGCAGTTCCTTCATTTTCTGTAATCTTAGCTCCAGGGTTAAAAGAGAGCTCTCTAGAGCATATATCTGTAATTAAGGCTTTTTAACCACAGTTGCAGTGGAGTATAAGCAGTGCTCCGGTGTTGCCAATACCCAGGGAAGAAACTTGCTTCAGTAGACGAGCTGTTGATTTTATAACAACTGAACTCTCTGCTATCCCAGTCGTGGAGTTCCCTCTGATACTGCTTCATCCCTTCCCACTTTGATAAGTTGTCTTTCTAAGGTTGATGACTATTAATGGCATATCTTCTGTAGCTCACAAGAGTAAAAATATTTTATTTACTCTGCCTGTCATTTTCTTGGAAACACAGGCTGCCAGCTATTGCGAGTAGTGTCCCTCATGAGTATATTCAGAAAGCTTGAGGAAATGTCATCCAGCTCATTTCTAAGGTCTGACTTCTTTGGGTCTTAGTGCAACTCTGTCCAGGCATCTGAACTAAAACACAGCTTTCATTAACTGTACTGATAGCTGGTGGCATTCAGCAGACTTTCCTCTTTTGGAGGTCGCGATATAAACACATGAACGTGTTGCCACTAACATGAGTTAGGGGTGAAATTCCTCACTTAGTCCAGGTGCTCTTGGAGATCTTACAACTGCAGTGGACAAGAGCACACTTAGGGGCAATTACTAAACAGTAGCTGATGGCTTACAAAACTTGGTTTATATTACTATATCCTTTGCTTTTCTGTACTACTGAGTCAAACTGAAATAAGCAGCTTAAACATATTAAGGGTTTAAAATGGAAACCCTATTTTAAGTGAGTTGGTGTAACTCCTGTGGGTATTATGATTCTTTCCTTAGAAATAGAAAGCAAAGGAAGGGGAGGAGGATGGAGTCAGCGAAGGCTTGACTGCGTAGCACCACCCAACCTGGTGGAGAAGTCCACTCTTAATGTTTATTTGGTGACTGTGTCTTCCGTTCTCAACTGCTTATTAATTTTTCAGCTGTAATAACTTTTTTCTTCCCACTTAGCACAACAAGTAGCAGAAAGCAACTTCTAAAAACTGTCTTTCAAAACAGTGAATGCTGACATCTTTCTCTGTTAAGCTGAGCATTACCTCTGCAGCGAGGTAACTAATTTCTGTTCAGTGTCTCCCCTCAACACTACTCTATGTATTTCTCGCATGTATGTCGTGTAGCTGATGTAGCAGTGACCTGACATATTTCCCTTATGTAGCTTTCAAATAGAGAAATTGGCCCATTCTATGTGGTTGTGGTTCACAAGGTGACTGCTGAAGTCAAAATTCCAAAAGGCATTTCAGAGTACTTTTTTTAAATGCACAGAAACTGCAGCTGTTTACTGAAATAATGACCAACCAAGGGATTAAATTTCAAATGTTGAAGGGTGGTTTTCCAGGTACAAATATTTGAACTTGTGTCTTAAACTTGAATGTCTGTAAATGAACTCTGTCTTCTGCTGCAGAGCTATTTGGCCATAAAAAAAAAGGATTTGCAGAATAACAGTAAATCAGTCTGTCTCCTGCAAGAACTTTCTGGATGCATGAAATCTTCCTTCTTGTTTGACTACTCTCCCTTTCCAAAAATCTGATTAGAATGACATTTTGTCTTTCTTAGTCAAAGTCTTCTGATGTTTTAGGGCTTTATCAGATCTTATCTGGAAACACTGTCAGCTGTCCCTCCTACACGCAGAGCTGCTTTGCTTCTGCCCTCTTGAACAACTGTTTTTACAAGATTAAGTTGTTATGAAAAGTTCTGCTCAGCTTGATCTCTAAAGCCTGATGTCCTTTGCTTGCAGTTATGTGTGCAAGCTAAGGTGTCTTTTCAAAGGAAAGTCATCTTCTCCAATTCGGAAGATCTAACATTTAAACCCTCTAATAGCCAGTCTTGTTTTTTCTCAGTGGAAGATCGCATAGGCTTGTCTTTGCATAAATTATCTTTACTTGTGTTCAAATTCATTTGGGAAGTTACTTTTACCCAGGTCATGCCACTAGCAAGAAAACAATTTTTCTCCATGATGGGAACAAGGTACTTTTTTTCCTTCTTGAGCTTACCTAACATTTTTCAGCCTTCAGATGAAGTCCAAAGAAGAAATTTTCGCAGGGACTAGTAAGCATGAGCTGTTGCTTAATAAATAAAACAGGTGAAACAGAGTTTGAGTGTTCTTAATGTTTAGACCGAAGTTTTCAAAGACGTCTTGGAGTGTGATGTTCCTTTGAAAAATAAGAGTCTTAGTGACTTTGATCTAGGGTATGATACAAAAATAACCACATAACCAGGTCTAGCACCCATAAGATTTTTTTGGTTTTCTCTTTTTTTATATTATTATTTTTAAAAGAGTAAGCAGCTCCTTCACTTCTGCTGAGACTGACTTTAATCTTAACTCTGCTTCGTTGGAAGTAGCTCTCTTTAGACACTGTACTTTCAGCTCAGATAAGTAAAAGCAAAATATATTCCCTCACTAAAGAAAATCAGAACCCCAAAAGCTAGATAAATATAGGCATAACTATGTTGTAAAGGACTTCAGTTAGGCAAGTAAGTTATTTTCTGTAACATTACAGAAGGTCACTTAAATTTAGCCCAACTGTCAGTTCCATGTTAGCCACTACATAACAGGCTTATTCTGGATCTCAAAAAGAAGTGAACCCTGCGATTATCTTCTGTCTTCTGATTTATCTTCCAGGTGGCCTGTTGCCAGGGTTTAGTGTGTGATAGCCAAGTAATAAGGAATAACCCTTTTTTTTCCACTGCTGCGTATATTAGTTCTGCTGATCCACCAAATACATTCTGGATTGCTGCTTCTCTTTGATTGTCAGGCTGCAGCTTACTGTGTTGGAAATATCTAAAACTCCTATTGATGTTTTGCTGTTGCATGCTGCCTAATTTTTTGTGTTTGTTTTGGAATCTGATTCAAGGTACTAATTTAGCTGGGGGGGGGGGGGGGGAGGCAGAAATATCTCCCTTCAGAAAACCAGCATCTGTTCACAGGTCTTGTTCACAGCAGCAAAGGAGTTATATTGGTACAGTTAAAGTGTTTGGAATGAGACTTCTCAAAATTATTTTGCTTGCCTGAGTCTGAGGGCATAGAAGTAAGCTGCAAAATTATCTGCAAAGTATTGGAAGACCTGTGGTTTTGATATAGAAACTGGCAGAAGTGTATTTGGTTATACATACGGAGACCACAGGACTATCCAAGTTATCATTGGTGCCATTTTCCTGCTGTTGCTGCTGATTCTTTGGAAATGTGGTTATTTCCCCATTCTTCCCCAGATTGTTTCTGATCTTCAGGTGGGGTTGTGTGCTCTGCGAATGAGGAGGATTGGAAAAGTCTTATCAGCAATGTGTGAAGGTCCTACTTGTGTTGTCCTTGATTTTGGTTGCTGCAGAGTATCTGTGTGTAAAAGATAATAGGTTTTCTTTCACCATAGTTGCATATTTTCTGCAAATAGGAACTTGGGCCAGACGATTACTGAAAAGGAGTCCTTGGCAAAGCAATTACAAACTAACAAGAAAGCATGTTGAATGTCAGTCTGTGCCAAGACCCTTTTCCTTGCATTTTGGCCAAAGCTGTTATCAGCATTAACTAATACCGGTTACCATAGTTGAAAGGCCTAAGCTCTGGGAACAAGTGATGTCTTGTGGCTTTACAAGTGCTGATATTTTTATAAGAAGAGGCTGCTCATAGTAGAAATGCATCTGAGAACCTGTGAATTGACACACGTGAGCAGAGAGCACTGGCGTTGCCGATAAATTAACTGGGAATTGTCAGTCATTGTAAAAACTCAAATTTTGGCTTAACCTGAAAATGTTAAATGAAATATAAAACTACGTATTTTCTCTCTGGATATTTGAAAACAATAACAAGTCATCTGAAAACTTGTTTTTTAAAATTATTTCTAGAGGGTATGAGTTTTCAAGCCTAATGCAGTGAAGTCTATTTTTATAGTCCTTGAAAACAAAACCTGACAGACCATATTTGCCAGCACTTATATTGCTCTGGTGACAGTGCTGCTTTTTAAAGCATGCCAGAGGAAATGCTCTGTGCCGGAGCATATGTCAGTGATTAGTGGGACCAGTGCTGCAGGATGAAGTGGGAGAAATATAGTTGTGTGTAGAAAAAGCTAAATGGACAGAATATGAGAAATGTAGTGGTTTATGGATTGGTTTTACAGTAGGAATGGAAAATAGTTATTTTTAGAGTTATCTGTATGTAAGTGACATGCTGTCTTCCCAATCAGTTGAAGTTTCGCTGAGAGGACAACTGGTGCCTTTCTCTGTATGTTTCCCTTAATTTCTTCTTCATTTAGAAAACTGTTTGCCCTTTGAATCTATCACTGTTTATATAAGCAGGTATTTGCATGCTTTGTTTATGCCAGAGTGAACTGAAAGCCCTAGGAAGTGAGAGACTTTGGTACCCAACTCTTTTTGTGGATTTAGGCCTAAGTGGATTTAAGGACTCAGGCAGAGAGTGATCCTCAGAAACTAGCTGATACTCTCCAGACCTGACATCCTGGGTCCAGAGTTCTTGCCACTCAAGCCCCTGGGGTGTGTGCTTACGTTTTGCTTCTGCGTAGCTCTTGCCACCACCGCCGCCTCCTCCCTGAAGCCCAGCAACCATCCTTAGCATTGACCACCTCTTGTCAAGGGCGCAGAGTTCAGAGTACAGCTCTCAGGCTGGAGTTCTGCACGAGCCACGTGGGACTCGAGGTACTTTCGTTCGAAGCCCTTGGGTGGAGGGGAGAGGAGGACAGTGCCCTGCTACCATTTCACAAGGATCATTGATGGCTTTTACTCAAGAGTAGCAGTGCAATAGCACTCAGTCAACTTTGCCTCCCTGTTTTGACTGTGCAAAATAACAAATAACCCCTGCTCTGTGTTTGAGCGGAACAGCTCAGGCATCAAAGCATGCAAACAGGTATGAGTGTTTGATTCTTATGCAACATAGAGGCCACCTTGTACATAAGGGCCATGTACCTAAGACCTGGAGAAATCAAAAGTCAAAAGCCTGTCTTACCCAGTTGTTTTGAACTTGATCCTGAAGGTGCCTACAGACCTTACTCAAGGACATAGACCCTGCTTTGGGAATCGCAAAGCTGGAAGTTGAGCTGCAAGATGCACAGCATTGCAGTATCAAAAGTTTCTTGTAGATTTAGCCCTCTACATCATAGATGTAGTCATCACTCAAGTGCTGTAAAAGATGTTCTCCTGCCTTACCCTATTCTTCATATCTTGTCAGGTATGTTCGAGTATGTCAAAATTTTTCTATTCAGTATAAATGGGAGCAAAAAGAAAATGCCCTGCTTCCTTTATTGCAATTGATGTCTGTATTTGAGCTTTCCCAGTATTTTTTTATGAAAACTGCTTGTTTTCCCCTCTGAAATCTTTTTGTCAGAGCAGGTCAATACAACTTGGATTAAGGGAAGTTGCAAGAGGTTAGAGAATCCCTGAAAACTAGAAAAAGAATGTATTGGACTGCTGCATAGCACTACCCTGCTAGTATCAAAATTAGACTGCTACTTTTTGTAGAGTAGACATCTGGCTGTTAATATTTAAAGAAATAATACAAGAAGCCAAGTTATTTCCAATTAAATCCAGGTTATGGAATAATTGTCTTGAGGTCACTACAGCTGGGACTTACCTGTCTTATGCTCTTTTTTGTGTAGAATTTTTCCTTACATTTAAGAGTTTTTAAAGCTATTTTAGGTCTGTGTTTTGCTAGCCTGTAAATTTCTTGCTTTTGAGTAACTCTTGAGATAATTGGAAAAACAGAATTAAATTTTTGGGCCCTTTAGGGAGAAGTGATGGCTTCATGAGTATTGATTTGTATTTGTGTAGCGCACAGGAGGCCCAGTTGGGAATCTGCAAGGAGAAAGTAAAACACCCAAAGGAAGACTGCTTCCCATAAAGAAACATCAACTGAAAGTATATTTATTTTCCTCCCCTAAAGTTGCTCTACAGAAAATGCCTTAAAAATTAGATTGTTTGCTGGTACTTGTACCAAAAAAAAAAAAAGCAGCTTCTCAGCAGTGCAATAATTCGATTTTATATGGTGTCACAAGTACTGCACAGCTTTCTGAAAGAGACAGCTGGATTTTCACTGGTGACCGAATCCAGTGTTTAAAGATCTTGGGCGTTTTCAGCCTTCTGGTTTGTGGCGTCTCTCTAGGTTTTGTAATTTCTTAATACTTGAATCTGCTGGCTCAGGTATGAGATTTCTGGGTCCAGTTTCTCCTTCCTCAGCTTGTCAGAGCTGTGAAAGGATCTGATCTGACTTTGAAACCTTGATTATTTTTAATCTCTTTTTAATTCTGTACAACTGTTAAAGGTCTAAACATTTAAGAGGAGCACCAGCTTACCTCATTTGTGAGTCACACCTTTACAATAGCAGGATGTCTTCAGCAAAATGTTTTCAAGCTCATTGAAGTTGGATCTGTTAGTAATGGGTTCATGTGCGGTTTTGGCTGTGTCTGCAGATACGGTCTGTTTTTTTAGCAGAAGTATGTGTACAAGTGGCTCTTTGAAAGGCTGCTGTTCCTCAGTAGCAAAGGAAAGGCAATGGCTCTCACTGGAAGACCGGCAGTGAGGCATGGTGTTCATCCCTCCTCTTTTGATGGAAGGCTATTGAAAACTATCTGTGTCTCTTGCTGGTGAAGTGTTGTGATGCACTGTTAAGGTAGACTTGTGCATTGACTCGAGCGATCTCCTCTGTTCAGTAGGTGGAAAAGAATACCAAAGAATATCATCTTCCATCTTATTTATAAACTTCATCAGCTTAACATGAATGAGTTTGGGCATGTGTTCAACGCTGCTAGATTATGCAGTTAGGATTCTGTTCTGGCTTCCTAAATGAGAACAATGTGGAACACATCACCATTCAGTGTGTGTGTGTAATCTGTTCTTGGTTCTGTGCTGTGTGTGGTCAGCAAGAAGGGTCAGGAATTAAACAGAGATCAGTTTGTGCACCTGGATCTTGTTTGAAATCACAGGGTATAAAGCTTCTAAAGCCTCTAAAAAACTCTCAGCAGCTCCTCAAAAGAGGAAGCTCTTTGGCAGAGAAGACCCTGAAAGCTGCTTGGTTATAGAGTACTCTTAAAATTTAATGAAATATAATCCAACATTTTAATTGTATGTCTGGGCTTATGAATTTAATGTTGACTTTAGCAATTCTGCTTAGTACCTAATGGGGCTAAACTCTTTGTGTAACAAGGAATCTCCTCCAAAAGATCTTAATCTTAGGAAATACTAATACTTGAAAAAGCAGAGAGGGGCAGGCAGCAGTTGCAAAGATACCACTTGGTTTCTTGAAGCTCCTCGAGTTTTAAGTGTCTTTTGTGGTTCAAAGCAATCTTGGCTTTAGCTTACGTTATGAAAATTTCCTCCTTACTAGTCTACAGAATGGCTTTGACAAGCTACAGTGAGTATGTAGGAGATTACCGTGATCTGCAGCAAAATGGTGGAAGCATTAAACAATGCTCTAGCAAAAGAACTGCAGAATGGCTTTCCAAAGGGATTTATTGTACCTCAACCAGTAGCTACAAATGCTGGCTTGTGTTCCTGGAATGCTGAATGTTTGAGAAATGGCACAGTTTGCAGCAGGAGTTAGTCAAGAGTTAATTCAGGTACATCCCTGCCATGTAATGCTGTACCATCACTTTAGTCAGTCCTGCAATATTACAGGTTTTTGCTTTTTTGCTGTTGGCTTCTGCTTACCAACTCTGCCTTTGCTGGGAGGTGACAATAAGAGAACACAAGGAATGCTGCTGAACCTTTTATCCTCTGACTGCTGCACACGAGATCTTTATAATTCATCTGTTTGTAGTTGAAAGGGTGGGCAGGGAAGGTTGTGTATTCCTTGGATAGTCAAACTGTTACAGTTTTTCTCTTACACCTTTGGTGTATAGCTGTGTGCCCAGTCTGAAATGGGATGCTACTTCAGTGATTCTTGCTCTTCATGGTGGTTTTACATTCAAGTCCGACATAGGATGGTAAGAGAACTGATGTAGTTCTTGTCAGTCGCATATTCACTGACTACAAGAGTCGCTGTGCCCCTTTCCAACTGCATAGGCTGATGTGGGAATGAGACTGAATGCACTTCTCTAGAGCAGTGAGCTTGAAGAAGAGTAATTTTCCATTTCTTCATCTTGTCCTCAGACAACATCCTATCCCGAACCCAGCTGGCAGAATGGGCTGCATTGGGCAAAACACTTGGCACTAACTGTAGCAAGGCTGGTTGTTTTGTAGTACTAGACAGCTGGTATCCTGTGGATCTGACACAGTGCTTGACATAACTATTAATCTATGTTAATGGGATTGCCTGAGTGGCCTTAATTTTTCATTGTGGAGTCAGAAAGGTGGATGTTTCAAGTCCATGGGACTGAACACACGCTCCCAAGGCACCCACCCAGCTCAAAGGTGGGAACCGTGTTCTGGTGCAGCAGGTTAACGCGCAGCTGACACAGGAGGTGCTTGCACTAAAGCAGCAGCCTTGGAGGTGACGGATTGCATTTCCTCTCTTGCATTCATGTGTCAGAATAGCTCTTGTTTCTCTAGTGGTCTAGAGCTTGAAATTGAAAGAAAATGGCTATCATGTAAACACTTTTGTATATATATAACAAACTATAAATGCTAATGTGTTTTAGTATCTTGCAGTGTAATGTACCACCTAGAAGCAGAGTGGCATTGGTTGGATGGGCAGCTTCCAGAGAGAAAGGTGTCTCTGCTGTAGCTTTTGCTGCTCCATCTCTGAGTTTCTATTGCTAGGAGACGTGCTGTACTTTGGAAAGGTTATAGTTGAAAGAAGTTACAAAACAGCAGGCCAGCAGGTTATAATCTCCTCAAAGTAATCTCTTGGGAACTGCACATGCTTGATAGATGTTTCAAGGTATAAGCCTTCTCTAAAGAGTAAAGGAAAGTTCTTTGGTGTCCAAACAAAGACCCTTTGGCCATCTGGACTTGACTTAGATATTGTCTACTCCTTGCTTGCGGGTGAGGAAGTGCTGTCTGAACTGTGGATATAAGGTGCTGTGCAACATATTTTAGTAGCACTTAAGCTCCCTTGACCTAATTTGCTTGCTTTTTTACTGGAGCATGGATTAGCAGTGGCTTGCTAGTGTAAAAGTAAGCAGCAGTTAATTCTTGTAAGTCAAGTCCTGTATGACTGTGATTTGGGTAATGCCATCTTTTTGGAAAAAATGGGGCAAACTCCTCAAATGAATGTGATAAAGGGTAGGCAGGGGTGATCCCGGTGCCAAGTACTGACATGACAGGCAAATTGTGTGTTAAGACTTGGATGATGCTGACTACTTCTGACTGCTGCTTTCCTTCTCTAAGTCATGACTGATCTCAGCTCTTAGCCAGAGCAGGCTTCCTTGGAGGCCTTAACACATTCCACAGGATTCCAGATTGTTCTGAAAATACTTTCTAAATGCTGTCTTAATTAAAGATTTCTTTAAGTCAGAATTAAGTTATTAAAATGTTCCAGGCATTTTCTAGAAGTCTTTGAAAGCTGACTGTACATTCCTTTCAAAGTTGATCTACTGCCTGTTATGGGTTACAAAGTAATATTGTGCTGCTTGTGGGTTACAGATAAGTTCAAATAAATATATGATTTTTTTTCTTGCAGCAGTTTACCTTTTTGTGAACTGACACTGCCATTGAGTCACTCTTCAGGATTTTGCAATTCTGTAGTTGTGGTCCTTTAGCAGTAATGGAAAAAAATGTCTAGTGTGCCTGGGAGGGCATTTCCAAAATCCCTGGGTATGTCAGACTAGGTAGTGCTGCATAAGACAATAGACTAACAGCCATCTACAATGCTTTTGTTTTGCTGAACCTGTGGCTGCTTCTAAAATACTGGGTAATCGTACATGATAGGCTTTGTACCTTACAGAAAAACTGCATTGTGTGGAGTTGTTGGCAGCTCACACAGCTGTGCTGCTGCAAGTATTTAATATGCTGCTTAGGTGATTTGAAGATAACAAATGCTTAAGAGATGTCCCTTTAAAGACAAGTTGCACTGTCCTGGGTTTGTCCCTACCAAGATCTGTGAGCAGAGGTGGTTCTCTGCCATTAAAATAGTGATTAGAGCCTCAAACCCAAACCGTGTTGTGACTTTTTTAGACTTGCGTACTGATATGGATTGAGTGCTGTTGGTTTAGGTTTTTAATTAGGGTTTTAGGATTTTAAAGACACACTGCAACTAGCTGTATTCTGTGTATCTAATTGAAAAGGCTGTATATTGGAGGGAGGTGAATTACTGTAACAGTAAAGCAGAGTTCTCGGCTTAAAAGATGTGTTTGCAGGGGGGCTCTGGGTCTGCTCTCTTTCCAAATCCATGTTCTGCATAGATTTATGTTCTTCCTTGCATTTTGCAGGTAGTTTGGAGAGCTAGTGGCTTCAGTAGAATTGTCAACTTTTCCTGGTGAGTGCAGTCAACTTCTGCAGAAGATGATATTCAATCTCCCCTTTACTCAACCAGCGATAGGAAAACTTGGCTGCTGGTTCAAAGATGAAGTCAGTGCAGAGGTGTCTTTCTGAGCTTGCAGTTGGCCTTTGAGGTTTTGCTGCTCAGTTCTATAAAACTGCAAAAGATTTAAAAAAAAAATGAAATCAGAACCTTGTCAGTTTATGTTGCTTCTGCTGGGACCCAAGAGCAGCTATGAAACTGCTTATCAAGTTGATGTTCAGATTCTGACTAGAAATTGCAAGAGCCTGTTGGATTAGAACTCAGCCCAAAAACAAATGTGTGGTTATAGAGAGCACTATTGTTACGTACATCATCCCAAAATTTTTTACAATAAGTGAAATGTTAATTTTTTTCTATTTGCTTTGCAATCTTCTGATGTATCAAAAGCCATGTAATTATCTATCCTTATTAAAGGTTCTGCAGTGGGAATGGATGACTGTCTCCATATTTGCTGTGCAATTACTGTTAAGTAACAGGAAAGCCTGCTAAGTGGTTAGTCAGCAAAAGTGTTACTGGGAAACTACGTGGCTATTGAGCACTTAAAAGCCGAAGACAAATTTTGAAGTGTCTTTTTTTGTTCTGAAAGAAGGATGAGAGGCAGTTCTTACAAACTTTGCACTGAGATCAGAGACTAACCAGTGAAGGCAGTAAGTGAGTGCATTAATCTATGGGGCTGACAAAAACATTTCTTTCCTAAGAGAACAAAGTATGACAGAGCTGTTTATCTCCCTTAAGTTTCCCAGGAGATGTGAACCCAAAATACATTGTGTTCAGCCTCTTCTATCACTGTACTAGATAATTTCTTTGTAAAACGTCTTGCCCAGAGAGGTCAGTTTTCTAGCACAAGCCTTGCTCCTCTGATCCTGCTCTGTTCTTGAAAGTGTTTTGCGGGTTTGCCTTGTTGGTGAGAGGCGCTTCCTCTAGAGCGGCATAGGTAAAAAGAGGTTTAGAGCTGCTTGCATTAAAAAGACAAGGCAATAACATAGTTGTGTGACAGTCACTTCTCTCTGACCCACAAAACAACATATATTGGGAAAGTACAGTTGGGGAAGGTTTACACAGTTTTTGGACCACTTCACTGCAATCTGAAGCACAAGTTATGTGTTTAGTCAGAGGATTTCCACCTGTATATTCTTCCAGTTCTCTCACTCTGGATCTGGACGGTGGGCTCTCCTTAGGGGTGTGAGGCTCTTTGCTCACAGACCATGAAGTTGTGCTGAATGTTTGCTTTTTGTTTTGAGATGGACACACTTGCCTGCCCATTGGGCAAGTTGTTTCAGTTGACTTCAACCTTTCTGCACAGGAATGCCTGTTTGGGCCATAGGAACAGCTAAAATAGCTGGTTTTCTGGAATGTTTTGCTTGAGTTGTCTCTAAAGCCAAAGCCATGGAAGGCTTTTTAATACAGTAATTTGGCATGAGCAAATGCAAAGTTAGGCAGAGCATGTTGAGCTGGTGGCAGTTTAAGGCTGGTATAGAAGCACTCCCTAAAGGAAGGGAGAGAATTTCCAGAGTGCCCTATCAGCAGCTGGTTGCATGCACAGCAGTGAAACTTTGCTCCTGTTGTATTGCTGGGAGTGAGTCCACAGCCCTTTAAGTCTCAGCTATACCTGTGATGCAAGTTGCTGTCCTTTTCCAGCCTCAGTGTTTGTGTACCTCATATCTGTGCTGATTTATATAGCTCAAGAACCTTTGGAGCAGGGCAACACTATCACCTTGTTTGAATGGCTTTCATTCAGATGGAATGGAAGACCTGGGTCAAAATTGAGTTTGACTGGATTAAAATCCCTGCTCTCATTCACTTCATTTGAAGCAGTAAGCCACTATTTACTTGAGATGGAGTTTAAATTTAAAAACCACAATGTAAATTACTCAGGAAGGGATGTCATTTTGTGCACCCGTAATGGTGATAACCTGGATAAAACAATTGCAGGAAACTTCTGGGGGAGAAGTGAAGGGAGGTATTCTGGGCATGGCACTTTTATGATAACTTCTGGAGCTTATGCTTATTACCAGAAAGATTTTGGGTGTTTGACTGGTACAATCAAAACCAGCTGGATTATGGGAATTTTAAGGGTTTTTTTAAAACATTTTAAAAAAATCCCAAGAAGTCCAATTACTAGAATTCAATTCATAGGAGTTTAAAAATTGATGGTAAGTTACCTTATAAAATATAGATCACTTGAGACTAAACTAAGAGCAGGCATATGGTTTTGATTTTTTCTTTTTTTTTTTTTTTTTTTTCCTTCAAACACTGGCACGATACTGAGGCCAGACAACTTTATTTTCCTGATGCGCTATAACCAGCTGCAGATGTCTAAATGGGTTCTAAATGGGCTTTGACAAATGTCTGCTGGAAGCCAGCAGCTCTAAGTATTACATGCAGAGTATTCTGAGGAAATGTTGAAAATAAAGTTTTAGGAATTAAACGTTCAGTGTCTGAACCAAGAAAATTTACTTTCTGCCCTTGTCAGGGGATTTGCTAGCTGAAAACATTCTTTTGTAAGACAGGCACAGATGTTAGTCGGGACATGTAGAAACTGGAACAAATATTGCCATGGATGGTCTTGCACAGTATATTATTGAGACAAGGGGAGTCCGCATGTCATTATTTACTGGCCCTCTGTTGCTAATACTGGAAGGTGGACACTTGCTTGGAAGGGTACTTTAACATATATCTAAATGTTGAGCTGAAATTTATAACAGATATGCAACTTTTCAGCATTAAGGCCAAAAAAAATTGAAGTATGTATTTGAACATATGGAAACATTGTGTTTTGTGCATCAGTGACAATGGCATGGCCTTCTACTACAGAAACTTCTGTGATATTTCCATTACTCTGTTCAGGATTAAAGAACTTTAAGTAAAGACCTTTTTGTGCTTTTTGTCTTTGCTGCATAGCTTTGAATTGAACACTCGCCTGAAGGGCATCTTCATATATATATGGGGTACAAAATGGTGCTTGCATATTCAAATGTGTGGCTTTGGGGTGGAGAGGGACTACATGATTATTGACATGGGAATTGCATCAGATGTCCTTGACTTCCAAAATTCAGACATCTTGATTCATCAGTACATAAACCATTCACTCATTTTTCAATACCCTGAGAGGGGTTGGGAAAATACATGTGCTTTTGCTGTAGACACCTTGTTAAAATGTGATTCAGTACGCAGCACCCTGAGTACTCAGTCTGGTCAATGAGAGGACAGGCTGAGTGCCTAAAGGCTGAATGCTCAAAACTAAGTAGCGGAAATACCCCCTTAGGCAGGGATGTGCCAAACAGGCAATACATCTGATACAGGTTGTTTATATGTCAGCAGTTTGTCAAGTAATGGTGGTCCTTATTGTTTGAAATCGTTGGGGGGTTTGCCAAAAATCTTTATAGAGAGTTTTAAAGGGAAATGAGGGTTGTTGAAGTGTTATCCGTAGCTTTTTGTGCAAGGACCTTTTTGGTAAAAAGGTATTAATGATGCATCTAATTTGTACCACACAGGGTAACCAAAGGGAATCTCCTTGCCTGTCTGTGTTACCCCTAAAGAGCCTTCCTCCAGCTTTGGACCAGTTTAAATATAAGCCAGCTTGTGCTCATTGAAATCCCTAGAGTCTGCCTGGCACTGGGGAGCAATTCCAAGAGAAGATTAGAGATGGCAAGCATCAATGGGTAACTACTTGAGCAGGGACCTGCATGCTTTGCTTGAAGGGACATGGCACACTGCCCTGCAGTGGGGAGCCGAATCAAGCAAATGCAAGTCTAATGATTTGGATTTTGCTACTTCACATTAGTGTTTAAAACTGCTTAGATATAATCCTCCTAGCAAATCTCTCCATGCTTTGAAATGGCGAACATTCACTGCTGCACACTGATTTTTAAGTATGAACTGGTTATACTGAATTCTTGTGCAGCTGAACAAAGCCTCTCACTGATGCCTGGCAAAGAGGAGAAGTTTTCATGTTTGATTCTGTTTCTACAGGGGCATAAAATGGTTCTTTGTATCGATGGGCTATAACAAATGAAACATTCAGCCAAAGGTTTGGTTTTGATACTTGCCAGTTGTGTAGTGACTCTGGAAAATGTATGTATCAAGTACTTAGCAGCAGGGGGAATTCTGCTAAGTTGCTGTAGAGCTACTGGTTGTACGTGTTTAGTTGGACATGTTTTCTTGTCTTACAAATTACTATTAAGAAAGTTTACATTGAAGGTTGCTGTTCATAATATATGAATCTTCTCTTAGTGGTTGCTCACCTGAGCCACAAAGAAGTTTTTTTTCCCCAGTCACCTAGGATGTTTCCACTATCTCTAGAGCTTGCTCTGGTTTCTTGCCATGAATTCATCAGAAAAAAACCCTCAAAGATAGTATTTGCCCCTCAGCTGCCACTATCTTAACGTACTTGCACTCAGAGGTCCCTTCTCTGTACCGTGTATGGAGCCCGAAGTCATTGCATTTCTGATTAAAGACAAGCCACAGTTCATTTTCTGAAACGTCGATCAAAAGCATGCAGTATTTTTATGTAGCACTTGGAAGATTGATCTGAATACTTTGAAATCTGTAGTAGCTATGAACTTTGGCTTGCATCTTCTTGTAAGGGAAAGAAAATGATCCTACCTTTAATGGAAACCAGCAGAAAGTTGGCTGCCGTTTAACTTGAAGGAATTTGGGGTGGTTTCTCGTCCCTATGGTCTATGTGGAATATCTTGGCTTGTCTGAAACAACTGCTGCTTTTTGAAAATGCATTTAAAGGAATTTTGGAGGTTGAAGTATTTGATTTTCCCACATCACCACCATGTACTATAGTTTCTTCATACTTTCCCTTGGATGAAATGTTTAGCTTACTGTAGTGAGAGCTGCTTTGTAAATTGTTCCAGACAGTCAGAGTAGTTCTTACTGAGGATGGAGGATTAAGTGATGAAGGCTTTTAACTACATGACCATTGGGGGATTTTTGTAGACAGTGATCTTTCTGAAGCTTGCAAAGAAGATTACTTAAATAGAACGGTGTTGCTGTGGAGTCATTGTTGTTTAATTGGGATCTTTGGCGGTCACAGAGATTAAAATGTTAGCATGGGCTTGATGCAGTTCTGAAAACTAAAGCAAGTGCCTGTTTTAAAGTTTTATATAGGGAAGGTGGTTTAAGTTGCAGCAACCAATTAGATTCAGCTGTTTGGAGATGTTAAAAATAGGTGTACTAAGCAGCCAAAAATGGGTTGAATATCCCACCTACTAGTAAGCACTTATTGATTCCTTTAAGGGTGGCACTGAGGTTTCCCTTCTGTTTTTGCTGAAGCAACTTTCTGCTTTAGGAGGTTTTTAACCTCTCTGGTTCAACAAGCCTGAAAGTTGGAGGAAAGTGGAGATTGATACATGTTCCTGTATGAGGGATTGTGAAAGTGTGAATTTGTGTGGTAAATATAGCAGGAAGAATAGTAAATTAATTGCCTGAATATGCTCTCCTGCCTGACGAATAATGATCCAGTAACCAAACTGTGTTAAGGAGGGCTTTGACACAAGTTGTCTCAGTAATAGAGGCGATTAGATGATCTTGCCCCCATTTTGCAGCTTACTTCCCCCTCCATTGTGCTGGTATGGCTCTGGATGGAGACCTACTGTAAACTAGATCGATGAGATGAGCTGGATTTGAAACAAGAAAAGCACCTTTTAACCGAGCTTTGCTCCCAGAGATGATGAGTATAAAATAGCAGTGTAATTCAGCAAACTGTTTTTGCTGAGCTGTGTAGAGGAAAAAGACTCACCTGTTCAAAGAATTTGCAAGGATTTGCTTCAGACTATGGACAAAAGTGTCAGGATTATCAATCCAAGATTAGTTTTACTTGAAAGCACATAGCAGCCTTGATTTTGTTTGTTTTATGTGAATTGGAAAGTAATTCCACTAAATTGCATGCATTAAGAATCTTATTTTTTACTTTTGGCAAGTTTGACAACTCATCGTTACAGTAAGTGTTATGGTCCTTCCTCCTGCTAATGTAATTTGTGAAAATCCAGTCCTACGTTGACTGCTTCTGAGCAGCTGTCCTAAATAGGATTACTGAAATGTTGACATTTATCTGAACTTTTTACTTGTATAATTCATAGTAGCTAATTGCTCTGGCTTATGCTTTTTGGGATGGTGAACGTGTCTTTCCTCTTTGCACAGGGGTAGATTTATGGAAATACATAAATATTTCCTAATCCGGGAGTTTCATATGGACACTTAAATCTTGAAGTCTCTTTGCTTGTTACTTCAAGTTTCAAGAGATGTTCTTAGAAATAAAAAAGACTAGTTCACTTAATGTGTGGCCCCTAGAGTATTTTATAACATGAGGCATGGGAAAATAGGTCTAGTTGGAGGCATCTGTGAAGTGATACTGAGAGAGAAGTAAAAGCTTGAGGAGGGGTGAAAGTATTTCTTTGCTCTGTATGTGTGTTGAAGTGAATTTAGATGCATCTGAAGGACCACTCTGGTTGGCAACTTGCTATGCAATACCAAGGCTGACTTTTAGTATGCGTTAGATATGAATTATGAAGTGATCTGAGTCCATATTCAGTGTGCATCTCTTAATAGCATAAAACTATTCAAAGTTGAGTTGTTTCCTAGCATTAAATGCCTGGCATATTTATGATTCTCTTGCCTTTCTAGCAAAGGTGGTAACTTTCACATGTAGCATTTTACTTGCATTTTCAGAAGGCAGTTGCTTTTTTATATTGCCTTAAAATATGTAACTTGTCTCCCAGTGGTCTTGCATGTGCCGACATCTAAAACTAGAACTGTATGTATTTAATGGATTTAGTTCGGGATTCAGGCTAACATTCTTGGGCAAAAAAAAGCTTGCCAGGTAGCATCATGTTCCATGGTCTCACAGGGCGAGATTGCTCACAGGTTTAGGTGTGGCTGACTTTGGTTTGGGCTAAATAATCTGCCTACTTATTACTACTAGTTTTGATGAACAGTGTGGTGCTTTTTTTCCTGAAGCTTGACAACCAGCCTTCCTCTTGTGGTTCCACTTTTACACAAAAAGCCATCTTTCTTACCACAGCCTTTATCTTCCATGCATCCTTTCCCTAAGAGTAGCACTGCAGAGATGATGTTTTCCACATCAGGTTAGCTGACTAAATGCTATGACAAATTATTACAGCTACTTGAAAGCAGATGCTGCTGTCTTTAATTTTATAGTGTCAAGTTACTCTGTCTTAAGTAAGTGCCAAAACTCTCCAGGTCCCTTTTGTAGAGGTCATTATATGTGGCTCACCTGTAAATATGTCATCCCTGTATGCCCTCTCCTTTACGGAGGGGAGAACAGGTGTTTCTACCTACCGAAAGATGCTTCAGGCGCTTGCTGCAGGAGATGGTCACGGGGCTGTCGAATGCAATCTTTATGGGCAGGCTGGTCTTTCACAAGATGTGTTTACAGAGCATGAAATTAACATTTTTGCACAGAGGCAAATAATTGCTTACAATGGAGACTTTAGTAGCAGATTTGAAGCTTGAATGGTTATTAGGAAGGTCAGATGGAGCACATAGTGATGTCCATCTCCTGAGCAAAGTCATTCAGAGCTTTTTAGCCATTCATTTATGCTGAAAGGTTTTAAGATGTTGTAATGTTCATGCCTTGAGCTTGTTACTTTTGATAAAAATTTGTAATAGGCTGTGTTGCTGTATCTGTATATGTGGTATGGTTCCTTCAAAATCATTCTTGAATGGAAAACTATTTTTTGACTTGCAGAAAGAGGGAGGAACACCCATTTCTGTTATCTTAGGTTTGAATTATTATCTAGTAGTGCTCTAGAGATGGCAGCGTTTTTAACAGACTGTGCAGGAAGCGTCTGTGAAACAGGCCGTTGTCACGAACAAAAGGGTTCTCTGAAGGCTTTCTGTGGCCAAGAGATGGGTCTAAAGGGCCAATAGGTCTTGGGTAGTGTTGGCTGTCCTAAGCTGCTCCGGTTAATGCTCTCACTCATCAGTTCAGGGTTTTTTCTTGAGCAGTGATGAAAAACTGTTACTGAAGAATGGATATTGGCAAAATTAATCAGATTGATTCTTCACTTATGACACAGATCAAATCTTGAACTTCAGTCTACTATGGTAATAAGACCAGTTCATCATCGCTAATTGCATCTCTTTATTCGTGGTTCCCTCAGCCTGCTTACTCCTTCAAGGTGACTTCCCCACTCAACAGATGTGCATGTCTGACAATGTTTAAAAACCACAGAGCCTGAAGTAGATGAACTTTTTGTAAAAGAAATTCTGTTCCATTACAATTAACCATGTCACAGAATTTAGTAAGTCTGACTACTGTTAAAGGTAAGTGTCCAGTCAAACTTCAAAGTGGAGGTAGCTTTTCGTCTCTGCACACCACAGTAAATGGTGCTTAAGGCTTGGGGCACTCCATTTTCAAAATATCCATGCTTCTTTGGGGTGTGGGGGAGTAACCAACATCACAACGGCTGTTCTGAAAACCTTTCTAAAACGCTGCATGTTATACCCATGATCTTCCCATTGCTTTTCTGTAGGACATCATTCTTCAGAGGCAGTGGGACTTCTTACCTCGTTCACGTTGTGCTGAACAGCCTTAAACATAGCCCCTTTCAGTAGTTATCCTTGTCTGTACTGAAAGCCAGTGAATGTGGCTTTTAAAAGGAACATCCAAGCATCGCCTGAATACTCCCCAGAACAACTGTCCTCATGTTCTGGGAACACTCAAAATCTAGGATACAGGATGTCTCACTCCCTGCTCCCATTAAAAGAAGGCTTTAAAATAGTTTAAGCTACTTCTGTACAATACGGAACAGAGATTCACCTTCAGAATTCCTCCAGAGAAGTGAAATGGAGCTTAGTGTTTCTGTGCACTTTGTGTAAGCTGTGCAACAGCACTGTTTTGCCAGCACTGTTTTTGCCATGAGGTGCAACACCATAAGTTTTAAGAGGATGAGAGAGAGATCATGCATACAATGAATTACTTGGATGCTCTGTAACAAGGCCTGCTAGTAGCCTACCCTCTTTGAAATAGTCCTAGCAGTGTAAACTTTGTTTTGCCTGTTTAATAAGACTTGCTAGAACAAACACCTAAGCAAATCTGAGGAGTTTGTATCTGTCATTCTCTGCTGTATCTTATGTACAACCATGCATTTTATTTCTTTATTGATTTTTCTTTTTTTGTCAATGCTTAAACAATATTCTTTCAATATGAAGTGAGACTCATAAAAATACTAGATATAACATGTTCGAGTCAAATTGGGTACTTCTTTATTCTGGTATTACAAGCTACAAAATATCTTATTTCAGAGACTGTCCTGCTATACAGCAATTTTTCTCAGTCCCATGGAGCTTCATTATAGCAAGGTCAGACTATGTGCTGTAGAGAAGAGAATTTATATTTTATCATAGGGCTAACTGCTATGCTCTTGTAATGACCCTGAAGGACAGTAAATGCTCTAAATAATTTCTTTGGAATATAGTTCTACTGTGCTACAGGAGTTAGAGTAAATGTAGGAAAATAGAAAATATTGTGGTATATTTTAATGTGATTCCTCCTGAATGCTTGTGAGACGGTTTGGCTGCCATAGCCCTGTCCAGAAAGGGGACAGTGAAGATTTCTGGAATTCAATGTTTCCAGTGTACTCTCAAGGGAGAGACCTCCCTTAAGACCCTTGTGGTACAATGAGACTCCTCAAAGTCTAATTGCTTCTTGGGCCAAGATGGAACATATTAATTTCTCATGTAGTTGAAAAGCCTCTTCCATAATTTCCTGTGTTGTGCTTTTAATTTCATGTTTTTCCATTTTCTTCTTTGCAGCAGTGTGGAAAAGTGTGAGAACTATTTGTAGTACTTGCCCTCCCTTTCTGCCCAGTCATCTCTGCCCTAGTCAGCATCCATTATTTTGCATGTTTCTGTAAATATCTCAGGATGAAACTTGCTTTTTTTCAAACAGTAGGACATAGATTCATATAGTCTGTGATCTGTCATCACCCAGAAATGACAATAAAACCGCAGCTGAACAGCTGCATAAGAAGTCGTTCAAGTCTTGCGTTTGTACAGTTAATGCCTTCTTTACCCTTTGAATTGCATCCCAAATTTTTTGATGCATTGTTCTGTTGTCAGGACCACTTCTGAATTTTAATCCTGTTCTCCACTTAGCTGGCAACATCAGCAGATTAAGCAAGCATACTTTTCATTCCAGTATCGAAATCGATAGATAATTTTACAGGATATAGAAAGATGCTGGCAAAGATTGTTTTGACACGACCTGAATGTTTGCATCAAAATGTGTAAGTTTTTATTAGATTTGAGTGAATTCCAATTTGGATATTAACTGTAGCAACACTCGGTATACTCAGGTTTGTGTCATTCAGCGGAGTGGTGCATCTCCTCTTTCCTGTTTGCCCACTTGTTACCTGTCACAGAGAGAACCTGCTTGTTCTTAGTTTTTAATCCTGACACTACTGTAGTTAGTAGCTGTTCGTCACTTTTAAGGTGACATTCAAAAGTGATTCGTCACCTTTTAGGCATGTACAATGTTTCAGTATCTGCATCCCTAGCCCTGCTCTTCCTCAGTTCCCCAGATCTGTTCGTTGTCTTTCAGTTACTGGAAATCTCGTCTATCTTCCACAAGCGCCCTGAGACTGTCAACCAGCTTCTTCCCAGGCCCAACTAATTTATTTTACCAGTTTCTATTTTTTCCCTATCATACCCTAACCAGGCTCAGTGTGCCCTCATGCTACGCTGGCACTATGAGCAATCACGTAGTTCCTTGCCATATCACAACTTGCAGCCACCCATGTCAAGTGGCGATCACTACTAGAGAGCATCTCTAGGAGTGACTGATGTACCTACGCAGGATCTAGCCTCTAGATTCAGCATTTCAGTGTAGATTACTTGATCTTTCCTGGCCTTGGGTCAGCCTCATCTCAGCCCAGGACAGAGGCATGGACAATTAAAAGCCTTGGGATGGCATAAAGATGCATGATGTTTGCAATTTCACGCTGTATTCGAAAGGGGTAGAGTGAGACCTCATGAGCAGCTTGCTTAGGAGAGAAGTATTAAACCTGGGAAGTGTGATCAGATGGCACATTCGGTACACACAAGTACTGCAGGGAGTTCTGCCAATGCTTTCCTTGTGGAGGGAGGAGTGGCAAAAGGGTGGTAGACGCTGTCTTGCTGGCTACGTGTACTTGGCACTTCAGCTTTTAACTGGTGAGAAGTGTCTATCCATTATTGTAAATGCAATTTATTTTTAAGGTGCCCGGAACTTTCCATGGGATAACCTTCCCCATATCGTTCAGGGTGGGGTTTTAGTCCTTAATCGTGTGATGTGCATGTTCTCCAAGTCATCTTTACAACCCATCAGTGGTGGCTTGGTTTCCTAGAAGAGGTTGAAGACTGAAGTTGGGATTTTTGTGCTCGGCTTTTTGTTCCCAGTGGAATAATGCAGCTTGTGCCTGGTCTCAAGGAGTGGCTCGTGCTTCCTGATGAGGAGAACCGCTTCTAGGAACACCGTAATGGTACAAGAGTCTCCTACAGCTATTGCCCAGCTGCTCTGCGCTGTAGTGTACAGCAGGATGACTCCTCACCATCAAGGGCAGTAATTCTGTGTGCCGCCTTCTGCACAAGGAGAATCTGGAGATGCAAACAAAACACAAATACATCAAATTAACTGACAACATAAATGGGGAAATTGGTGGTAGCATGGCTCAGATTTTTTTGAGTAACTGGGGTAATAGCAGTAAGTCTGATTCCAAGAGGAGTGTGATTAATCCTGGCATAGATCTGTCCGTTTGCTGTTGCTGGGTGCGATGTACTAGTTGTCTCAGCAGCAGTTAAATAAGTTCTTGGGAAGAAGAGGCATGTTAAATGTTGCTTTTTAGTGCTGATATTTTCAGTTTAACATAACACTGTCAAGAAGCATCAAGTCTGCCAGGAAGTTGGTAGAGAATTTACTTTAAAATTCTTAAAACAGCTAAAAGGAAAACAGTGGTATTCTATTGCTGAAAACCAGAAAAATGTGGTTTTGCTGCATTGCTGCTAACAAAAAGCTGTGCTGAGACCAGTGCTAACAGTGTGAATCAGGAAGCAAAGCAAAAGGTGGGCTCCTTCAGAGCACCACCTGAAGTAACAGTAAATGTTTAATTGAAAAAAAAGATTTTTTTTAATTATTTTTTTCCTAAACCAAAGCTGTCACAGTGATTGTTATAGGTACTGTCGGTTTCCCAGTGACTGGGAGGCAAGCAAGCAGTGTCAGCACTGAAGGTAGTTCACGAAGAGTGTGGAGAATAAAATGGGAAAATGCTTGTGATTCTTTTTGCTTTAGTGGGGTTAGCGGGAACTATTTTGTTCAAGTGATGTTTAAGTATTACATGAGCATGGTATTGTTCCTGGTAGCAGGACATAACTGGGGGAAAAGTACTCTCTGAAAATACCTATAAGCCTCTTGATGTCTTAAGTTCTCCCTAGAATCCTTTTGGCCTGGGTCTTTATTCAGCAGGGGAGGTGTGGGGGGGTCCTGTGTCACCTGGCCGTGTTTCCAGGGTCATTTTATTGTTAAACTGCAACTGATCTGCTGAGCAAGATGAGCTGGCGCAGCGTGTCTGGGGATTATTTCCTGTACTAGCAGGTGAATGCCGCCGGTAGATGATTTGACATCCTCTGGGTTTGGGTCTGACTTTTCAGCAGATGACGTTGTCGTTCTCAGATTGTGCCTCCTTTTGAATTTCTGATAGGAGATATTTCTATAATTTTATGTGTAACTCCTAATGATGGATAAGGGCTCAAGGAAAAAAGCAAAATACAGACTTTTTCCAGTATCTTTCAAAATACATTAGGGAAAAAGCAATTTCTAAGCTTGATATGCAGCTTGCTATGGGAAGCATTCTGTCTGCTGACATAAAACAAAGTCTCACTACCTGGCACACAACTAAATGGGAATTATGGTTCTTATTCCAGTTTTTGAGTCATATCTGTCACATAGCTTTTGTATGTATTGAATATAGTTTTCAGTAGCAGTAAATGGGGGGGGGGGGGGCCTTATCTTTTTGGAGCATTTCAGAACAGTGGTATTAACCTTTCTGAAGCCAGTGTACTCTGCATGCTGACAAACCTTTGCCCCTCACCAGGGCATCAAGTTTCTGTGATGTGCTCTTGAATTTTGCTTGAATAAGTTTGGCACCGGCCCAATTTCTGGGAAGAAAGGTAAATATCTGATCTATGCTGTCAGCTGTTGCAAACACTGCTGCAGGTCTGCAAGGCTTATGGATACCTTACAGTGCTCTGCCTGCTTTTCTGAGCAAAATCCATATCAGTTTTGTTTACTATTATGAACTATAACTGTTGGCAAGCTTTCAAACTGCCTTGCTCATCCTACCTCAGAAAATATGTTATAATGCAGTCTCATGTCTTACTTGTGCCTTTCTCTATAACAAAGTGCAAGGCAAGTGCAATGTGCATTTGCACATTGATAAGTCCCAGAATTGAGTGGTTTTCTCTTGATTTGTCTGTCTCTGTGGAAAATATTTAGACTTCTTCCTTTGGGTGTCTAGCAGGTAGGTTTTGTCCTGTCCTCAGTTCAAAGATTGTTGGAGTATTAGCAGCCATATCTCTCTTTTCTGGGTTTTTTTGTTGTTGTGGTGGTGTTTTGTTTTTTTTTTTTTTAATACCAGCTTATACCAGGAGTTATACCAGGGTTTCCCAAGGACCCAGTGCCCATCCAGGTAGATTCCATTTGATGAAAGACACAAATTGTCATAGTTCTTTCATCGTTGAAATAGCTACAAATGCTGTAATTTTTTTTTTTTCCTAAACTGAACAAAGTCAAATTTGCAGTCACACATTTGCCAGGTCCACCTATGTGCAGCACCAAGCTTAGTTGTAATCTTGCATTGGTTGTTTGAGTGTTGTGAATTTCACTTCTGTGTAGTATTTCTGTGTTGAGGATATATGGGATGTTTGTTGTGTTTTATCTTTAACGAGGCTTCTGCATTTCTGCTGGTATGATGTATGGTTTGATTCTCTGTTAGTATTCAAAATATTTGGAAGTTGTGTTCATCTGAGCAGTCCTTGATTGGCTTAATGTTCCTATAATCTGATTGGGAGTTTATAGCTGGAGTACAGGGAGTTCATGGAAATGATGGAATTAATAAGTTTTTTATCCCGCATTTTTATTAAATCTTAATGCAGATTATTCAAGTATTTCTGCGTATGCAGCATAATCTGTAAGTCTAACTGGTAAATCAGATTTCAGAAACAGAGCTCCAAAGTCTGTCCTTATAGGAAACCACTACAGCCTGTGTGCTGTTTGCTCCTGTTAAATGGAGCATGGATATATGCAGACATCTGGAGGGTTCTGCTCCAAATGTCTGTTTCTCAAATTGATTTCCAAACCAGCTTGTTCACTCTTATTTCTGTGAATATAAGGCTTGTTGTATTTAAGACAGCTTCAGATAGCACTAAATGCTGTGGAAAACAAAGTGCATCTCTGTGGATCTTATGCTCATAGCTTCTGCCAGAAGTTGTGGTCAAAAACCAGCTCTTGGACACACAATAAAATACTACATGTATGTTGGTTCCTTGGGAGAGTTTGCCTAGTTTTATGTTTCCAGAAAGCATGTAAAGCAGAAAGGGAAGGTGGGAGAGGTGGGAAGTCTTTAATCTCATTTGGAATGGCAGTTCAGAGATTACTTTTGATGAAGATTACATCTTCACACTTCATGTATTTGCTCTCAAAGCCCCTTTTGGCTGTTGTACCTCAGGCAGGGTGAGTAACGGGTTGTCTCCCATCTCGACCGGAGGGTAGCCCAGGGAGTGATGTCTTGTTTGGGAATTTTATAACGTGTTGCTGTATCTTTAAAGCAAGGTCAAAGAAATGTGCTTATCGCTTGAGGGGGAAAATGAGGAGGTTTCTGATGCAACTAAATGCCTGCAGGAGCTTATTCTACAGTTTTGAGCAGATCCCCGAGACATGCTACATGTGGGAAATGGAGCATTTCTGTAAATGGGAAGGGCTGTTTTAGTGAACAGAAAAGGTGAGAAAGCAACAAGTCCTGTTCTGAAGTCTAAAACTAGGCCAGCTGGGTTTTTAACAGCTGAAAGAACAAGTCTGAGACTGAAACTGCTATGCTGTCACAAGGTGTGCTAAAACCTGGGGAAGAACTCACCACTTGGTGCTCTGCGCTGACTTTGGAAAGGCACTGTGCATTTGGAAGCCTGGATTGAATTAGTCAAATAGTCAGTTTAGAACAGCAAACACTGCAAGACTGTAATACTATTTCTAAAGGTAAGTGAAGAACAAAGTGTAAAGTGTTTGGTAGAGATAGATGACCAAGCTGGATGTCATATCGCTGTCCTCAGCTGATGTCTT
Source organism: Harpia harpyja (assembly GCF_026419915.1). Classification (NCBI taxonomy): domain Eukaryota; kingdom Metazoa; phylum Chordata; class Aves; order Accipitriformes; family Accipitridae; genus Harpia; species Harpia harpyja. Next base: position 8,297,424 of record NC_068959.1, read on the forward strand.
TAGACTTTAATCACCCAATGAACCAGGATTTCTTGCTAGATAAAATTTTGTTTGTACTAAGGGATTTTCAGCAATTGAGGTTGAATAAAACTTGTTAACTGAAGGAATTTAAAAGGGGAAAAGTTTCAGTTCAAGCAAGTGCTGTTCTAGCACTTGATACAAAAAGCTTTCTGCACTAAAAAGTACAGCGTCAGCTAATACTGGGTGATGCATAAGCAGTAGGCTGTCCTGTCCACCAAGGAGCTGCATGCCTGGCGTTCTGCAAGGAACATATTTCTTTAATAGCTCTACAAGCAGCTACCAAGTGTCCCTGGGTGTTCTGCAGAAAAGCCTCTGCTTTGTGTCTGTATGCACTGATCTGTTCAGCTGGTTCTGGTCTGGCTGTGGTTTAATCAGCTGACGTGTGGTAAGGACTGATCCAGAAGTGCCCGCGGTATTTGTGGCTCTACTTTCTGAAGGAAGCAGGCAGTTTTCATACCCTGAAGTGTGGCTTTCTCAAAGAAGAGCACAAATCTGAACATGTGGATTTCAATATTACCGGTGTTTCAGTTGGGAAAGAGCATGATAGCCAAACGGCAGCATCGTGCGGGAAACTTTTAGGTCTTATTTGAACCTGTTGCTTGGATCTCAGTCACAGCACAGCTGTGAAAAGGTACTTGGCTTTTTTGTCTTTGAAAGCACTTAATCGTTCCATATGATGTGCTACCATTTAGTCCCATGTTGCCTTTTAATAGTTCCTGAAATGTTGAGGGTATGGATTATGTTAATGTAGCTTTTAAATTTTTGATGGACTGAAATAGCTTCAAAAATTAACCTTTCAAAAACACTTGGGTAGATCGCACAACAGGCTTTTAGCAGCTTGCTTTCTAGTAGTGTGCTATCTCCTGTTCCAGTAAATGAAAAGCTTTGACTGAACAAGGTTATGTTTGGCTTCCTGACCTAGGATGAATGCCTCCAGCTGATGTTGGAGATATTTTTATTTTTCATTAGATCATCTGAAGAGCTCAGCTGTTTTCATGCCAGTACAAAGGATGGAGACTCTTTGTGCTGCGCGGGTGTTGTACCAATTTGTTGTTCAACACATGCTAATAGATCTCTGACAAACCAAAAAATAATTTTATTTCTTCATGGTGCAATAAGACTTGCTATCTGTTTATTTATGAAAGGATTACCTACCTTTAGCATCGAGGGTCCCACAGTCATTAAAATCTAGGCTTCTTGCTGCAGTGAGAGGGAGGATTCTTCCTGGTTTCTGCCAGACCTGGCTTCTCTCACATTTCCTGCCTTCCAAAACCTTTTGGGTACTCTAGGTTTTGGAAGACAGGAGAGAAGCTGCCTATAGATGTTTCTTATTTCTGCTTTGCCATGGTACAGATCGTGACAACTAGGTTGTACCCAAACTGCAAGCTCTTGAGTCTTCCACTGAGTCCACCTCAGATTGCAACTTCCTTTAATAAATAGAGGAATGGTTTCTGTTTGCTCTCCCTTTCCCTGATGTTTTTCTGGATTGTTTTGTCATCTTTGCCGCCTTGTTGTAGGATATAAATTCAAGATACACTTGCTGAGGTGCTGGGATAAATGAAGAGACTTGGGATGGAACAGATGCCCCTTTTAACGCTGTCTCTGAAGGTCATAGCTCCTTGGGTCTGATCATAGTTCCTTGGTTTGAAAGAAAATAATAAATCAGCAAAACAAATGTTTGAACAGGGTTTGAGATCTGTACAGCATTATGATTAGCGTATGCACTTCAGCAAATCTTTTTTTTCCTTGTGTGTGGAAAACTCTTGGCTTACATCTCCATCTACCCTTCTTTTATTCTGGCTGGAGCCAGGCACACTAAATAGTGATTAAACAAAAAATTAAAATTCCATTTTTGTGCATTTGGTGTTTGAACGCTGATCAGTTGCTTTGGCGGCATGTTAAGTAACAGCATGGTAGACAACAGAAGGGGCTTATTTACAGCAATCTGTCTAAATCCATTTTCAATGTATTGCTTAATATGCTTTTCTACTTTAATTCATCTTCAGTTTTTAAAAAATGAAGGATGGAAACAGGCAGGAGATTAGTTTAAGATATTGCTGGAGAAGTAATCACTCCTTAGTGGTAAACAACTTCCAGTTCTTAAGGAAAAGAAAATGTGCTTGGGCTGAAACAGAACTTACGGGCTTGCTGTAGGAGTTAATGGATAAAATTCAATGGCTTGTGCACTTACATAGCTTGACTAGATGATCATAATGAACCCTTCATGCTTTCAAACCTGCTTTTCACATTGCTGTTTACAGCTGACCATTTTAAAAACAAAGAGATTTTTGCAAAATGAGAAGCTAAAGTAGAGCAAAACAGAAAATTGCAAAGGCTATTGCCTTGCTGACCTATTTTATAGGACAGAAATCCAGATCCCTAACCATGCAGCATTGATAACTACGTGGTTCAAACAATGGTCGCTGTATTCCACAGTTAAAATGCAGATACAGGTGGGATGTGCCAGTGGGGTTTGGACAAAAATGTTATGCCTTCTGCTATGCAGTTAGAATTAATGAGAAATTATGATAAAAGTGAAAATTGACATGAAATATAGCATTATATGTAAGACATAGCTCCCTGCAAATGAGATGGTTGTTTAATAGTTAAGGCAAAAGTCAGTCCTAGGAAACTTGCTGTGTTTTGCAGATTGCTTGATATCACAGTCTAGAGCGTCTGTTGAAGGGGTATCATCAAGTTATGCAATTTGCATAATTGAGTCAAATCCCATGCAGCATCCTTGAAGGAAACCACTAAAAAAAGCAACATTCTGGTCCCTGTGTGCTGTGTCTGGATTTCTAGAGCTCAGACATCTTTTACAAAAAAAAAAAAAAAGGGGGGGGGGAAGGAGCTTCCAAAATAACATCAATGTCAGCAACCTGCCCTTTTTCACAATGAGAGAGTATATATGCCTATCTTCCCTCTGCCCATGATGGCGTGTTGCCCGCAACTCTACACACTGCTCTGCTAATAGTGATGACATGAGCATAAAAATTGCAGTCAAGTGGGGGGAAGGCAATGTTTTGTCATTCACACTGACTTTTTTTGGTAGTCTGCTGAAATTAAGTTGGTCTTGAAAGTGTGATTCTTAACAAGAAATACGATGCTAATCAGCCTGATGCAGCTACACCTTCCCTTTGGGGCTATGTGGATCGTGGGTGCTGGCAAGGTCACTGAAGCAAAGACACCGATATTCATTTTCTAGCACTGAAAGTCACTTCAAAGTTAATGTTCAGACATTGTTGACAGAACTTGTCAGTGACTCACAGCAGACTTTTCAGATAGGGTGTTTTAATAGTGACCTGCAAAACCAATGTAAGCATTACATATTTGCTTGCAAGGGATGCAGTTAGAGATATTCTAGTCTCTTAACGTTTACCCAAGTTGAATTAAATTTAATGGGGCATTTCTGAATTGGATTGACTAATTTAACTTCTCTGCCCAAGACCAAAAAAGCTCCAGAACGCAGCATGTCTGTCATGACCATCTGCAGCTATGTCTACCCTTCAAGATTCTAAAAGCCACTTAGAGAGGTATGTGGATCCAACAGAGATTAATGTTGTGTTTTATCTTCTGTGAATCTCATTTGGCTTTAGTTGTACAGGGCAGTAACATCATGAGCACTACAAGCAGAGGAACAGATAACGAGTCACCCCACACAGTCTTCATTTTATTTTGCCAGTGCCAACATGAAGAAAAGTGGGTCCTTGTAAGTCTCCAAGACTGAGAGCTGTACAGCGCCTGTTCCTGAGGGCTTAAGGTTCAATAACTCTTATTCCATGTGCCTCCAAAGTCCAACACTACAGTTCAGAAAGGTCTGAATAACTGATGCATGTACTCCATAGTTTCCCCTCTTAATTTAAAGTTTGCAAATTACTGAAGTTTTTTCTCTTGGCATGTGTGGCCTTGACAGGGTTTAGCTTAGATCAGCTCAAAGATGTTTTTGAGAGTAAATTTATTTGGGACTGAGAGAAGTAATACATCTATCTACCAGACTTTCTGCTGTCTGCCTGTCTGATTTGGGCTCTGTACATAATACAGTGGCAGTGTCTGTAATTTTTTTTCTTTTTTTTCTTTAACAGCACTGGAGGATGGCATGCTACTGCCTGCTTTTACTCAGTATCGCAGCATTTAAATTGCTTGCGTTGGGTTGTTGCTTGCTCTGAGGGTATTTAAATGCACGTTGCTGACCACTCTGAAGAATAGCTTGAAGCTGTGCAGAAAATTTACTTCCCTGTTCACTTTATCCTATATTGAGCACACAAATACAAGGGCAGTTCCAGCCCAGAGCCTGGGGGTGCTCACCATGAGCAGGGATGGCTGGAACTGCTTTTCAATGGCTTTTAGGTTGCTGCTTGGCCCGATGAGCATTGGCTGCTTTGGTGGTACAGCTTTGTAATGGTGTGAGATGCCCCTCCTGAAACAGCCGATAGCCCAGTGGTGTGGCTTCCCTCTGGAGGATGCTGGAGATGGTGTGAGTCCTTTAGGGTATACTTCGAACTTGTCTCCCATCTCTTGAAAGCTGTTGTGGAGGGCAGCTCAAGATCCATCCCGTTAGCGTATGTCAAAAGGAGAGCAATCCACACAGGTACCTGCAGCAGTGTATCTTCTAAGGGATGTTTTCAGACTGGAGTTCAGAGGGAAGGGGGGTGCCTCTGCAATTCTAGTTTAATTTGCCTGAGTCCCAAGAAGAGGTGGGATTTAAAACACTCTTACCAGTGCCCTGTTAGGCAGCTTGGGTGTCTTTTTGCTAGTGGGTCTCTTTTTTCCTCTTTTTCTCCAGAGTGCCTGACTTCCCCTGGTCACTTCATAAGGGCTTGGCATAGGGTGCTGAGTTACCATGTGCACAGTGGGTGTCATGAGGCTCAGAGTTGCACTGTGTATTTCGCCTTTTAGATCTAGTCCCTAGACACTCTTGCAGTGCTCTCCTCTTCAGTGGTGAGTGGGATTTCTAGAGTAACTGCCGATAGGGGGTTTACACGTGTTGAATAGCAGCAAATGGCAGAAGGGATAGTGGCATTGTAAATGATTCTCCTGGTGTGCTCATTCAGTCCAGAGTGCTATAAACAAGAGACAAAAGAGACTTAAAATATTGAGGTTTCAGAGTTGCCAGTTGTTCCTGTGCCCAGTATGGCACTTGTGCACAAGCCTAGTGCTCAGAAAGTTGGCAAAACTCTCCTGGCAAGAAGGTGCTCTGGTCTGCAAGAGCTTTCCAGGACTTTTCCTGGCAGGGGAGTATGCTGGAGAGGAAACTGTCCAGTGAGCAGGCCTGGCAAAGCCGGGATCTTGCAAAACAGAGGCAAAAATCTCACAGAATGGTAGTGTGCTCTGTGGGCTATCTAGTGGGGATGATCAGGAGGGTGGCATGTTGTCTGAAAAATTAGAAACCACTGTGGTGACCAGAAAGTAGACGTGCTGGACTGCTGCAGTAGCACAAGGTAGCTGCTTCATGGTGCTGAAAATTTGATCAGTTTTACACCAAGAATAACGAAGCTGCCACTTCTACTGTCTGTCTGTCACACAGCTGTCATCCAGACCTGCTCACATTAGCCGGCACGAGCTAGCAAAAGTCAGGTAGAGTTTGCATAAATTATTTGTGTGAACATTAGGTCAGACAGAGCCGTGGGTAGATGCTGAAGTTGGGTTTGCCTGTCCCTTGCCCATGCCATGCCCCGGCTCACTGCACCCCGAGGAAGCATCTCAAACCACCTCTGCTTGCACCCACTATGCAAAAGCAGCAGCAACCGCCTGTGGTGGAGCAAACATTAGGTTTCTGGCTGGTGTTAGCATATACCCTGTATGTTTTTCAAGGTGCTCTGTGATCACGTTGCTGACACCAGCCTCAAATTGACCCAAGGACTAGCTGCATGCTTAGTTTTTCCCCAGAAGTGCTGTTGTCCACTGTGTTCAGTTTGCCCTCCCAGTGCTTTCTTGCACATTTGGTTCCTGGCTCACACATTCATCTTGACAGTTAAAAGTACTTTTTCATTATCAGCAGGTAGAAATTCACATAAGAACAGTGGTGTTTAATGGGATGGCTAGAAAACCACAAGGCAGGTTGACCAATTCAGTTTGATATTTATTTCTGGTGAGTTCAGCTGAGCCCTTCCAGAAAGGGAGAACATGGTTCTTCACCCCAACTCTGCTGCTCTGGAGCTGCACTTACCTTTTCCTGCATGATGGGAATTGGTGAGGCTTTTGCAGTGCCTCTCGTGAAACCCTTTTCCCTCAGCAAATGTAGATCTTCAATACGTGCAGTCAGAGGTGAACTGAAGACATTGGATTGCTGGTGGCGATCTTAATTTTATGTCCTGGTAGGTCCAGAGTAAAATTCAGGAAGGTACACTACCAATTTCTGTATTTGAACAGAAGTAAGGATTTAGAAGAGTGGAGTTCATGTGCTAAAGGGACAGTAATTAACAACATAAAAATGAGCTATTGCTTTTGATTCATATAGCTTCATCAGGGTGGAAAATAAAAGAACAGATAACAAAGATGAAGAAAATTAAGGTATCATGGGATAAATGGAAGAAATCAAGTACACCATCTAAATATAACTCTACTGGGATTTTTCTCAGTGGTCACTTTTCTTCTGGGTGTAACTGACCTTTCCTGGTAACCAGCCTTTTCTGGCAGGTGTCTGGTTTTCACCACTGTTAATTGCATCCTGTAGTATGGTCCTGCTCTTCCCATGCTGCCCTGAGAGTTCCTTTCCCTCCATCTTCCTGCATCATAAGTATTTTTCAGAGAATATCCTTGTTAGCTCCAGGTGGCACAAGTGGAGGTTCCTTAATACTTGTTCACATCGTGAACTAGCTATGTGACTGACTTCTTGTCCAGCCTAAGTGCCCATCAGCTCTCCTTCAGTGAAAATGAAATTAAATTGCAGGGACCAGGAAGGCAAATGCTCTGAGTATTGATGTTAGTTAATTGAAATGTATAACTGAGTGTCTGGTTTCATGGATGAAACTTGGTTTCTGCCAGCTATGTTACCACCTGCAAAATGTCAAGAAGCTGAGTGTAAATCATTTTATGATCTGTGATTGAAAGGATCTAGATTGATTTAAAATCTCTTATGTGTGTGTGTGGGGGGGGAGTTCTAATAGTTCACAGGGCAGCTTTTAATCAGATTGAGCTCTATTACTTTTAGACCACTGGTTTATTAGCCTTTGGCATGGTAATGCAACTGGCACAACTCAAGGTTTTCATGCAGTTCCTTTGCTAAGGGTTACCACCCATAACAGAGCAGGTGGAATAGAGCATGTACCCACATTCAGCTGCTCTAGTTCACTTTGACATCTTAGCTGAAACCTGTCTCCACTGATGGTTTTGTAAGCTCATACACTGGACTCCCTTCCTGCTGACTGTTGCAGAAGAGGTGTGATGCAATGGGGATAATCTGCAAAACCTTCACAGCAAGGTTCACTAGAGTTTATCTGTCAGACTGCAGTGAGGTGAACTGCATCAGCTGAAGTCTAGTGCCTTGGAATAACAAGTAAAATGTCCAAATGTCCTCTTTTCCCAAGACAAATCTAGGCATGAAAACAAAGAGTTTGTAATTTAACTAGTCAGGCAAATGATGTCTGTGTCCCAGATGCCAAAGATGCCTGATAACCCTGCAAGGTTACTATGCCAACCGTTGCTTTTTGGTGGTTGTTTGGTTTGATTGACCCATTAGTGAGACTTTAAACCTCTTGCCCTTGAAGGAGGGAAGCTTTTTTTTTTTTCTTTCGAGGAAGTTCTACCCTGTGGAGTACTCTCTGCAGGTCATGAGGAATTAAAAGGAAAAACCTCTAAGTTCTTTGTGTAACTACTTCTGCAGTAACGATGCTACAAATGACTTACGTTTATACTCTACCAGCATATTACTACATAATTGAAAACTCATTCTCAGAGAAGATGTTCTCTTCTTGACCCTAAAACCTACTTAAATATATTTTGGGGTTTTTTTTTTTCCCCCTTGGATTTTGGGGGTGTCAGTGTTTGAGAGGTATCATGGTTTTCTTTCCACACACCATAGTCTCTTTGATCCTGAATTTACCCCATCCTTTGGTAACTTGTTTCCAAAGCAGCCATTGCTTTTGAATTTCAGGAACATCATCCTGAAAAGATGAGCTCTAATTGGGTTCAGTGCAGGCTCATGCCTTGTGTAAAATTTGCTTTTAAGTTGAGCAGCAAGGGTCTTAATAAATGACCTTTTAAATCTTATTTTGATTTTATTCAGGTATAGTAGTGTGCTCATTAATAATGATCCGGCAATAGGTCTCCCATTACAGCTTTTTTGTTAATTAAATAGGATGTAAGATGTATTGGATGTTTTCAAAATGAAACTAGGAGTTTTTAATAGATTCCCTGATTAAGAATACTGGTCTGCATACATGATGGCGCCCTGAAAAAAAATCACTTAACAGCTATAGATAAAGTACTGTTCCGAGGCAAGCAAAACTTGCTTCCTCCCTCAACCCTTTTAGGTAAAAACTACTTGCTTGTGATGGTCTTACCTTAAGGAAGATGTTTAATCTCCTCTTACAGGAATGGGAGGCTGTTAAGGAAAGGTTTCATGTGTTGTGTATTTAATATATCCAATCTTTTGTTTAAAAGGCATCATATGTGAGGCAAAAGAAAGACCCTTACTTTGGTGTCGGACAAAGGAAAAAGGACTGGCATAACAAAGAAGCTATAAGGAGAGACTCTGAGCGTGTAGGTATGTAAGATTACTATTAAAATGTTTTAATACAGATTGTAATTTAGTATGATATTATTTTGTAGGCTGAGTGCAGAACAGCATGTTCAACTTCAGGGTCAAGATGATGTTCTTGATGTGAGGCAGCAGTTACTGTGTGTTAATCCCAGTTAAAGCCTTTCTCCCCAGCTCCATAATAACTGTTTTGAGGTGAAAATTTATTGGTAACATCTTGATATTTTTAGGATAGGTGCAGTATTGATTTTTAAAAAACTTACCAAAAAATGTGTGCCTGTACCTCTCCCAAAAATGGGAGACCTGGAAAGGAAGAAGAGGGATAAGAAAAATGTTCTAGATTGTAACATTCATGCAAGTTTTATTCCATGGTTCAGGGTTTTGTCTTGCATTGCATAAAAGGGCCCATTTTTAACATCACAGCTTTACACTGGCGTGTCTGCAAGGGCTCTGCCTCCTCTGTGCAAGAGCTCAGGTTGTTAAATATACATATCCATCTGTGCTGGAAAAAGCAACAGTGATGAGGTATTCAAACCATATGTATTCTTCCTGCAGTGAAAAAAAAAAAAAAACAACAACCACACTCTATAGATCCTCCATGGTGTTGCCATAGCCCCTTCATCTGACGTTAGAAGGAAGGCTTCTAACTTCTACAATTTGCACAGCTAAGTGGTTTGTAGCAAAACTGCTTATCAAATAAAATAGTTAGGTTGACATGGTTGATCCAGTGCTAAATGCGACATAGAGCACAATACTAATGAAGGAATTTTCAAAGGGCTATATGACTGCTGCTTTTTTGATATATGGATTACATTCTGGCCAGTTAAGCACCAATTAGTAGTAATGATGCATGTTTGCTTTCTGTCTATCTATAGGAAATGGAGAACAGGGAAAACCTTACCCAATGACTGATGCAGAGCGAGTGGACCAGGCATACAGAGAAAATGGCTTTAATATCTTTGTGAGTGATAAAATTTCTCTGAATCGTTCCCTTCCAGACATCAGACATCCAAAGTGAGTATATAGTTTGCATTTCTACGAGTGAAGGTTTACAAGCCCTATAAATTACCACGTCGGCAGGAGCATGCTTTTTTTTTATTATGGACTCTTGTACCTTTGTTCATCACACACAGTCCTTTCACAGCTGGGTCCTGTCTCTTTAATAAAGGACAGTGTATAGTAATTGCAGTGGTAAACAGGAGACCAAATCTGGGGAAAAAAATCCCCTTTTGATTCTAAAAGACTTAAAATTACCAAAAACTTGCAGCCCTGCGCGGAAGAGATCTTGAACTTAACCCAGAGGTGGCTACTTCCTTCACCTCTCGCAATGTGACAGTTCAGTTCCTGAGCCCACTGACACAGCCAGCAGCATTTAGCAACTAATAAGGTGGAGCTATTTCTTTCTGTAGTGGAAACTGATGTAAATGTTTGACTCGGTTGACAAGAGTCCTAAGTGTACCCAGGTGATGACTTTATCACTAAACACCTGTCCAGTTCTTATGTTGGCCACTAGCTGGAAATGACCATGAAATGCTCAGGAGGTGAACAAGATTTGAGTAGCTCCACTCAACTACGTATGAAGAGTTTTATCAGAAATCCTTCCAATTTATGGATTAGTTTCTTAGACATCTTCCTAGTAAAAAACCTCCTCAGGGTTTACGAGTAGAAACTAGTTCCAATTGAATGCTGGCTTTTGAGTTCATCTATTTTTGGACATTATCCCTTAGGATGGTGTCAAACTGGATTTTGTGCAAGCCAGAAGGAGTTTTTCTTTAGCAAAAGTGCTTCAGTTAGGACTTAACCCTTGTTTATACAAAGCTGAGAGGTTTTTAAATACTGTTTGTGTGGTTCTAATCTGAAAGCAGTTAGACATTTGAATGGAAGCTTGTGTAAAGCCATTTTTATCACAATTTAGTGAATCTGAATTCAACATCTACTTTATTCATGAGATATAATTTCCAGAAGTCAGGTTTTATAATTTGTTAGCTGCACATTTGAGAGATTACCTCTTCAGCTGTCACAGCAAACTAATCAAATACACTGGCTTGACACCCTTTCTCAATATATACTCATAAACCAGCGTAGTGAGTATAGCTCCATAAATATTTTAGGCATGCAGCTGAAATGTTCAAACATAGAGATAAATCAGGTAACTGAAGATGCTTGTTGATCAGCCCATACTCAAGTTCTAGGAAATACAGTTTGAGTTTGCTAACCTAAATTATACCTGGCCTCCATTTATAGGGGCTGCCATGGGCTCTGAGAATTTAAACATCAGACAATGCCAGTATTTCCTCAGCTGAGGATTCAATATATCACCTCACATTCCCCATTGTTTCCCAGAGTTGCTGACTCTTCGTTGCTAATTCTACTACTTAAACTTTTTTAAAATATGAAATTTCTAACTCCAGTCCCCAGTTAAAATTAGTAAGTGAAGTGTCTGGGTCACCAACAACTTAAGCTGTGATTAATGATGCTGCTGCAGCTGGTTTGCTTGTTGCTTGACACATCCTTTCTCCCACCGTAGTGAGTTATAGTTGTGGAGGTCTCAAGGAGAGGATAAACAGTGTGTGTGTAATGGATGCTAGGATTAGCTGGGCAGGGAGTGGGGTTACATATAATGGAGATTTGCAGTAAAGGAATTCACGACTGAAAAGGTCTGTTGTGCATTCCCTGTGCCCATTAAAAAAAGATATACTTGAAATGGTATGGTTTGTTATGGTTATTTGGGAGGTTGATGAGGGCAATTTATAAAAAAGTTAGACTGAGATGGAGTCCATAAAGAGCATTCTAGAAAGAAGGGAGCCGTGTTTTAGAGCACTTGCTTTACCTTGTCTTCTACACGTGGTAAGAGATAATAGAGACTTTGTCGTTTGGAGATGTGCCCGCAGACAGTGGGGAGTGTAAGGAGAAAGTGAACTGGGCAAAGATGCGGCAACTGTCCTGTCTTAAGCATCGGGGCCCCAGCTGGGATTCTTCCCAACAGCTGGCCTGGCTGGGGAAGGACAAAGAAGCAGCCAATGTGTTTGCTGCCTTCTGAGATGGTTTGTGTGGACCTCTATATACCAAATAGTGCGTCACCTCTGCTTTCTGTTAATCGTGGGAATCGAGGGGCTGGGGGAGGGCATGTACTGGATCTGCCTGGTACACACATACGATTGTTTCAACAGTCATGTCTTCCCCTGCTAACATTTCCTTTAAGTGCTTCTGGGTTTTTTAATATTAAATACTAATTTTGCAGGTCTTGTAAAGCAATTGTAGATGTGGTAGCTGGAGGGAAACAATTTTTCTCCATGCTTAATGGTTAAACTTAATAGCTAAAGTTCCCCACTTGTTAAAGTTAGAAAATGAGAATTCCAGTTTAAGAAGAGTTAGAAGAGACTTGGGCGCTCTTGTTTCATATTGGAACAGAATTATAGCTAGTAGCTATCTCGGAAGAAGGTTAAGATTGCAATGCCAAGGGCTGGATGAAAGCAGTCCATGCAGCTTTATCTTGCATCTGTGCATTTCAGCCATAGCCTGCAAGGTCTTGGCAGCATCCCCAGACAATTCATTAGACCCAGAATAAGCTACTGTCCTTTCACGCAGGCACCAGAGTAACTTCCTGTAACCACAGATTTATTGAGCTTGTATAGCATAGGTGCATCCTTCTCCATTCCCTGGGAAAGGTACCAGGAAAAAGCTGCCACTGCCAGCATTCCCATCTGTCCTTCCGGGGAACAGCGAGGGAATTACTGTGTGCGTGCACGCACTGCATTGTACAGGTAGTGAAAGCCTCGCTGAGTGCCTGACAGGAGAGAGTCTGCAAATCAGCCCTGGTGCAGGCTGTGCAAGACGTCTGGTGGTGTGGCAAGGCGGGCAGCGGAGTATGACCTCCCTCCCCTGCTAGTGGAAAGAGGGCAGCCTACCCTGCTAGCAATGTCATTAATATATTCTAAAAATCTCTATTCACGTAGCCACTTCTGTTTTGCACTGGACATGTGAGGTTCTAGGAATGTAATAGATTTCTGTCCCCTAGTGAACAGCTACTGGGTGTTTTTTAACTACAATTGTTCGCTGTATGACCGTAGGTGTTACCTGTTTAACAAGGTTCAAACTCCACTTAGGGCCACACCTGCAGGAAAATAAAGACTGCACTTATTGCTGCAGTTTGAATTTTCTTCATTAAGCTACCTTGTAAACACCTGCACAAGGCAAGAAAGCATTACCCCTATTTTAAAATTAAGGTGATTAATGCTGTGGGGAAATACCCCCAGATTCAAGGGGTCCATGTGGGGTCTCTGCAGACCTAACTCTCTAGCTTTATCCAAGTTCTGCAGTGCTTTGTGTTCAAAGCCCAGCCTTCTTCATTTCTGTCTGCAGAACTGATCCCAGGTGTCAAACTAGACTTGCTGAAAAATGGGGAAGACAAGATTGATTATTTAGGAAAAGTATGATTTGAATAATTGTCCAGCATGACAAAGGAAGCCTTTGGTAGAGGTTGGAGGTTGATCTGTTACTGAGAGAGGTGGGTTTCTTTATTGAGCAGTTCTTACCATGCAATTATGCTGTCTCTTCTGTGTACTGTTCACAATGTCTTGAACTTCTGGGACTGTTTAGGGAAGGTGCTGTCACACAAAATCCTTACTTCCTGCACATTTTGTTTAAAAAATTTGGATGACAGTTATATAGGTGATTAGAGTGCTTTGCTTCTCTGAAAACTGGGAATAAGTGAGCTAAACCAATGTACTGATAATGCCTAGAAGAGATACATTCAACTTCTTGAAACAACTTCGTAGAAATTCCTCTTCCTTGTGATCTTTGAGGTATAAGGACAGGGAAAACAAGTATTTTAGAGACTTCTGTATCTTAAGCTATAACTGAAGTTACCTTTAAAAGCAGCTTCAGCACCTAATAGATCCTTCTGACTTTCTGTGTTGCTAAGTGTCACTGGTCATTAGCAGTCCTCACTTCATACGGAATTTTTTTTTTTTTTTTTTTTTTTTTTCCCCAGGTAAACTAGATCAGGTCAACACTGGCTTGATAATGCCTGAAAGTTGGTGGGTTTTTTCAGGCACTTTGCATCAATTTGAGGAGTAAAGAATGAAATAAGTTACTTGATGGTAATTAATATGGAAGTGCTGGAGGGTTTGGCACCGCCTTTTGACTTGCTCTATCTATGTCCAGCTGCAAGAATAAGCTGTACCTGGAGAAGCTTCCGAACACTAGTGTGATAATACCGTTCCACAACGAAGGATGGTCCTCTCTCCTCCGGACAGTGCACAGTGTCTTAAACCGCTCCCCTCCTGAGCTGATAGCAGAGATAGTGCTGGTGGATGACTTCAGTGACAGAGGTATGATAATTTGTACATAACATCTCCACCATGTTTACCTACCTGTGCTTACCTACTTAAGGGATCAATGAACTTGCAGATACATGTCTGATGACTTGAGGTTTTTTACTTGCCAACAGCAGAGCTCAGGTGAACCTTGCTCCCGTACATTTGAAAGGCCAAAAGTCTAGCAAAAAAACTCATGTTCCATATTCAGTTTGTGCTGGTTTAGCTGCTGATGGCATGGGGTATCCTGCGTTTTGGACAATGTGAATAAACAGGGAAGCTGGTTTTAATGTTCTGCTAAGGGCCTGTGTAGCCCTTAACATTTAAACCCAGGGTTAAATGTTTGACTCTTGGAATAAAAATTAAAAGAAAAAAAAAAAGAGGGGGGGAATAGCTCACTCCTCACATTCTGCGTTTTTTTTTTTTTTTTTTTCTAGACACAGAAAATGGTAAAAGAAGCCTTGATAAAAGGTTTCCACCCGGCACTGCCTATGATTTGGCTTACTTTTCTCCTGAATTCTGTGCTCCTGAAAAGTAAATCTGCAACATCCAAAACTTTGACTGCTCTTGCTTGCTGACTTGCTTGCAACTGCACTCCTTATTTTGTGCTGCACTGTCAGGAGTAGTCATTTTGGATTGGGTTTAAGTGCTACGTGCAAAGAAGTGTAGTTGCTGGCGTAACACATCACCACAAATGAAACAATCACTTGTGATTGCAGAAGCAATATCTAGATGTAGTTGCTGAATTTACTTGTTCTGTAGCAGAAAGGAAAGCCATCTTTTTCTCTGAACCATTTAAACGCTGTATGATATAAATGAAGCTAGACTTTGTCTTGTAGTTTTCACCCTTGCTATGGTAGAAAAGGCAATCTAGCGAAGGAGGAATGAATGCCTGTATCATGTAGACATTGCATAGCTAGAAAGATCACATGGGAAGTCCTCTGAAGTAGCTGGAGTTCTCCTGTCTTGAAGAGGGTACAGTGACTTTAAGGGGTTATGATCAGATCTAGCAACTGTATTTTCTCCTTTAAAATACAAAGACTATTTAGGTTTATGAGCTGCAGAGTTCAAGAGTCCTGCCACTGAAATTACTCAGCTAGGGGAAAAGAGCTCTCTACACAGATACTAAAGGATACACCTCCAAAAATCTGACACGTAGGAAGCTCCTAAAATGAGCTGGGAAACAAGCTTGTGAGTATTTTGTGTTCTAACCTATACTGACTTTCAAATAAGCACTACCTAACAGCCATAGTATTTGTTCTAAAGTACGTCTCTAATTAGTCTGCAAGGCATGCTGGTTTGAACAAATCAATGTTATATGAAATAAGTATTTCTTTAGAGGATTTTCAGACTAAGCTGGGGAGAAAAAAAACACACCCTCCTAACAAGGTCTCTTTATTGCTACTCAGTCTAAAAGCAAATTAGACAAGCTCATGCTGTAACCACAGCTGAATTGTACAAACAAGTTTCTTTTGAGAAAAGTGGAAGTAATGAAATCTGGTTTCCTGTGGATCTATTTTCCCTGTTCTCTAGATGTGCCCTTCTGACCAGGCAAAAGAGAGCACTCCTGGCTCTCTCACCCCTACACCTCATCAGACTGTACTCATGCTGTTTGTCCAGCTCGCTCTTGCTCTCTTCCACCTGTCTCTGATAAGATGCAAGCCCTTCTCCGTCAGTCATCCATCTTTCATACAAAGGTTGCAAAAGTAGCTGAGATTTAACTTGTGTGCAGCATCTATTTATAGATGAATATAGGAGACTACTGATGTTGGACAGTGAGCTAAATTGTCAAGGGAAGAGAATGACACACAGGCAAAGGGAGTGCTAATAACAACGTTGTTTGTTTTTTTTTTTTTAATTAAAAACAATGTTTTCCTCTAGCTCAGTTGATCTATGCATGTTGGAACAATTACTGGTTAGGATGAAACATTTTTCCTTTACTGCTGTCCATTCTGTATCCGCACTGTAGCGTTTCCTGCTGCCTGCTGCTCCTTTTTCCAGTCGGCGTTCTTCCTTAACCACACTGGGGTTGACTTCCACACCCCTCCCTAGGTTTAAAGAGATCCTTAGTCTTCAGGAGACTGTTAAGTCCTAAACATGTGACCTTGACTTGAAAAGGCTGCTGGTTACCAATTTCTGGTTTTAATTTATCCATTGTATGTATTTAAAAAAACCACAAACACTTCAACCCAATACCTGAGAATTGATAATTTAACGCGTCAAACTGAACTGCATGAAGGAGCAGAGGCTCCAGGAAAACTTTTACTTTGTGTGTTGTATGTTTGAAAAGGGCACATTCTGGGATTTGGAACTGTTAGGCCGCTGTTGTGGTTATCTGTTTCTTATGAGTAAATTGGGCAGGTGATAAAAACCCTGTGTCCAAGCTGATGATCATCACTACTGTGCCACAGAACTGTGAACAGTAAAAGGAATGAGGAGAGATTTCTTCATTTTCTTTGAAAATCATCAATTATTAGTCCTCTGCATGGTCTGCAAGGCAGAATGCTGTGCTTCTGTTTCAAATGCCAGTCCCACAAATTTGTAACAGCATCTTTCTTTTAAAATTGTAGAATCACTGTTGGACGTAGTGATAGTAGAAGCCACATTTGAGATCAGAGAGGCATAGTAAGAACAGTAAATGTCAGCTTCTTCCCCAAAGAGATCAGTAAATAGTCATCATAAACTCCAGTGAAAAGCAAAAGATGAAAAGGATAATTGCTCAATAAAAATCTATTATTAATTTTTTTATCGAGAGGTTACCCTGGCAAGATAAAATATCAGACGTACTCTGCTGTACCTCATGATGGCCTTTCACTTGAGGGGTGTCTAAACAGACCTCTAGCACTTTAATAACTCTTTAAAAAGTCTAACCTTCAAGAACTTGGCTTTCCCTGGCAAGGAGACTAAATCCCTCTTGCTAGCATTTCTTGTGTACTGACCTGTGTTGGGGTTAAACGTACTGGGCTTTGCCGATCTGCCCTTGAGGTTCTGTTAGCGTTGCTTTCTTGTTCTGCCATTGCACTGGTTTCTGTAGGTGGTGATGTTAGTGCCAATCCATCAGCCTCTTTCATCCGTGTATCTCACACATGGAGAATCTTTGCTTCACATGAAGTACAGAGGACTTTGCTAATAATAGAAATAGTAAGTATGGAAACCTGGCTACTGCACACATCAGTGTTTTTTCTGACAGATGTTACTTTCCTATGTTTTTCATCTGTTTTTAAGCTTGAGAGTAAGGAATTTTTGGTGTAACTACGAAGAGGGTTGAGAAGTTGGCTAACAAAGTGATAGGAGAGTGAAGACAGATTTCTGGGTTAGTTGGTGGCTGCTGTGGTCTGCAGCATACCTGAGAGGCAGCTGTGTTGCTTTGCATTATTGGAGCTCTTGGACAGATGAATCATCGTCTGGAAGTGTCAACAGCCATTTATTTCTTAATTTGTTTGAGACACACAATTTTGTGACCTTTAGCAATAAACATTTTTCAACCAAAAAAGGCTGTCCTGATGACAGCAAATCATAATAGCGAGCAGCAAAAGCTTTACAAGTCATGTTTTTGAAATGTTTCCTTTGCTTTGTATTTTAAAAATCAAAATGTGCTGGAACAACTTGCTGTCTGGAATTTTTCTTTTTTGCATGCCTGTACTATAATGCAAATGATCAAAATCTATCCTTACTTCAAACAAATTTAGTGCTGGATTCCACATCAGCCACAGTGCTCTAGGAAAGGCTACCTGTCGGTGGGATCAGTCTAATGCAGTACAGTGGTAGCATCCAGTTTGCCTTGAGCTGTGGACCATGTTGTCACCTCCAGCAGCTGTCTTTGACGCTTGAATCTTTCTTTGTGGGGATTCCCTTGTTAGGTTGAGTTAGCTTAAAAGAAGCTGCTTTCCAGCATGTGCCATTGGTCACAACAGTGTCAATATTGTGGGGCTATTTTCTACTTTCTCTGATAGTAGTCTCTAGTATCAATGTAGCATTCCCAGCAAGACTATGATAACTTATGCTTTTTTCCCTCACAGACTCAGTTGGGATGTCTGTGATATAAGGGCTTTCTTGTCCTGGCTGTAAGCATTTCAAAACAATTGTAGGGATTTAATGTGCAGAAGAATATAGCTTATATTGAAGAGGGAGGCACCCATTCAGCAGACTTGGAGAATAAGAATTAACTTGCCCGGTGTTGTGTGCCTCTTCCTGCATGGTACTGAGAACTGCTAAAGACCCACAGACTGACCTCCTCAGACTAACCTCAGCTATTTCAGGGTGGTCCAAAATAACGCCTACCCTCCTGGATAAGCAGAAATCAGAATACAATACATGTGAATTACGACTTTAGAATTCCTGATCATAAAAACACCTAGCTGTGACAGTGCTGTGTGGATTTGGGGCTTCACTTTTAATTTCTATAGCTATTCTTTAGTTCTGTTCTCAGTTAAATTAAGCCTTTTCATATGCTGGCTTGCAGGGTACTAATTATATCCCTCTGAGCTTGTTGTTACCAGAATGGCCCTAAGTAAACTAAAATGCTTTTTTCATGTATATCAGTTTTCTCCTGGGGACTGTCACATATGAAATTTGTTTGCTTTTTGATTATTTAATTACAATGCTGCTGAGTGGTAAGTGGGTTGCATTATACCATAGAAATGGGAGGAGGGGAAGAGAGGTTGAAATGCAGGTCAGTTTGTAACACTGCCGGGTTTTGTATTGCCTCTGGTGGCATTTTATTATTGATAGCAGGCAACGAATGACAGGCAGTTCATGATTCTTCAGGGTCTGCCTCAGTCCCTAGACCTACAATCTGAATCCAGCAGTGGTTGTGAGAAATCGAGCAGTTCATCTCTGGCGTCTGCCTTGTACAAAAGGGATTGTTGGTCTCCATCTAATTCTTGTACCTTGTGGACACCTCTGCTGTATAAACTATCTCTAAGTTTACATGAACAAAGGTAAAGCTGTCCTCTGTCTCTTGCTAGATAAATGAACAGCCTTAAGCTGAAGGAACAGAGAGCAAAGTATAGTATGCTTTCTCTTTGCAGGATGCTTGTCTAAATGTTCTTTGCTTTTCACCTGATACATATTTGGTAGCTCTGTACAGCAGTGGAGCATCAAGTAAATACTGCTACTGGGTGATAGGCAGAAGTCAAACTCTCCTCTCTTCTGTTTTGGAGAAGAGATCTCTTTCAGGTGGAGGCTGGACTGGAACACGTGCAGAATCACAAATAGTAGAGGTTGGAAAGGATGTCTGAAGATCGTCTAACCCAACCCCTCTGCTCAGCTACAGCAGGTTTCTCGAGATCTTATTCACTCAAGTTTTGAAAAATCTCCAAGGATGGAGACTCCATAATGTCTCTGGGGAACCTGTTCTGCTGTTCAGTCACACTTACAGTGACATAGTTTAAAACAAAAAAAAAAACAACAACAAAAAATTTTTTTCTTATGTTTAAGCAGTATTTCCTGTACTTCAGTTTGTGCCCAAGGACTCCCAAGTCCTCTTCCACAAAGCTCCTTTCCAGCTGCTGGGTTCCCAGTCAATACAGGTGCACGGGGTTACTCCTCCTCGGGTGCAGGAATTTGCATTTCCCTTTGCTGGGCTTCACAAGGTTCCTGTTGGCCCATTTCTCTCGCCTGTCAAGGTCCCTCCGAGTGGCATGTCAGCTGTGCCTCCCAGGCTTGTATCATCTGCAGACCTTCTAAGGGTGCACTCAGTCCGGTCATGCAGGTCTTGAATGAAGATGTGCAATTGTGTTAGCCCTAATATTGGCCCCTGGGGTGCACAGCTGGTGACAGTCCAGGCCTCCAGCTCGGCTTTGCGCTGCTGATTACAACCCTTAGACCTCAGCTAGTTTTCTGTCCTCACTGTCTGCTTATCTAGCCCAGATTTCATCAGTTTGTCCGTGAGGATGTTGTGGGGAGGCAGTGTTGAAAGTCAATATAACTTTTATAGGTAAGAAAAACTTAATGAGGGAATCCAAACTTATTGGAAGAGTAGCCCTAATAAAATGGGTTGCACGAGCATCCTGCATGCCTCGATGCCCTAGTTCCCTTGTTGAGTCAGCAAAAGATATAACTATCTAGGGAACACTAATACCTCTAAAATGTAAACTAATTGTTTGCATTTGTATGTTTATCCGGAACAAGCTGACATGTATTTTTCAGCCCTTCCGTTAATGTAAAACATAGTAGGGTTTTTACCTTTTCACCCTTTGCAGCAGTGGAAAATTTTGAATTATTTAAGACATTGTAAACTTACTGTGTGCTAGAAGGTTATGACTTAATTGCTGAATGTCATTTAAAAGAAACATCTTGCCACGTACTTGGGGCTGGCTATGTGCAGTGAGGAAAACGTACAAGCCACATGGGTGGTTCAGAAGTACTTTGGGTTTATCTTATTTTGTGGCTTAGCTTGACAGAAATCAGTGATTGTGGCTAGGAGCTTAAATTTCATATAAAAGTCACGTCTCAGCATTCAGTTATTTGCATATTGACTGACAGCCTGTTCTTACTCATTTTTAAGACTACTTTTGTATAAATGACAGTGTTTTAGAACAAGTGTAGTCCCTTGTTGAAGAATGAGAACCACAGCATCAGTCATCTCCAAAGCATGCATTATATGCAAAGCACTGTGTTGATACAGTAATAAAGTTGAATGTGGCAGCACTGAAAATACTGCAGTCTCCAAACATCAGGATTGTTCTGGAAGTGTTAACCCAGCTGGGCTGTCTGCCTTACAGCATTTTATGTCTGTACAGTGGCAATACGGAAAGACTTAACATCCTTCTTACAGTAACCAGTCAAAATCTGCACCTGTGACTGGGAGGCAGTAACAGTTTCAGCTGAAGTACTTGCATATATTTAACCCGATATGACAATGACATTTGCAAAGTCAACCTTCTGGCTTTTAGATTAAACATGGTATATTTTAGGGTGTGATTATCCAAGAGACATGCATACTTGGCTATAGTTGATTTTGAGGAGAAAATTTTGTTATAAGCAAGGTGTATGGGATCTCATTTTCCCTTGGGGGGTCGTTAGGGAGGTTCCGGATTTCAGCTTCATCTTTCTTCCAAGGCTACCCTGTTTACTTGAGCCTTATTTTAATTCATGAAAATTATATCTATTTAGGAGTCCTGAAAATATTTATTTGTTCGGCCATTTTTAAATTTTTCTTACTCTTTCCTCACTTTTTTCTTAGTTGTGTGTTTTCAGCAGGACTTTGTGCAATAAGAATTAGAGCTGCTCTTTGACGTTTGGAAGACAGCAAAGCATTATGAGCCCAGACTCTGGCATGTGGCCACTGCTCATCTTTGAAAGGCAGCAAGAGGCTTTTAGGCCTTTTAATAAATCAGTCCAAGGAGTGTTTTCCCCAAGCAGTGTCATCTCAGCCCTTGGTTATGACCAACATTTTCCCCTTCGTTTGCCCTCTCCCCTCACGTAGGGCCAGTCAACTTCCTTTGCACTGTTGTGCTGTCCCCACACTGTCCTGTTGCTTGAACGTTTACTGGCAGGGGAGTGTGGGAGCCCATCCGTTCACCGAGCATCAGAGGGAGCCACAGCCAAATCCTCCTTTTCCCCTTTAAAGATAAATCCCTGTGACTTTTTAAATCTCCCTTTATATTGCAGTACAAGTAATTCTGGAGGTAGCCATATGGGATAATCTGAATGGAAAAACTAATGTGGGTAAGGCTACTTGGCTGAACCACATGCAGCATAATTTGGTCTGAAGGGCAGAAGTCACTAAGTAGTGTACTGACGGGAGAAGGCAAAGGGTGATTAATCTGTCATTTGGTGCAGCATCAGGTGTGTAGCAAATACAATTCTGTTCCATTAATCATATCTGCCAGACCTTAATTGAAAGAAATCATGTTCTTAGTATGTGAAATATAAAAGGGTTTAATACTTGAATTCTTTTTGATCTTTAAATGCAACAGTAAAGGATTTATGTAGCTAAAGAGATTATCTTTTCATCTTTAGGCACATGCATTGTAAAAGTCATTTTTTTTCTCTTAAATGCACTAAAGTGCATCTGGTTAGTACATGTCTGAGTATGGAGTGACGGTGCTTAGGACAAAGTGGTGACAGTCTTTCATACTGAATTTTGAATCTGATTCTTTTAAAGCTTTTTACCTTAATGTATTTAAAAAAAGAAAAAGCCAAGCTTTTCTTAGGCAACTATGCTTTTCTGCAACCTTTTCTTAAATGTTGCTTTCAAGGTCTCTTGTAGAAGTTGTAGTAACTATTGTCTCAACTGATAAAAAGATTATTTTTGTAAATTAAGTCACAGAATAAAGAGGCTTTTTCCTTGCTGTTAGAATTCATTGCAGACCATCTCAGGTCTGTTTAGACTCTTTGAAGTAACTGTCAGCAAGATCTCCCCTTGGGTAAGTGGGATAAGGTTTGTTCTTTTCGGTGGAGAGACTTGGAACTTTGAGAAAACAAATATACTCTTTATTTTCATTAGAATGAAATTCTCTGTTGTGAAACGTACTCATTTTGATATCTGTATCTCATTAAATCTTGGGCTCTTGATAATGCTCAGTTTGTGGGCCTGGTCGTTTGTCGAGTGGTTTAAAAATACCAGGTGCATAAAGCTACAGCGAGCAGTTCTCAGGCTATGGTCAAATTCTAAGGATTTCACTATTAAAATGATGGAAGCCAATACCAATGTCATTTTTCCATGTAGAAAGTGACTCGGCTTTGGTGAATATCACTGATTCTGGTAGTGGCACAAATATTACAAAGTGAAATAGACTTTAAAGTCATTTAAGTGATTGTGACCCACAGTCTAGATGTGATGTTTGTTACCCAGACTCTGGTGTGACTAACAGGTAGCACAGCTGCGCGCTTATACTGGTATAGGAGTGAATTTGTGAACTCACCAATACTCTGTGCAGTAGTGAGCATCAAATGGAGTAGAGCAATAAAATGAAACCTTAGGTGGATGTCCAATTTTGGTTTATGAAAGGAGAGTAATTTGTTTTTTTCCATTTCTGGCGGTGTCTTGTGGGTGTGGGATACTTTAGACAACTGTTAGTGACAGACCTTGCTTTGGATCCATAGTGAAATATGGATGGGATTTGATTTTGTTTTCCTTTTTTGAGTATTCATTTTTAAAGTGTCTTTAAACACCACTTCTGTACTTGTGTATACCCTTCATAAAGGGATACCTAAAACCTGCATTGTTCATTAGGCAATGGCTAGAGAGTATTAAAAATATATTCTCTAGTGTTTAAGGGACCTGAGGGCCCATTGTAGTTGTTTACTTCAACTTTTTTTGTGACAGCCTAAATTCACTAACCAGTTTACTTTTCATCATCTTGTATTTATTACTTTAAGATCAGTTGCTACAGCTGAAGGATTCTTCTAGAAAGATGAGGTGGCTTTAAAAGGTCCAGTTTACTATGACCTCTTTCTCAGCTAATTATTGTGTAGTTAAGGATGTCTGGCAAACTAAAGTTTAAAAAATAAAAAATTGAGGAGCAGAGTTTCCATTACAGCTCATTAAATAAATCTAACTGCATTGCTTGCTACTGACAAACCCTATGTATGTAGCTTCTGTTAGTGGAATTTTGCAGGAAAACAGCTTTAATTTTATTCTCCTCACCTTGAAGTATGTGTCCTCATCTAGAGTCAAAAATCTAGATATCTGCCAGCTGCAGTGCAAATCAGCATTTTAATGCTTTACAGCTGCTTCTCTACAGAAGTTAATTAGAAATGTGATTCAAACACCTTCTGCCAGTACTCATATATGATGTCTATTATTGATAATCATAGTTTCTGCTATTTAAGCATGCATTTTGGGTGGTATTGACAAAGCAGCTGTGTTCCTGCAGAGGGACTTTGATAAAGGTGGAAACTTCTTCACTTTGAGAAAATTGGAAGGTAATGCCGCTGCAATTTAAAAATAAAAGTGGATAATCTAAACCACATTCCTTTTCTCTATAGTTTTAATTGCAGTCATATTTTCTTAGTAAAGAAATGCCACACTCGTTCTCTCACTATAGCATCTATTCGTACATGTCATGAGGACCACTGTTGCCTATTACCCACAAACTAAGTATGCATTGATGTCTCCAGTAGAACACAGTAGTTTGCTATGCTGAACAGTGGAAGCCAAGGCTCAAGATTTAAAAGCAGGGTACCTTCAGCTATCAGTATGACACTCTCCCCTCTGTCATCCAGCTAAAATGAATGTGTCAGTTGAACAATATTGTCGATGGGATGGTTTAGTTTTGATATCAGTACAGCTGTGAACAGTCCTGGATTTGTGCTTCAGGATTTAATAGATTTATTGACCTTTCTGGCAGATGTCACTGACTTATTGTGATAGTTGCATTTCTTGTCAATAAAGTAAACAAGAGCATTGGGAACTGATGGTGAAGAGGTCTAGAAGAAGAGTAAAGCGTGAGTTTGTAAAATGTACTTCTGATATGCCAGAGTTTGTTACTACAAGTCAAATGTGTCTGTATTTTTCCCGCAGCTGTATTGGTAATTTTTTCATTTGCCAAATACTTCATTTTCTGTTCTCTGACTTACAGACTACAAGACAAACATGTTTTTGCTTTGTCATTCATGATTCTTAACGTATGAGCATTATTGTAGGAATGAAGGATTATCAGTTAGTTTTCCAATATTACATTCGGCTGCAACCCCAAAGCAAAAATTTTGTAGGTATGTGCTATTAATTTTAGGCTTCATAGTTGTTCTTCCTCACTTAGACACATGAGATCAAAGCCTTTGGACTCCAAAGGGATGCATTCCTACCAAATCAAAGCACCTTTCAAGTGGGTTACATCTTGGACCTAATGGTATGTTCTCTAACAAGACAAAAGTCCGGAGTAGAATTTTCTGTTAATTCCTGTGCTCTTTCTGGAGTCTTTCCTTTTTTGTTGGTTTGCACAGAGCAAATACTTTCAGGCCAAGAAGTTCTTTGTACGTGAATACTGCTGATAAAGGCAAAGCTGAATCTCTGAGGACTGGATTGGTTTGGGGTTGGTTTTTTTTTTTTTTCCTTTTTTCCCCAGCAAAACTCAGTGACTTTTAAGGCTTTAATCTCGCAGCTTTGATATGTTCCAGAATGTTTCAGCGTGAAATGTCTTTAACACTTCATCTGCCTGCATCTCTCCAAATGATGGCAAGTTCTGTCTTGCTGTCGGTCATAGGCTTTAGGTTCATGTCATGATATAATATCCAGTACAGCGCTATCAACAGTGAATGTATACTAACATGCTCACCAGAAGTAGATGCAGCTGACCCCTCTAGCACAGCAGGTTGTCCTGACTCGGTCCCTGTGCACCCTCTCTGTTCTGAAGCCTGTGGGTTGCAGAGGAGTCATGTTCAATTGGCTTTGTTCTGTCCTGTGAGCAAATTTCTGAAATGCTTTTGCACCCCTGCTTGTCTCTCGAGTGCTCAGAAAGCAGTCGATGTAGATGAAAGGCAATTAAAGACTAATCTGGTCTCTCACAATTTTTAATTCTAGTACGGAAAGTGGAGTATAAATTCACAGGATCCTGAACCAGTGTGTCATGTGTATATTAGCCTCGGACTGCTGGAAGTGGTGATACTATTGGTATGGTGGCTTGTCTTACTGTTTTTCAGTGTTTTCACCTGCCCATACAGTGTTTATTAATATAGTAGAAGAGTGTTAGCATTGAGCAGGAGTGCAGGCGTTCCCTCAGTTAAACAACTGGATAATCAAAACCATTTATTTGGCCTTAAGATGAGGGCACAGATTCCCAGGGTTGAAGGCATTATTTGGGACAGTAATGCCCTTCCTGCTAGTCACCATGGCTACATCAAACTTGAGCTGAATATTAAATGTGCTGCAAGGAGTTCACTCCTGTTTCAGCAGCTACAAAGGCTACACAGGCCAAAAACTACAGCTATCTAGTTTGTATGTCAGCAAAGCAGCCTCTCTGATGTTAAAAGCAATCAACAAGGAAATGACTGAGAGTCATAAAATCACCTCTTTAGATCAAATGTAGTCAACAGAAGAGGAAAAAACCTAAGTGGGTGCTTTAATCTTGATACATATTTAATGAAATGGGAAGGGAGAAGAGTAAACTAATGAGAATGACTATTTCCCCTGGGAAAGATGGGTTATGGCACAGGAGGAAAAACTGATGTTGTAGGTTGACCAGGGAGTCGGTATGCAGGACTTAAGAACTGAGGCATACGCCACAGGTTGGCTTCACTGCTCCTAATGAACAAAAGGTGCTTAAACCTTACAGCATGAAGGAAGGATGAGTAAATGGATTTTTCTGGATTCCCTCAGGAAGAAACAGTTGAAATAGAGTTCCTTTACAAATGAAACTTTCCTGAGAGATTAAGAGGTTATGCTGTAGCTAAGATGATTATTCCCTATGTATTTTCCTGCTCGGAAATGCAGCCTACTAAACTTTCCCTAGGGTCTGGATATATTTATATGCTAATGCCGGTAAATGTGAATTTTCTCATTTTAAGATTACACCTTTGTCTCTGTGTTCGGTACTAGTATCTCCTGAAGCCATAACTGAGCAGGGTTTGGATGTCTGCTGTAGGGTGGAAGAAGCTATGAGAAAGTTCCCTTTGCAAATTCAGGAAGCAATGGATGATACAGGTGAGACAGCAGAAGTTTATGCACTTGAATTTATCAAAGCACACAGCACAGTTTTGCACAAGTGGTCTTTGCCCCAGCAACTTGCAGTCTGGCATATTTCTTAGGCCCCACGCTTCCACTGCTGTGCACTTTATTGTACCTAAAAAGGAAGCTTGGTTTTAAAACATTTAGAAAGAGAACAAAGTCAATAAGATTTCCAGAAACCTAACTCTTTTAATCTTTGTTACAATCTAAACAGGGATGACTGCTATATTAGCAAGTGGGGTAGTGCGCTTGCAACTATTGTCCCATGCACAGAAACCCCTTTCCCCCCCCCAGTTTTTGTTTGTTAAGATGTGCTGAGACCCAACACTGATGCAGAACGGACAGTGGAAACTGGGCCCCCTCCCCTTTAAGAGTCTACCACAGAACTGTAATCAGTGAAGCAACAGATATTAATATTCTCCCTTCCCAAGCCTTTTCTTCTTTGTTTGTAAGAAGATTCGGCTTGGAAAGCTGTGATCAGCTTAATCAGTTTGTTATTATTGGGACTGGTGTTCATAGTACAATTTATTAAATCAGTTTATTATCCTCCCAACCAACTTCAGTGATCAGAGTGTGAAAACATTGAGAGAAAATTAAAACTAGTGTAAGTGCTGCCTGTTTGGATAACAGCACATTTTGCTATTTAAAAGGATTACTCATCTGCACCAAAACAGGGAGAGAAGTTAATTTCAATGATGTAGAGCTTTCTATTTCAGGGAGGCCTGGCTTGCACATTGTGATGGATTCAGGAGGAAGTATAATTCATTCTTAAATTGTTAAACAGCACGTTAGGGCCAAGTATCTAAGTAAAGATGAATGGATTCATTTGTAATCTTAAACAAGCATGTCTGCATGTGGGAGGGTAGAGACAGGAGGCTGGAATAACCTGTAAACAAATGCCAGATGAACAGTTGCACTTCAGGTTTTGGTGGTTGGAAGGTAGCCAAAATAACCTGCAGGGAAGGGAAACCAGCCCTGTCTGCTTAAAAGGGAGTTCTGCAGATCCTCCAGTCCTTTCCTCCTGTGCCATGTGCCCTTCAGCAGGAGGGGGAAAGTTCCCTGGATTCCCACAATGCAATGGCTCTCCCGTCTTTATAGTATCTTCAACCTTCTGAGTGTAAACTGAAGCAAAGCATCTCAGCAGGAGGCAGGATACTGTAGGGCAGAAGGAACTTCAGTTTTGCCAGTGGCATCCGAATAATGCGGGAAGGTGTCTGGGGATGTTTCTGATTTCTGCAATGCTGCTCATTCTGAATTGGGTTGATGGTACTCATGTGAGCAAGGGCACTAGAGCTGCAGATGTGCCGTACAGCGTAAAGGTCAGAAACCAAAGCTGATAGGGTCTAAAGTAACATGTGAACCATGAAATGTTGCACTAGTAGGACAGGGGAAATGTTTCCCTCATCATTCTTTCTCTGGACATAAATCTGTATCATAGTTTCAAGTCCTGACTGGTACTTAAAATGAGTTAATTTTTTTTCTGTGACAAATGTTGGTAATACCTTCCCCACCAAATACTGCAGAGATGTTACAGGGATGTATGTAAAAAGAGGTTATACCAAACATGGTATTGCAAAACAGAGTCCTAAAATCCTTACCCCATCCTCCTCTGCAGAGGACAGTTTGCCTGAGTGAAAGTAAAGGGTTTGCTTGCAGCTCCTTTGAGTTCAAACATCTGTGAAAATAAATGTTTCATAGGATGGGACCAAAAAAATCTGCTGTCTTTTCAACCCTGGGATCAATTAATGACCTTGACAGCTCAAAAGCCTGAGCAATGGCCACATTATTCAAAACATTCAACTTGAATCCTTCAAAGCACAGAAAGCAAATGTGTGCTGAGCACCTCCCATTTGCACCTGCCCAAGATTCACTGTGGTCAGAGGTGGAGGTCCTCTTAATCATCTGAGCTTTGGGGAGTCCCAAAGTGCCACCAGACTGTGAGTCTGCTCTAAAAGAGCCCAATGATTTCCTCAAAGCAACACTAGTGTTTGCGTCTCAGGAGAGAATGACCTGAGTTATCAGCTCTGTGTCTTTCAAGGAGCATCTCCTGCTCAAAAACAAAACAAACTCTCAAGAACCTAGCAGGCCTGATGCAACTACTTTTCTAACTCTGCCAGCCTACTGGGAAGCAGCCTAGCACATTTGCCTAGTGAGGGGGGTATGCACTAGTTGCACAGAGCAATGGGTTTTGTGGGTGTCTGTGGGGAAGGTAACCAACCCATATGCAATTACCTCTAAGCAGGTGCTTCAGGTCTTGGCGTGTGATTTGGGGGAGGGAAAAGGGCACAAAACAGGCCAGGCTTCATCTGTGAGCTGTGACTACAGTGGCCTGCTGCTGTCTGCAAAACTGAGCTGCATGAGCTCAAGGGAGTGAGGTTCCTTCGTACCGCAGAGCAGCTCTTGAGGAAAGTAGCTGTTGAACTTAAAGCATGCAGGCAAGATGTTAGAAACTTGGGAATTGCTG
The DNA here is from genome assembly GCF_026419915.1 of Harpia harpyja. Classification (NCBI taxonomy): domain Eukaryota; kingdom Metazoa; phylum Chordata; class Aves; order Accipitriformes; family Accipitridae; genus Harpia; species Harpia harpyja. The sequence goes on from NC_068959.1 coordinate 8,326,538, forward strand.
GATCTCTTCCACTGACTTCTGTGGGAAAATTACTTTGGTCGTGGACAAATAAATTTGAAATAGGCTACAAACCTACTGGTGATTTTGCACAAAATGTGTGAAAATCTCTGTGAAAACATGGCTGAGCCAATGAGATGTGAGAGACGGAGAGGATCCAGACACTGCTGAGTGAAGACAGGCTGCGTGGCTTGCTGTGAGAGGATGTATTGAGTTAACTTCTGCTTTGACTTGGAACAGTTGAGTCCCATGGGCCCTGTGACTGCAGTGCTATTTAAGCTGTTCCAGTCCTGTAGATCCATGTCTAAGTTACCTTGTTTCTCATGCGTTTGCTTCTTTAAGCTGTAAAAAAAAAAATCCTTGGGCTCCTCTGTCCTCCTCCGACTTCTGCATATGTTTAGTTTTGAAGTGGTAACATTTCTTAGGTGCCTGTTTGATTGGCAGGCGCACAGTGGTTGGAATGAAAACTCAACTGGACATAAGAAATTCCTATTTTGGAAAGTCCTTGCCATGCTGTAAGTGGTCATCAGACTCATGGCATCTGAGGGCAGCTGTGCTTGGATGGTGAGGCTAGAAGAAGTAGTGCGGTAAGACCACCACAGGAATTTGACCTAGGAAGAAAAAAAGAAGTCTTATTTTGGAAAGCTTTGGGACTGCTTATGTTAAGCAGGCCTGCTGTTGAAGCTTCTCCGCTATCTTCACACAGTTTTATTTACAGCTCAAAATAAAGAAAGCAGTAGTTCTTGTCTGGTACTGTTAATGTATACGCTGTATATCAAGTTTATTGCGAAGTCTGTTAGCAAGCTACCAGCCTAGTTTTTAATCTGCAGATAATCTTACTCTCATTTATATGTTTGGCCTGTATTACTTTGCCCAGCGTAGGCGCAGCCATTGGAATCCATCCAGTTCACCTAACAACTTTCATTAAAGAAAATTGCCCTTGTAATAAAAATTACTCGGTGTGACAAGATTCCATAATATATTTTTTAAAGCCTCATAAAATTTTGTAGCAGTTAATGCCACTTGTTTGGTTTTTTGAGATTTTCTTTTAAAAGCAAAAATTGACTTAATTGTGACAATATTTGTAATAGAATGAAATAACTATTTTCTATCTGGGCATATAGAGGCCAGGCTGGGTGACAGGAATAGTGCAGGGATAAGGAAATAAGAAAACCCTGTGTTTGAAAAGTACATTTTGTTGTGTTTTGTACATTGTTTGTGAGGTTGCTTGAAAGTCTGTGACTCTTTCGTAAGGGAAAGTAGATACAATAAAGTCTGCTCACTTGCAGTTCATGATACATAAGTCTTAACCTTATAAAATGCAATGATCAGGCATGGATTTTTCTGCAGCAATTAGGAGCGGCTTATCTGAGCATCATCCTTCCTAGCTACAAGGACAGCACTTGGTATGTGTGTCCCCTGCATCAGTGAGAATACATGGGTGCTGATGGAGTACCTGTAGCTTTTCCTTGCTTCTTCCATTCATCAGAGACATAAGAACATTCCTAACGTGTGAGACATTTCTTACTAATGTGGCATAGGGCAGGCTATTCGCTGCAGGGGTGAAACGCTTTGGTATTTTTTTACTGTGGAAACATGGTAAAGAAGTGCTAAAGAACCAAACCCAGCATTTGGGAATGGAATGGGAAGTCAGTGGATTAGAATTCCTGTTGTCTCTTTGCAGAGTACTTGCCTGAAAAAACTCTGTGGCTCCTATGCCTTCTTTTCTCCTGTTACACTATAAAAATGGGGAAATCTCTCAGTTCTTAACTGTTTGTTCATTAATAAATATAAATCAACCTGTCTTCAATTAGTCTGCAGCGGAGCAGCCATCATCATCACCACTACAAATATAGCCAAGTCAGTGACTTTCCGTTCACTTGCTGGTTTGTGTCTTCTTGCATGAGACCAGATCCAAAAACATGCTAGTGTTTCTTGGTAGCCTGCTCAGCTGTGCCATACTCATACCTCTGGAGGAATCAGTTAGGCTGCCTTCAGGTGTCACCAGAGATGAAATTGCACAACAAACCAGGACAGTTCAGAAAGGTATATGATGCTAAAACATAAAATGACCAGCACACGGGTGGAAGACAAACCTCTGGGATCTTTCACAGTCTTGTTTTCCTGTTTCTATCAAAATAAAGAGTTGCAGAAAGTCTATATATTTTTTCCATTGTTTTAGAGCTTTGGAATTTTTAAGACTCTCCAGTGCTTTGTAGGTCTGGTTTAGATGATGTAAATATTGTGGGGCCTGATCTTGCAAGTGCTACAGTATCTGTGGCTACTGTTAGGGGAATTGGAGGACCCAGAGCTTCTGTGTGACAGTTACCTCCTTTATTAAAATGAGCACCGGCGGCCACTCTCGTGTTTATCTTGCCTTGAGTAGAGGTGTACCTCCTGGCTTGGGCTTAGCTGATTTATGTTTGAAGTGAGGATTGTTTGTTCCCTTTTCTGATGAACTAATCTTTTTTGATAAACTAACAATGGCAAGGGATGAACTGTGGTGTTCAACAGTGGTGGTGGCTTTTCTTTTTTTGGCTTTTGAAGTCTACATACTGCCTCAGGAGGAAGGCAGCAGCACTAATAATATATCTAGTCTCTATGGAAGGCCCTTATTTGAAAAACCTGTAATTGAGTGGACAAAATTTCTGGTTGCTTGAGAGGATCTATTCAGAAGAGACTTGAAAAAGATGAGGGAAAAGCGTGCTAGACAGCAAGAAGTACTAAGGGCTCTATTGAGCAGGGAAACCTACGTAGGTATTGTGGGACAATTAGACTTGTCAGGCAAAACACTAAAATGCATTTGTGAGCAAAAAATCCTGGGGAATGTTAAATAAAGCTTTGAAAAGGGCAAAGAGCTTGCCTCAGAAGCAAAGAAGTTGATTTGGGTGATCTTTGAAGGAAGGCAAGTGATGGCTGCTTCAAAGAGAAGGTACAGAATATGTGTTAGTCATAGGGATTTTGCCCATTTTTTTCTCCAGTAGCTAAAACCCTGAAGCACAATTGCTGGGTCAGCACCATGGGGGAGAGCTTATAACTCAGTTAAGTTTATTTGCCCCTTTGCTCTTCTTGGACAGCTATTCCAATACCCAGCTTCCCTGGTGCCCTGGTGTTCTGGGGCACTTTCACACTGTCTGCCTTTTCAGCCCCTGCCTTTCATGCCTGCTTTGGAAGCCAAGGAAGACTCTGCTATACAGAATGGAGTGGATTTGTTCCCTATAGTTGAGGCAAATAAACGTGTGAGGTTATTTGTATTTGAATGATTGCCTCTATTCAAGCTTTGTTGCGTGAGATTTTAAGATTAGTTTATCGCTTAGATTTGACAAACTAGCTTTTGCCTAGCGAGGCTCGTTTCCTTGATCAGTTGCTGATGGCAGTGGATAGTATGGTGCATTAATGAACAGTCCCTGGCACACTGTGAATGGAGTTTGCTGTCAAGTAAGTCAAAACTTCAGATGCCTAAATATCAACCCATTAGTGATTAGGCCAGCGTCAGCTCTTGGTCTATTTTTAGGTTTTTCTTTGGTGCTTCACTCTTTGATGTAAAGACAGCTGTGTGCCCCTCACTCTTTATGTAGACCAAGCTTTTTATTTCAACATCTAAACAAGCTGTCCATTGTTTTGATCACTCAGTAATCCTTTTCTGCAGCTCTCCTGTTTGAATTCTTGTTAATTGTAGTGACTACAAGTGCCTGTGCTAATTCAGATGTGGCTCCAATCCATATTCAGTAGCATAAATATTTCCATATTTAAATGGAAATATCTCCTCTGATAAGCATTTAACATAGCCATCCAAATATATACAGCAGCTATGCCTGCCTTGCCGGCTTGGAGGGGTGTCTGACTAGGCTTTTTGCTGGTTTTTATTTATGCATGAGTGGATGGTCATGTTGTGTGTTTTGAAGAAACCAAACGCAACTTAAACACACTGAGTGCGGTTTACTTCTGAAAGTAAATTGTCCTGTGTCTCTTCTAAGCTACATCGGTTTTCCACAAAAGTGTCTAAGAGTCCCTGCTCTGATAAAGTTCTCCCACAGGTCTGCCAGCTGGCTTTTATTCGCTTTCCATTTTCTCTGCTGCTTTCTTTCTCATCCTGCATTCCTCCATCTTCTCCTAGTTCCTCTCTTTTTTTTTTTTTTTTTTAATTGCTTCTAAGGTTTTGGAACGTCTTCAGAAGTCTTGGTTAAACAGTTATGTTTAAAACCTGAATTTAAAAGAAATTATTCTTATTTCCTTTTTCCTGTTATTGCATTTGTTAACTGTTCAGGACACACTTCCAAAGACATCTTCTGGTAAAGAAGGAACTGCATTTTTAAGAAATGAGTTGTTATAGTGTTTAAATTTCTCATTTTCATACAGAACACTTGAAGAAACGCCTGGAAGATTATATGGCCCAGTTCCCAAATGTAAGAATCCTCCGAACCAAAAAGAGAGAAGGGCTGATAAGAACTCGAATGTTGGGGGCCTCTGTGGCGATAGGGGACGTCATCACCTTCTTGGATTCCCATTGCGAGGCCAATGTAAACTGGCTGCCACCTCTGCTAGGTAAGCATGTAGTGCTGTACATGGCTGAAGACTGAACTGCTAAAGAGCTGGCAACAGATGTTGGTGTTGAATTTGGTTTATTGCCACGTGCTGCTTTCCCCTCATGCTGTAAGTGGACAAAAGGAACATGAAATGTCTTAAAAGGGAGAACAAACAAACAAAAAACCCAACCAACCACAAGACTCGGGTGAATTGTTGGCAACTTGTAGCCTTTAATACAAGAATTTTATTCTGTTCTAGAGTCCTGCACTGTACAATAACCCTATTATATGCTTTGTTTAATTAAAGAGCAGAGATCATATTCTTCTGTTTCCTCACTAAATGAAATCTTAAATAATTTACAGCTTGCTAGAAGAGTAAACTATCGCATGGTCATTCAGCAGCTTGCGGAGAGGAATGGCTTTATGATACAGAAAAGATCTTTACATGCAGTTTTTAAGTAGCTTTTAGGGTTGTTTTTCTCCTATATAAACAATATTTAAGTTCATAGTCTGCAAGCCTGTGGAAAGTACTTCTTGTGAATGACAGCTGCTGGTATGTATTTGTAGAACATGTGCAGTCCTTTCTAAGGCAGTGAGTCCTTCATCTTTAAGGAGGTATCAGTTTTACAATGTCAGTTCTTTTCAAGGATGACTAATTGAAAGGACAGTCCCTTCTGTTTCTGGTACCTGTGTGCCTCTGGCCACTACCAAAATCCTTTACAACCCTATTGCAAGTGACCTGTCAAAGCTCTCTCTGAGGTGTGAATTTGTCAAATAAACTGTGGCAACAATAGTCAAGTGGAGATTTAAGGAAAAACTAGTCAGGTATGTCAGCAGGATTGTTGGATGGTTATACTGTTGCTTTCACTACAGTTTGTATCTGGTAATAGTGTAAAACATTTGCAGCTTCATGAGCCCTGGGGAGGGAGGACAGAATTAGCTCAAATGCCATTTAAATGAGAACACGTAGAGTATGCTTTAATTTTAAAGCATAGAAAGGATTTCTGTTAAGCGTGCACTGGAAGCTGAAACATCGTTTGTCGCCTCTGTTCTGAAAGTTAACTTCCAACAAGAGACCGTCTCAGTAATAAAGTATTTAAGAAGTTCCAGATGTTTATGCAGGAATTAATCCTGTCTTGTATTATTTGGTTGAAAGAAAATGTTGAGGGGAGGAGGTACACTTGCATTTCTTAAGCCTGCTGGGAGTAGTTATGCCATTAGTCTGAATTGCTTCCTGCCAGATTCTGGCATAGTAATTAAAGCTAGGTGGTACGATGGGTTATTGCCCTGGCTTTGAATCAGTGCAGAAAGGGTTCATATCCCGGTTGCTCGTTAAAATGAGGACTGTTCACTAAGTACAAGATTGTCTGGTTTTAGCCTGGTGGTTTAGGTATCTGTGGTAGTGTGGCTGTGTCTTTCTAATCTGCTTCTGGGTGATGGTCACTGTGGCATGTCTGGTGTTTTTAATCTCAAGTTCTAGTTTGAATATCTCAATTATTGCAGAAAAATGAGATAAATTGATAATAAATTGGAGCATCTGCCCAAAAGAGAACGAACGGGAAGCTATGTCATTCTTGGACAACTTCATATTTTGATGCTCTTTTCTGTAATTTCATGGTCAAAGGAGCCAACTGGTGCAGGTTTTCTAACATGTTTCTCCAATCTTCAGATCGCATTGCCCGAAACCGCAAGACTATCGTTTGCCCTATGATTGATGTTATTGATCATGACCACTTTGGATATGAGACTCAGGCTGGAGACGCAATGCGAGGTGCATTTGACTGGGAGATGTATTACAAGAGGATCCCTATTCCTCCTGAGTTACAGAAACTTGATCCCAGTGATCCCTTTGAGTAAGTTACCGAAATGCAGTGCGCTAAGAGCTGGCTAACAAAATAACACCCTGTTACAGGGTTGGCTTACACCTCAGTGTAGTAAAAGTCAGAAGCTGGTGTTAAGCTACTTGCTTTTTGGCAGCTGTTTGCTTTGTTGGTTTAAAAGAAATGCATTGTGTAGTAGCTGTGAATGCTCTCCTTTTCATTGCTATTTTTTGCCACCTTAATTCCCGCAGAAGTTAACATTTCATTTAAAACTGTAATGTGTAACATTTAATGTGGTCATTTATTACTGAGATCTTTCAAACATAACTTAGTATCCCTAATGCTGTGCCAAAAACAACAAACCAATGGCGGCTTATATGTCATTCCCAGGTGGGGGAAGAAGAAAACCTAGCAGAATAATTACAGCAATTTTGATGATTGCAGTGCATTGCAGAAGTAAATCTGAGATCAAGTTATGTTCTGCTGTTGCTGTGCTTGCCAACTTTGAGACAGTTATGCTGTCCTTTATACTTCTGCAGTGTTTAAAAAAAATCCCAACAGAACACTTTTTGAGGTCAAGCTCAATGACTTGATCATACTACTGAGATGGAGCACCACATGTGCAGCATATGGATCCCTCTGGGAGAGGTTATGGCCTGTCACTTAATGGTGAACTCTTTTGCCTGTTTGGAGGAGAGGCATTGACTGGTTCTGAAGGGAGCCTAGTCTGGTCCTCCTCATTTGCAAGTGGGAAATTAGTAGATAATGCAAAAACAACTGTTTGATGCTCTGACAGGGTTGCAAAGGCACCGGGAACACTGGGCGGTGGAAAGAATATTTGTCAAATCTTGCTTTGTTTTTTAAATGTTTAGCTAGAGATCTGTATCTTTGAATGTGCTTGTAATATGGAGTCTGGTTTTTCCTTAAGGTCTCCTGTAATGGCTGGAGGACTGTTTGCAGTCGATAGAAAGTGGTTCTGGGAGCTGGGAGGGTATGATGCAGGTCTGGAGATATGGGGAGGAGAGCAGTATGAAATATCCTTTAAGGTGAGCTACGTTCTCTGGAAATTACTTTTGTTTTGAAAAGTAAGAATTGTTCTGAGGCGCAGAACGTGAATGATCTATCTTGTCCTTGCTTTTGCGTGTGACTGAAGGTGAAAGAGCTGGGAGCAGTAAGATAGTACACAGAAGAAACAGCGATGCTGTGAGCAGCCATTTGTGAGGGTCAGTTTTGGAGCGTGATTAGCTGGGGTGCCCCTGTTCTGTGGTCACAGCGTCAGATGCATGCGCTGTTCCCAGCAAGGGTAAGTCAGCTTGTGTGGAGCTCTCTGAGTGTTAGGCTTCTCAGTACTCACCCTGGCAAGGTGATGAAATATTCTCCTTCTTGAGGGAAGAAGGATTCAGGCAGCTCAGGGTTTGCCCAGTTGAGTACCTTAGTCCTGAGCTTGAGTTCCCAGAGATGAGTGTAACTTACTGTCTATAGTCAATCCATCTGACTCCTGGCTGCAAGGAACTGAGACTATTAATTGCCCTGTAAGAAATCCTCAACAGTTGGAATAATAACACTGTTGCTGGCAGTGACTTCAGATCATTATTTGCCTGGCATGGGGACAATTCTGTTACTGATTGACCAAGTTGTTCAGTTGAGGGCTTTAAAATAAGAGTTAGCCAGCTGACCAAAAATGGTACTAATAGTAACAAGTCACTGTGACCCACGAAGACCGCTGGCACCTGTGTTATCTTGGAATATGGCACTCTGAAATCCATTCTAGGAAACCCACTGGAATGTCCTAGACCACTGAAGACAGGTGGCTGGTCTTCTCTTCAGTGGTGAGAATCCTTTCCATAGCCTGGAGGGAATTAAGTAAAGATTTCTACGTTAAACAGTGGGCCATCGTGTGGTTTCTCTTTCAGAGTTTGAATGTATAATCTTATAGGTGTCCGGATGCCACTGACTAAGCTAGGTAACCTCAGCACGGGGCTAGAAGATGGCAGCAGTGCTAATGTAGTGCACAGTTTAGCTTCAGCAGCTAAAATTCCTCGTGTCTCCCCTGGCAAACAAGTCATGGCTAATCTCTTACAAAACAGATTCCTAAATCTCAAAGCCTCTGTACAATTCAAAGGCATACCAAACTATATTCAGCAGGGCGTATTACTGTACATACACACCGTGTACTACTGTACAGCAAACAATGGAAGAAAATACGTTGTTTTCAAGACAATGTATTTTCTTCCATTGTTTGCTCACAAAAACCCCTAAATAATAAAGTCACACTGGAGGTCCCTTGTCCTCTGTAATGGTAGCAGGAAGGGAGGGACGGGGACACCCTCTTTGGAGATGTCATTACAATTAGAGCCATTTATTCTTTGTGTGGCATGTAATGAAATTGTGTAACAATGTCATTCTCTGCTGGAGGGGCAGTGGCAGTATTCAGCCTCTTGGCCCTTTTTGAAAATGCTCGTTTCCAAGAGTGATGACAGTGGCTGGGCAAGCCCTTTGTCTCTAATGCCACAGCAGACAGTCATACTGCTTGATCTGCAGGAAGTAAGACTACTTCATTCATCTGTTTGCTTATCCTCTCTGAAACACGCTGTGGTTTATTTCAGTCCAGAGATAGCAATTTATGGAGGGATAAATTTGCTTTAATTAATCTCTGCAAAGACCCCCTTTTTTCTTTCATCGTGCAACAGAAAAATGAAGTTTTAACTGAAAGAGGCTCAGTGTATTTTCAGAAATTAAGATAAATTGATACATTCATCTGTGGCTGATAGATTTAATAATTCTGCTGGAATTGCAAGAAAAGAAGGTTTGTTCATAGAATTTATGAAGCTATGACATTTCCTGGCGAGCTTAGAGCTACGTTTTTACCTTTAGAAGCAGACTGAGATTTTGTAGTTAAAGGGGCACTGCCAAATAATTTAAAGCCCTGGGTTTAGATGTGTGGTACCTGCTTTCACATTATTTATTATCTAATGGGAATTCAGATTCTAAGCATGCCAAACTTACAGCCCGACTTTAACAAAGAATCCGTTCCTGTGCCTGGGAGTTGTGGGTGCAGGTACTCTTTTGTACTGCTGATCTTTGATCCATTGCATCAGATCTGGCCTTCTCGAGCCCCACCAGGAGTAGTTTTTTTGTTTGCTTGTTGGTTTTTTTTTTTCCTTAAGCATATTCTTTTTTGGCCATGTATGGACTGTGCTTTACATTTTTTTGCCTTTATTTTAAAATCCAGGCCTCTGTTGCTGAGAGACTGGCAATAAACAAGTTTATTTAGGAGCTTCTTGCCTTTCTGTTTTGAGCTCATATATTTCTGTCATCAGCTGGCTCTGCTTCCTTCTGAGAAGAAACTTCCAGGCTGAAGGCAAGCCAACAGAGAAACCATCAGTGTTTAGCACCTCAGAAAACATTTAGCCAGAGGATGGATCAAACTCTATTAATAGAAGCTTTGCTTCTTGTATGAAATGTGTACACCAAACATCACTAGAAAACATAGCATATTGGAGGGGAAAAAAAACTTTAGGTGAACTTTAAATTAGAAACAAACTTTCTAACACTAACTGCTGGTTTGTAGTTTTCTGGGTCTTCTCAGTCCCTTAAAACACAAATTTCTAGATTAGAAATGAAGGAGTCGATCTATCTGTTCCATATTCAAGCAGAAAACACGTGATTCTTCCCTCTCTTGACCTGTGTATATCCAGAATAGCTCAGTGCTGATAACCCAGTACTTCTACAAGTCAGGGGTTGTCTTCTTTCAGGTCATCATCAGATGCAACAGGAAGATTGCAGACTTGAATTTTAGTTGCAGGCGTTACACTTGTTCAAATGAGCCTCATTTTTTCATGAACCGTGCTTGCAGAATGCTCCAGGTGAACTGCTCTGCAGATCTGTGTGGTGTAAGACCCATTCTCCTCCATCTCAGTGGATTACCAGATGCTGACCTTTGAGTACATTCTTGTATTTTGAAGAAAGGGTGAACAAGCATGCACAGCTATTTCTGTGTGGCACTTGTTACCTTTCCTTTCTGCTGCCCCTAACTCTGTAGTTATTACAGCTTTAGTTTCTCTGTTTGGTGGATTTCATTGAGCTTTTTTTTTTTGGCTTTTTTTTTGGGGGGGGGAGTCACTTCCATACCTCTCCTCTCTTACAGTTTTTCCTGGTCTTTTGTATCTTTCTGCAATGATGTGAACAAAACTGAATACTTTACCCAAAGTGACAATGTGTCTTTCCTCTTCTAAACACAACTTAATAGCTCTGATTTTCTGAATGCTCCTGCATACTCAACAAATACCTAAATTCTGCTGCCTAGGTAACCACTTCGTTTTCTTTGAGATTAATGTATCTAATTTGGACGGTATATATGAAGCATTTAAACTGTTCCTTTCTGCAAATGCTACTTTATACAGCACTTATCTACGCTCACTTTTATTTGCAATCATGTTGCCTCTTTTCCAATATTTTTGTGGCTTCTGTTCTGTTTGGCTTACGTAACCTTCACTAAACTGCTTCACACCTTTCTTCCATAAATATATAGTCTCTGATTTTTTGAGTATGGGGAAACAGAAGAGGAAAAACATGATGTCTCTGACTTGTATAGGCATAAATATAGAGGTACTCCGTACCTCAGATCTTTAGTGGTGCGGTTCTCAATCTTTTAACTGTACATTGTACTTCAAGAACAAAGAATGAGAATTCCAAATGTCCCTCCCTAGGTGATAGATCATTTCAGTTTTAGAAATGTTTGTCTTGTAATTTAGAGATTGCAAAGCCTTCATAAAATTCAAAGGGCTTGGTGCAAACAAGCCATATCGACAGTTTCCCTGAAAAGAACAATTAAGGGGGAGGCAAAAGAGATGGGTAATACTCGTGGTCTTCACTCGTTGCTTCAGCAATTGGAAATGTCCACTGTACTTATTCTGGTGATCATACATCATTGCATTTTTCCAGATCCTTTTCCCAAAGCATGAACATGGATTGCTTCTCCATAGCATAAAACACGTTGCATGCTTTCCAACAAATCAAAGTGCTCCATAGCTTCTGTTTGCATATCTAATGCATGCAACTCCTTTGCCCCATGTCAGCAGCACATTTCTGATTCACATTTTGCCACTGGCCTCCTGGCAGGTGCATAGTTAGGGTGCAGCTGCCAAGGGATCACTTCTGACAGCATCTCTAGTTGTATCGCTGAAATTAGTGCTGATTGTGATCCTCCACTGCTTATTCCAGGCACATAGTCACACCACTTTCCAGCAGCTCACGTTTGCCCACACTGAAACAGGCCAGGCATTCTGCTGCTTTTTTTTGTGGGGGATTTTTTTTTAAGCCAGCACATGCTGCTTAATTCTAAGGCGCTCAGCTGCAGTACAGGCTGGCTTCTTTCTCCCTTCCTATCTGGTGATGCAGAGATCAGTTTCAGACCATTGACTTGAATTTTTGGCCTCTGTTCATCCTATGTGCTCGGTTCAGGTTCCAGAGTAGCCTCCCACCAAGCAGCAGTAGGAAAGTGGAGCCCTCCACTCTCTGAAATGTGATTATTCGAAAGTGCTGTCATTACTCTAAAAATGCTCCAGACGGTAAGGAGGGGCCATGCTGGTGTATGTTGTGTGAGAGAAGGCATTGTGCAAACACATAGATCCCGGTGCCTTTTGAGCTACCTTAATCTTCTATAGAGCAGTAAGTCCCAGCTGCAACAGCAGCTGATGCTTACAATACAGAGGATTACAATTTTCCTGAATTATTGGTTGCCCTTGCTTTCATTGTCTCACCTACCTTGTTATGCAGAGAACCCCCTTGACTTATCTACTCTGCTCTTTTCTTCCCACCTTTCAGTGGGTGCTCAGACAACCAGCCAGCTTCTCTCCATTAGTCCATCGCATGGTCTTTATTTCTGTTGTGGCTTGCAGAAGCAGCTTTCTTTTCAAGGCTTGGCTCTCTCCTTTGTGTTTTTTCCCCTCTCTTGGGAAGCATTGGCTCATTATGGTGCAGTCTCTGGAAACCATAAACCTTGTATACCCAGATAATTTGTGTTCACACACCAACTGCAGTGTTGTATGGTGTGTTTGAGAGGAGAGGTTCAGCTGTCTTACGTGACATTGTTTTCTGAAATAGCAGAAAGGGAATCGGATCAGCATAACATTCCCATGTAGAGAATAGGTGGCATATTATCTTGTGCTTTCATAGCACACTAGCTGAGTCAAAGGCTCTTGAGTTGCTTTATGAATATGGAGTTACAGCTCTCCAGGCCACTGACAAGATGGAAGTAATATCACCCACGTTGTTATTTTACTCCCCTTGTATATGGTTTTATTATTAGGATGAGATTGTGGCCTTAGAAGAATTTGTTGCAGTATGCCCATTGACCTCAGTGTAGCCAGATTTTCTCTTAATTCTAGCAGATCTGTCAGCTGCTAGATTCCTAGCTCAAAGTCTAGATTGGTAAAATTGTGCCTGAGAAGGAAGAGAAATTTCCTGTTCCCTTCTAATGAGATCTGATTAGATCATTTTATAAAGCACTGCCTTCCTGACCAGCTTTAATTCTTGTTCTTATGGCATTCTAGTAAATGGCTGATTGAAATTGAGTGCATCAAGTTCAGGCTCCAATGTTTACTGTCGTGTCAGCCAGGGAGATGAGGCACCATCTCACCCTTCTGTAAAACATCAAGAAGAAGAAACTGGCTCCCCTGGCCTAAGAACACAGTGAGTGACAGTCACTGTTACCGTGATGGCACAAGGTGCTGCCCCACAGAACAGCGGTGTTTCAGCTGTTTGACAGCGCTGTATTTTTAGCAGTGGTGTGTCATGCCTGTGAACTGTACCCTTGTTTAAAAACAACCAAATATCTCTAACCGAGTGGAAGCCTTCCCTCAGCTATTTTGGGTTTGCTTCACTTGCAGTTATTCCTTGACAGACCCTTGAATGTGATTCCCCTGACCTTTAACTCTAGCCTTCTAATGCTTTTGTTAGCTGTGTTTTACCAATGCATGTCATGCTCTTTCCCTCTCCCCCGTCTTCCAGTTTTATAGATAAGGACTGGTAATTGTCTTTATGGAGGTTGTAATGAGTTCTGTCACCACACAAAGAAGCTCACTAATAAAATAAATCAAAGCAGCAATGAATGAATGGAAAGCATGCTTTTAAAATTAGATTTGTACTGCAAGTGCAATACTGTCACTTGCAGCATAAGACAATGTTAAAAAGGCACTGAGTTGGCAGAGTACCTTGAAAGGGTCACTGAGCTTTGCTAGCAGGAATTAGGAAGCTTTCCATTGCTTCCATGCAGCACTGGTAACTGCAGCATCATTTGGGAGTAAATATCTTAAAGCATGATTAGCAAAAGAGCACGTAAAACTGATCTTAGATTTTACTTGTTCCGTAACTCAGTTAAGTAGCTTTTCTTATCGTATCGTTACATGTGTTTATGTAATGTTGTCTTCTGTGCCTGGAGTCTTGTACCAGCTTGGAGCTCTTGGCCCCACATATCATCAGTTCTGTCTAGCTTACCATACCCCCTGCCTCTCCGATGTACCAGTCGGTAGATAAATGCTGTCTGTATCACTGCTTCACAAGATCTTAAAAGGACAGTGCTCCCCTCTCTATCTGCATATTTACTGCAGGGGTCTGTTTCTCCTGTTCCTTGGGGAAGTTGTGTTTTCAGAGGAGATGTGTATTCACGGTGGCCTGACTGAAAGCCTTTCCTTGGAGATCAGGGGCAGGTGAGGCATCCTGTGGGCAGGCAGCAAGGATAACAAGCTGGCGTTTTCATTCAGGCTTGTGTTACACTAAAATGCAGCTGTGTGTGAACCAACAGGGCTTTTGTGATGCAGGGTGCAGTGCACAAGGTAAGAATACGGGTTGTTGAGGAGTCTGTGTCTGTGCAACTGAGCCCTAGGCTTCTTCAGTGGTTCCTGCAGTTCTTTATAGTTCCCAGATCTGTTGCAGCTCTTACAGCCTTGTACAAGCCATTTCTGTCGTAGAACACAAAACATCCCCAAATTCTTGTTTTCTCAGTCTACCTGTTAATTTCCTAGTAGAGAAATCACACTGTGGTCCTCTGCAGCAAAAAGCACAGCAGCTACAGAATAAGAAGCATTTCTAATTTCACTAGAAACTTCACAGAAGCTGAGCGCTAGTTTCTTTTTTCATCTTCGTCTCTTCTGTACCAGCCTCTCAAGACACAGCAGGGACAAAAGGAATGAAATTCTGTAGAAAGTTGACAAACACTCCTTCTTCTTGTCTCTCTCACCATAACGACATGTAATTAAGTACCTTGAACTTTAGAAGTTGCCTGTGAAAAATATTCCTCTAACTGAGAGCAACCAACCTCCATTAAGTTATACGCAGTCAGCAAATGACTGTAATTATTAGGGCCAGTAGACAGAGCTGAAACTCCAGAGGACTTTAGTGTCAGAGCTAATAATTATGCAGCAGCCTTGGCCAAATATTTCTCTTCCGAGCTAAGTATTTAATATTGTCGCTGTAGAATATTAATGGAACTGCCTGCTAAGTGTGAAGCTGTTGACTAAGCTCATTGTACAGTGAACTGCGGTGGCTCAAATTAGCCACAGTGAATGGAGGGATCAAGAACACCGCATCAGCCTGCAGCACCAGCGGACCTTCTTAAATACTGCTGTCTGCAGGGCATTAACATAAGATCTGGGGACAAAATGAAGGGCAAGACAGTGTCGTGCTTCAAGAATTCAGAAAGTCATTTGTTTTGCATACTGAAGGATACTTTTTCTTTAAGTATTGATTAGATATCTCTGGGAAGCACGTATGAATATATTTCTTAAATCTAATGAAGTAGATTGGCTGGTTCAGAGAACACCTCCTTTGGTTTCACTTGGACAAAATTATTACATCCATGCTATAAATAAGGAATAAAAGTAACTTGTTGCAGAGTGTTGGCATAGAGTGAAATCTTCCCAGATGTGGAAAGAAACTTCTGGGCCTAATCTAGACATTAACCAAGCATCAAGGTAGTCATCTTCAACTAGCAGTGTGTTCCAGTGACTTTCTGAGGGCTTTTTTAAAGCTAATTATGTTTTCACCAGGCAGGGATTTCTACTTAATTGTAAGGCTGCAAAAGCAATGAGTGCATGTCAGCAATGAAACCATATGAGAGCAGTGATAACCACAGGAAAAAGTAGCAGTTTCTTCTGGTTTCTGGCACTTGAACAGGCTCATGAATTCCCTGGAGTGTTTTGTGTAACACATGACCTGTACTATAGAGACAGCCTCCCTTTTACAGCAGTGTAAACCCAGGTCTTATACGGCAGTCCAGTTTAACTATTGTGGTTACTATTGGTGTAATAACTTGTATCAATTTAAAGTGTGCTGTGTGCTGTTCTCTGGGTGCTTGGATTTTTTTTCTGTTCTTTTCTCTAAAGAATGCTGTTCCACAGGTATGGATGTGTGGGGGTCGCATGGAGGACATCCCTTGCTCTAGAGTTGGTCATATCTACAGAAAATATGTTCCGTACAAGGTTCCAACAGGAGTCAGCCTGGCAAGAGTAAGTGGCAATGGCATTTCCCCATGATGGATGTCTGACTGCAATGTGACCATGCTGTTGCCCACAATAGGAGGCAAATGTAGGCTTTGTAGTCCATAAATTGTACTCGTACAGTGGTCAAATTGGGCAGTTTTGCAGTGGTGGATGTGTAGCACAAGGGGAAGAGAGCCTAGGGGAGCTGCAGACTCATGTGCAGACATCAGCCATGTTCCAGACATCAGCCATTGCTAGGTGTTGGAAAGGGACTTTGCGATCAGGCACTGGCTATGGAATCACCAATAAAAACAAGATACGGCTTTATTTGTATAGTACTTCAGTCGTTTTATAGCTGTGCTTTCCAAAATCAGCAGGCTTCAGTGTGGTGATTTTGTTTTGGTGATTGAAAGACCTCTCAACTTCAAGCATCACAGACCACCGAATGAGCAAGCTGTAATTTTCCACAATGGAATGTTCTGTGCCATCTTATTTCTTAATCTAGTGTAGCCCAAAGAGGGAAGAGCTTTTGCCTATCATGCACTAGGCTTCTCCAGTTAATTTCCAAATTGAGAAGGGATTGCATTGCCCTCTGGTGGGAGAAAAAAAATAGGAGCAAGAAGGCTGCAAAACTAAAAAATGCAAAAAGTTACCCTGCTGTTCTGCAGTCTTATGGCTTGCACAGTGTTAAAATGTTTCCCAGTTTAATAGCATCGCCCTAGTTATAGATTTGGATTTATTACTCAGCCCAGCAATGACCTGTCAGAGCGATAGAGTGCTCTCC
This sequence comes from Harpia harpyja, assembly GCF_026419915.1. Classification (NCBI taxonomy): domain Eukaryota; kingdom Metazoa; phylum Chordata; class Aves; order Accipitriformes; family Accipitridae; genus Harpia; species Harpia harpyja. The sequence goes on from NC_068959.1 coordinate 8,343,144, forward strand.
TGTTGTGCCATCTCTTCAAGAAGGAGCTATATTTCTTTTGATTCAGTATTTTGCTCTTGCATACTCCCACAGTGCTGGAAGGAGATGGCAGACAGGTGTAGGGAAGGCTGTTTCTTGGCATCTAAGATCATACAGTCACCTTGAGGTGAGCACCTGCTCTTGTTGCGCGTAGGCTACGTTTAGAGCAAGGTCAGCACACTGATCATTCTTAACATTTGAATTCTTTTGGTAGTAAATGACCACTGCTGGACTGACCACCTTCATGCATGGTGGGCCGTGCTGTTGGGTTGCTGAAGTCATGACTGCATATGGCATGTTACTGTGTGGCACCAAGAATGTACCTGAAGTTGCCAGAGAACAGTCCAAGGTCCAATGGTCTCTTGAGTGTGTTGTGAGAAGCAGTAGGGCGGGTATCTCGAGAGGGTGGTTTTCACTGCTGTTTTGGAATTACACAGTAGATTAAGCTTTACAGCGATATGTGAAATATACTGCTGCCAGCAAGTAAACCCTTTGCTTCTATTCTGAAGGGTCATCACCTTGAAAGTTCCATATTCCTGCGGTATCTCAGAGTTTCTCTTAAACAGCTTTTTACCCAAGAAAACAGAAAAAGAGTGGTAAGAAAGAATATTGTGAACTGAAGCTTTCCAGAAGGGAGTACTGCAAATCCCATTCCTAGATGGATATAAAAGATGCAATAAGAAGGATTTAAGAAAGCAGCTTTTTGTCAGGGACCTTTGAATGTCCAGTGGTATTTACCAGCATCATTTTCTGACTAGCGTCTTTACAGGAAAAAAAGGAAAAGGAAAAAAAAAAACTAACTTTTGATTAATGTTGTTTTTCTTAGCCACAAGGAACAAGATATAATGGCCAAGTGCCAGGATTCTGTTTTGACCTCAGCTGAAAATATCTTTCTAAAAGTCCCTTGGAACTAGAAAATGATAAAAATAATCTTCGTCCTGAAGGTGGAGAGAAAGAGTGGATGTGAATGAAAATCCTTTCTGAGCAAAAACACAAGAGCTGTTCTGAATGCTAATGTCAGTAGTTTGTGCAGAGTGTTCTCAGGTGTTTTTCCCTCTCATTTTCACACGTGGCTGTTACCCACACAGAACTTGAAGCGGGTGGCTGAGGTGTGGATGGACGAATATGCAGAGTACATATACCAGCGTAGACCAGAGTACCGGCATCTTTCTGCAGGGGATGTCGCAGCTCAGAAGGAACTTCGCAACAATCTCAACTGCAAAAGCTTCAAGTGGTTCATGAATGAGGTCGCGTGGGACTTGCCAAAGTTTTACCCACCAGTGGAACCTCCAGCAGCTGCCTGGGGAGAGGCAAGTTTGTGCTCTGGTATCTGCAGTGGGCAAACAGGCTGTGGTTTGTTTTTCTTAAAGTTGCCTTACCCATGTGCTCCAGTACCAGTTTGCTGTGAGTAAGGTAGCAAGCGAGTGTTTAAGGATCCTGCTTAATATATTTCAAAGACCAGAACTTCTCTACCATTATATTGGCCTGATCAAAGAAGTCAGTTAGGCAGCCATTTCTACTAATGCACAGCTACAAAGAGAATAGAGACTTGGCTTGCTCTGCATGTTGCATATTTAGTAGAAGGCAGAACATGCCAACAGGGAGGACTAGGGAGAGACAGCAGCTGAGCAATAGTAGAAATTTTGTATTTCCAAAAGGCTACACAACTGTATTGAGCTACTCTCTTCCTTAGCTTTCCCATCTGAAAGCCAGGAAAACCATCCCTGTTTTTGAAAGTCAGCTGTGTTCTGGGAAAAGAATCAACCCAGGAGTGAAGTCATGGATTGTTACACACAACAACATAGTGGGCTCTGCAGTCCTGTAGCTAATGGGTTTTGCTGTGTCCTGGTGGTTATTGTACAGCTGGCAATGGGTCCCATTTTGAGTTCCTGTGCTTTTTTTCTAGTTGTTATCTGCCAGCTCAGATAGATAGTTAAGTGAGGAATCTTAAAACTGTCTTCATGCAAATACTGCCACTATTTGAGGCAATTTAAGCCTTCTTTCCTGTCACTTGATAAGAGTAGGAGATTCAGTGACTAATTTACTATTTCAGATACGCAATGTAGGAACTGGACTGTGTGTGGATACTAAGCATGGAGCCCTGGGATCCCCACTGAGGCTGGAAAATTGTGTGAAGGACAGAGGAGAGGCAGCGTGGAACAACGTGCAGGTAACAGTCCCTCTGATAAATCATCAGCCCCTAAATAAATTTGGGGAGGGAGAAGTTGTAAGAACAAATGTTTGAGAAGGAAGGCCGTTGCAGAACTCTGTCAGGTAAACAGAAGGAGCTGTGCACCCTAAGGCTCAAGTGCTAATTATACATGATGGGCTTGTAGCAGGATGTGGCTTGTACTTGTGGCAGGGTCTGGAGCCTAGTAGACTTTGTGCGGAGCTTTTACCTCTGCTTTGAAGTTCTCAGAGCAAACAAAAGAAAATACAAGAAAACAATATGCCAAAATAATAAACCAGTAACAAGGCAGCTGTAATATGTAACAAAGTGAATATTAACTTCAAAGGTTGTACTGAAAGAAGTGATAGAGGAGCATCATGCATATTAATGAACCTGCAGGAGCATTCAATAACGGCTTACTATCATCCTTCTGACAGGAGGCAAATGCATTATAAACACCCAACCATTGCTGGAGAGAGATGAAACTGGCCAGGCTATAGATTCACCCTCTCAACATATAAGGTGCCAGAAATGACAGCTTTATTGTCACAGAAGGGAGGGAAATATTAGTTTGTCTAAACTGTAGCAGCTGAGCTGAGAAAAGATCAAGAAAACAATGCCTCTATTACAGAGCCATGCATAACTCTTCAGGGGAATGGCTTCAGTAGTAGGAGACAGAGGGTTGTTGCATATCAATTTTGATGCATGAAAACTAGAAACAAAACCAATTTACTCAGGCACAGTCCAAAACTAAGCTTCTGTTGTGTCAGGAGGATCCTGAACAATTAGTGTTGGCTTATGTTTAGGAGGATAATGTGTTTTGAACTTCTGTGTAGCATTGAGCCTAAATGATTGTGCTAATTTCTCTCCCAAGAGAGGTTTAAAAGAGAGACAGAAACAAAGTAGGTTTTTTGTGCAAAAGTTTTTGGCCATGCTGCTTCAAATAGTAGCACCCTGCTCGTTACTCATCTTTCTTACTGCCCCATGAGATCTCTCTGAAGGGAGGACCATTCTTCCACCTGGCTCCAAAAGGAGCCCCCAGAACAGCCCTTCCCGCTGGGGGCTGAGAGGTGTGCTGGCTGGTAGCCGTGCAGAACCATGTTGCCTAGTGCTGGTCACAGAGGACACTTGCACCCTTGCCAGAGATGCTGTCCTTGTCAAATCAGAAGGCAAAAGCTTGACACCAGTGCCTGCCTTTAGACAAGTTTATCTTTTGTGGGATTCAGTCCTACAATGCTAAAACACATCATAAGCCAAGCCATGATCATCAGATTGAAGATGCAGCTTGACCACACTACTGTCTCAAGCCATGGCCAAAAGCAAATGCCAAGGGGGCAGGGCAAGGAGCAGAGATGTATGTGGTGTTACTTCCACTGACTCTTTGCCCATGGTCCAACCCTGAGGCTCAGGGATTTCCAGGCCACATGCGCTGGCAGCTGGCAGCTTTTGTCAGGGCCACAGCATTGCCAGGCATAGGTTGTGCCTGGTTACTAGAGCTAAACCCCTTTCTCCTCTGTAGTATCCCTCCTTTAGTTTCACCCGAAAGTGCTGAGAGATCATTGCAGGGTCAGTAGAAGAGAGCACCAGGAAGCATTATCCTAGTGTTTGCCCTTCCGACGCTCCTGTGGAGTGGGGTGGGGAGCTGTGGGGTCCTGCTCTCTTGTCCCAGGAGGCGTGGGACAGACTCTTCTCAAGGTGACTGCAGGCTGCCTGTGCAGGCTCGGGTGTTTACTGCTAATGTTAAGTCAGAGCTCCTGTAGCTCTCTGCCTTTTTTGCTAGCTGTGAAGTGCTGTAATTGGTCAGCTGCTCACTTAATCCATGATGTATGCCTGCATTGCAGAGACATTCAAGGCTGCTATTAGTACCCAAGCTAACTAGCATGGCTGTTTGCAGCAGCACAGTCTCATTTAGCATAATGTGTGGTAGTTGGCAGGGTAGCTGTTACAGACTCCCCTAGTCGGCAGTCCCTGTCCCCAGAGGTGGAAGTACTTTTACGCTAGAAGATATTGTCCTTTCCCTGAAGCCATCCCCACCCTGTGGGCAAAGAAGGGAATGTCGTTCTGCTGGTGAAAGCACCGTGCCCAGTACCAGCCATCCTGAGGGTCCTGTTTGTCCTGGCAGGTATTCACATTCAGCTGGAGAGAAGACATCCGTCCCGGGGATCCTCAGCACACCAAGAAGTTTTGTTTTGATGCCATTTCCCACATCAGCCCTGTGACCCTCTATGACTGTCATGGAATGAAGGGGAACCAGCTCTGGAGATACCGACAAGTGAGTGTGTGTCAAATTGCCTGTAGGCACTTAAATTTCCTTAAAATGTCACCACGCATGTTTTATTCCTTCTCTTCATGTAGCTATCATAAGAGAATCTGCAGACAATCTGTTGTCATTGTGCCTTAATTACCCTTGATTAGAAAGAGGTGACTCCCCTGTTCCACTGGTTAGAAATGGTGAGGACTGCTTCTATAGGGCTTGCTAAGCAGAAGGACACTCTCCTTGCAGTCTTGTCCACAGCTGGCCGTGAGGTGATGCAACACCCTTGCAAAACCTGTTTGCAAAGAGGTGTGCTGTGTTTATTGGTTTGTTCTGAATACTAGAAGATCATGCCAAAAGTAGATAAGGATTTATTCATCCTCCTACTAAGCACTGCTTTTATGGGCAAATTTTTGTGAGTAAATTCTTGACTAAATGTCCTGTCCTAGTCCTTGCAATCTGCATGCACTGTTCTGTGGAGTGACTGCAGCAGGATGTGAGCCTGTAGGCTGGAGAACCTGGCTTCAGGCATGGCTTTAGAGCTTCCCAGTGCAGATGTGAGGATTGGGTTGGATACCGTTGTAAAGGGTGGGAATGGACCCTGACACTTGCCAACCAGTTAAGTGTGGAACAACTTCTTCAGATACATCCAAGTGACAAAATAGCTTGCCTTGTTTTTTAAGTCTTCTTTCTGTTGGTTTTAAAACAGCTTTGCTTCTCTGCTTAGCAACCTCACGTCAAATTTCTCTTCTCCAGGACAAGACCCTCTACCATCCAGTAAGTGGCAGCTGTATGGACTGCAGTGAGAGTGACCGAAAGATCTTTATGAATAGCTGCAATCCTTCATCTCCAACACAGCAGTGGATATTTGAACACACAAACTCAACCGTCTTGGAAAAATTTAACAGAAATCTTGATCTTTAAAAGACTGAGAAAATATATATATATATATATATTTTACAATTATAGTTTTTACTGGGGAGGGTTACAAAAAATTTTTTTAAGAATACTTTTTTTTAAACAGTTAATGAAGGTAAAAGGGAGAATCTCAGGAGAAGGTTAACTAGCAGGCCAATCTTTATTGCAAAGATGCTGCATCCTTCTCTTCTGTGGATGGTGGAATTTTAAAGGCTTTGCCAGAGCCACTTCTTTGCTGAGACTGAACGGAAACTCTGTTTTTAGAGGAGTCTGAATGCGATTCAAACTGCTTTTTTTTTTTTTGCTTTGTTTTGGTTTATTTCCCAGCTGGGTCTGGTGTTAAATGATTTTGTTATCCAGGACCCTCTAGGACTTTTTGTAGCGGCTATACTACCCGCTGAAGCATTCCCACATAGGTGCTTTATCTTCCAAAGTCCATATAAGTAAAATCTTGAACACAAGATTTAATCCTGTGATCAAAAAAAAAAAGAAAAAAGGCCATCAAAATGTAAAATGAAATGATTTTTTTTTTTTGCCCTAAACTAAAATATATTTCAAACAGGTTGAGTATTATTACTTTCCAAATCATAGCTCTGATAAAGGAATGAGCTCTAGTGGAGGTGCAGCCAAGCGTTAGGAATATCGCTGTAGTTATTAGCGATGAGGAATCTGGATTTCTGGTCCATTCACTTTGCAGTCAGTTTGTCACTCACTGTTGAATCTTCAAGGTGAAAGATTAACAGAGGGTTTTTAAGTAAGCACAGTTCTTACAGGTGAAGATTTTTGCTAAGAGCCTTTGGATATCAGGTTCCAAATTTGCCCCTTATTCAGAATCTTTTTAGCACAGACACCTCTAGGGTTTCTCAGAGTTAAATCTACTACATGAATGCAACTTCCATTTTTCCTTTAGAGGTTTGAAGGCTAACTTAATTCACAGTTGGTGTGAGCAGATTAATTCAGGATAATTAAGTCAGGGCTGAGATTAGCCATTGGTCTTTATCCATTTGTTCATCAGTCTGTAGTTTGTTGCAGTCATGAGTCTTGTGGTCAGTAGTGTTCTAGGCTTGTGGGAATGTGCTGTTAATCTCTCCTGTTTTCCCAACACGCACAGCACTGTAAAGTTTACTGTGACTGGAAATCTGTTTGCTTAAGCAGAGATGTGGGGTTGATGGGCCCATTTCACTGGTACCCTGTCCCTTGTGTAGTCAGTTAGCAGTGCGCAAGGTATTACCCTTCTGGTTTGGCTGCAGGATCTGCCAGACAGTGAACCAGAACTGTCTCATCCCAGGAGCTGGAAAAAAGTACTGACACTGAAGGATGAATAGAGGACCATTGGTTTCAAGTCTGTCTGAAGCAAGTGTTTAAAAAAAACCCACCCTGGTTTAAAATGAAGTTGTTGCAAAAACAGATTTACTAGTTCAGCCGACTTAGTCTTATACTGAAGACAGCAGTGGCATTTTCTAGTAAAAGCTGTGAATGATGGTGCAATTAACTTTTTGCAAAGATGCTGTGTAAATCAATAAAACTAGCCCTTTGCTAGTAATTGCCCAGCTCCGCAGTTTGTCCAGCTGCCCATGCAGGAATGTTGCAAGAATAGGTAGTGTGCAGCCAGCTCTGGGAGTGAAAGGCTGAAACACTCAGGGTAGGAGTGGGGCAACCCTCTGGGACTCTTGATAAGTACGATTAACGGACTTCCCCTCCTTGGAGGGGCAGGGAAGCTCTGCTCTGGGGTGTCTTTCTGTCATGTGAAGGCAAGGAGATTTTTGCCTAGTGTCAAGAAACAAGCAGGCTGGCTCCCTCTGCAGAGCTCCAGAAGTAAGAAACCTTTTCTGATGTTGCCAATTGCAGGATCATTGCCCATGTTTCAGATGTCTTTGAGGCCATGTAGTGCTGTGTCCGTCAACTGGGAGCAAACTAGGACACAACTATCTGTCTCTCAAGCTCTCAAGTCTGAAGTATTGACTGTGAGGCTCAAAGTCATTTCCACCTCTCTCGTCCTCACAGCTGAGGCCATGTCTGACCTCTTCTGCCAACTTACCTGGTACGTGCAGTCACGAAGCAAGGGAAGCACGGGCACTGCATTACAGCTGGGACCGAGCTTGCCGAATGTGTTGGTGTCTAACATTTTTGGAGTGAAGAAAGAAAAAAAGCTTTAGGCTTTCCTTGTGACAGTTTTGCAGCAGTGTTGCTACGGAAGTGAGCCCAGCATCAGACAGAGTTGGCATCTTATGTTCTCAGTAACTACAATATGTCTGTCATTAGGATCCCTTTTCATTTCTCTGGGAGACAGAACCACCTTCCAGTGCTTTGTGTCTGACTTGCTTCCCTTAAGTTATTAATGCTGTCATTAGTCTAGTAGTGCTGACTGTGGATCACTAGATGGCCTGACTAGATGTCTTTATGAATGTTTTAATACCTGTGGAACAAGAAGCTGTTTGTCCATGAACAGTGCTAGTTTTTTAAAATTGGGACACAATCAGCAAATTATATAAATGGATGGTAGGTCATTCTGCTTGCAGCTTGCAACTTTGTGTGTCTTAGTTTTCTAATGAGAGGATTAGCTTCTGTTTCTAAAATGCATGGCTTGCTTTGTACTTGGGCTCACCTTGTGAAGAGAGCCCTAGCTGCTTGGCTGCTGGATGCTTGTTTCAGAGAGAACTGCAGTAATGAACGGGTCTTTTACCACTTAGTGATCTTAATGTGGAGAGAAAGGACAGCTCTTAGCAGTTTGCACCAAAAGATTAAGTAATTGTTGAGGCAATTCCTGTTTGACAACCGACCACCAGTACCTGGAAACTGGAGCTTTAGTGTGAGCAGTCCTACTGGGTCATCTTCGTCAGGGTTGATCTGATCTGTTTTCTGAAGGTTTGGGATCTGAGTGTGATAAGTGCCTCACAAATTCTGTACACTTCTGACTGGCTCGCTGGGCTTTGAGCTATTAATTTATTTACATCAATTATACTTTTCAATACCCTAGAGGCTTTGCTGACTAATGAGGAGACTTAATATAGCCAACCATCCACTGATTGAGAAATAGAAGCTGTATTTCGTCATCTACATCTTTAATTGAGCCTTTGCTGGGCAATCTGGTTAATTATTCCAATTACTTTTGGTTATTTGTAAGCAAAATTGCTAAAGCATGAATACATAAGCAAATCTTCACATCTGCATGCAAGTTAAGACTGGAGATTAAATACCAGTGATTATCTAATGCAAAATAAATGTTTTCATATTTTTTTCCCCAGAAGTATTCAAACACCCCTCTCTCCATGGCTGCATAAATTCTAATGCTTTTAAGTATCAGAATCCCAGACAACAGGGGGATCCCTGGATGTGTGTTATGTCACATAATAATACTTTGATTTGCTCTTGAAGCTGTTGTTGATTTATACTGGTGCTAATCTCTAAGGCCTACAAACAGAGTGATAGGTTTGGGGCTCTTATGTGTGCAAGGTGTGTTTTTTCATGCCTGGGAAATTAACTTTCTTTTCCACACCATAATAGAAGAACATGTGAGCCTTACTGAAAGGGGAATACAGCATCATTAAAATAAAGATGTGCCTTTTTAAATGTAAATGTACAGCAAATGCTTAAACTTGAACCATTTCCCAGTGCCTTGCTGGACAAGAGAGAAGAGGGGAAGGGGTTGGGAGATAAGGATGCAAGAGAAAGCTTGACTCGTGCAGTGTTTGTGTGTGTTTTTTAAAATGTCTGACTTTAAGTGCAAAATCTGTGTGAACGACAGTAATTCAGAAGTTCCTGGGTTTCCTCTGTTAAATTGATACCATTAATGACTCCGGGGGGTGGGGTGGGGGTGTCACTCCTAATTGGAAGACTTGGAAAGGATGGCAGCTTCCTCTTGGTACACTGTAACAACTAAAGCTAGACCAGAGGATGTCTTGGTTAGCTGTTGGATGTTTCACCTCATGGTGAAGGCTCAGGCATTTCACTGGCATGCAAGGTCCTGCATTTTATTTTCTAAGTGTCCAAATCAGAAATCACAAATGATCCCAAAGGCATATAAAATCTGTAGCAGAAGTGTCTTTCAGAAAGTCGATGCCTTCCATCACTGGGAAACTTTTAAAGGGTATGTTCAAATCTCTAATACAGAAGTAGCAAGAAAGCAATTTCTCAGCTTAACTTTCTTCCTGGTTTGTTTTACAGTACTCTATGCACAGGGCTTTGCTTTCCTTTACTGGAGAGTTCCATTCAGCAGACTTTCCTCCTCCCTGCTGCACTGAGACATCAATGTACTGAAAGTCAAACAGGCACCACCAGCAACCAGCATTGCGAGAACACAGTGCTCGCGTAGCTACTGTAGGATCATTATAGTAGCTATGCTGGCTTACATCACTGGGGGGAGAGGAGAGAGATCTCCTAAAAGTCGTATTGGGCAATTGTGTAACTGCTGGGTAAAAAGCTTTCATTTTAAATTGTCTTTCAAGATATGGACAGACACTTGAATGGTTTTGACTGGAGAGAACAGACAGCCTCTAGCAGTCAGCCCATCATGCTTTCAGTCAAAAGAGCCCTGGTAAAGTTATGTCTGAAACAGTCTGGCTCTGCTAGCACAAGGGATTCAAGTGTCCCTTGCATCCCACATCCACTCCCAGCTGCTGCGGTTCCTGTTCTTCCTCACCTACTGTATTTCTAACCACTTGCAACAAAGGAGCCTGGTGGTGCCTAAGTCGGTCCTTATCTGACAAGTGGCAATCTAGGTTTCTATTTTAACAATCATTTAGTATGAAAAGCTTCTTAAACAGTTAGTTAGCAAACTGTTGCCAAAATAGTGAGTAGCTTCAGGTTAATGTCAGAGTCTGGGGGGGTAGGATTAAAAGGTCTTTCACAGGATACAGAGCAAAAGGGGAGCTGGACTGGGAGTCAGGAGCAGACTGGGTACTGCTCCCGGTCTACCAGTGGCCTATTGATCTTAAGCAAGGAAAGCCTGTGTGCTGCAGTTTCCCAACCTGTGTAAGATTTAGCTTTAAGTGCTTTATTTGCTGACCTAATGAGTCCATATTTTAAAACCAGCTGCAAGTCCTCACCTGGCTCAGTGGAGAGGAGAGATGCAATGGAGAATGGGAAAGCTGAGATGTGAAATTTCCATCAGCATTTAACACACAGTTGTCAATTCATTTCATATTCCTCATTAACCAGTCAGATTGATTTATTCACATTATAAATTTAAAGTGGAACTGAAATAAACTCGCTTCCTGCTCTGATTGCTCCTCTGTAGTGTCACGTTTTAACTTGGAGATCTGTGTATGAAACTAGGCAATGGTAGATTAAGGAAATCCTGATAAAAATCCCATGTCTGCTTTTTGACTCTGCTAGCTGAGTATGCTCCTTTATTCATTGCATTTGAGCTTTCTTGATGCTTCTGTATGACCCAAAAGGCTTCAATGATTCCAGCAGATGTGAGGGATTTGGGAGTTTTATATAAAGCCACTGGATCTATGTGGTCTTAAAAGTACTAGTTCAACTCTAGGAAAAAAGTCCTAATCCCAATTAGTGAGCAAGCAAATGTGAACTTCAACCACAAAACAAGATAAAAACTGATCAAGCTGATAGGCTGAAACATTAGCCCTTACAATAACAAATAGCTTTAGCCTCTAGGGTGGAGAAGGGAATTGGTTTCAAAATGCATTCTCCAGGATCTCAGTGATAAGGTCTAAGTTTGTCTATTCCTTGTACTGCATGCATTTTATCTGTAAAACTGGATGGTGCCTCTTGAATCAGTGTATATTTATTTTGTGCATATTAGGACCAACAGCCTAATATCTGGGGGTGGTAAAGGACTTGTAGCACTTTAATGTAGTAGCTTTCATAAATTGGGAATCATTGATAGAATGCCTAGTGTTTTTAAAGTTGAATGGACTTCCTTTTATAATATATTTAAAATAAATTTTTAATGTGTTTTCTGAAAACTGTGTATGCAGAAATGACTGTCCCTGCCTGTTTTGCTCCAGTGATTGATTTCCCTTCTCTACTTCTGAGAATAAGCTTAGTTACCCTGGTCTGGTGTTTCTCCAGTACAGTCTTCCAGCCATGTCACGCACTGCTCTCCTCCAGCCCCCTTGGGAAACATCCTTCTCAGCTGCCCCTTGTATTGGGTATAAATTGCAGGGTTTACTGTGTTTAATGCAAGAGCAGCCAACAAGCTAATGCCTGAGCACTGTGTTGGGTGGACGTGGCAGGTTCAGGCAGCTGGGGGCTGCAGAGTTGCCTGTGGGCATCTCTGTGTCTGCCCCTCACAGCTGCTTCCAGCCAGCTCCAAAACCGATGGGAACAATCCACCATGCCCCAACACTCCAGCCCGTCAGAGGACCCTGCAGCATCTCAGCTCAGACAAGTTTAACGAAGATCAGCAGCCGCGAGGAGAGGAGACATGGGAGGAGAAATGTAAGGAGATGTGGACAAAGCCAGAGGAGATGTGGAGGGAGATGTGTTTGTGCAAGGAAGCGCTGCGTGCCCAAGGGTGCAGTCCTGGAGGGACCATGGCCGTGGTAGATGACTTGTGCCAAGGTAGGACACCCCTGAGGGACAGTGGCCATGGTCAATCCTTGTTGGTAGGACACACTGGGAAGCACAGAGGAGCGGAGAAAAACCAGCACGGGGGAGTGAAGACAACCAGTTACACACCTGACCCTGACCTCCTGCACCACCCGTCACCTCACTGAATGAATGCAGAGAAACTGCATATGAACTGCAGTGAAGGGGAGGTGAGACTAGGAACAGTGGAGGATGGGTGTTTGGATGAAATTTAGCCAAAGGAAGGGGGAGGAAAGGTGTTTACTTCAGTGTGTGTTTTCTTTTTTCTCAATACCCAAGTGAGAAGTGATGAGAAGTTTGTGTTAACTGGCAACTAAGTAAGTAAAAATTCCCCAGGTTGATACCGTTGCAGATGACGCAGTGCTGGAGCACCATCTACTGCAGTGACTGCCTCATGGTCAAGCTACGGCTGGCTCTCCATGGGGAGGAGCTTTTGAGCGTAGTTGGCTGCTACTCTGTGTGGGTGAGTACTTCAGAAGAGGGGCTGGGGTGGGACTCTCAGGTGCTCTTGTCCCCCTGACCAAAAACTGCAATGCTGTCGTGCCTGGGTGATGACCCTCTGCAGTCCTCCTCGGAGCATGGACCTTGCCGTCCTCTCAAGAACAGAGCCTTGCAGGTGAGGCCCTCTGAGAGCTGACACCCGCGGCAGTAGCCACCATGCCTGGGACACTTCTGTCCCTGAGCCTGTCAACCAGCCGCATGTTCAATGCAAAAAACTTTTCTCAAAGGCAGTTTGTGCGTTTACTGCTGAGATATGTGGCTGTGAGAATAACACGTTAACATCACCTAAGCCTATGCATGCGTCTTGTCTGAACTACCTTTTCCTGCAGTTTGGGGGAGCTCAGCATCGCACAAACCGTTGCCCAGCTTAGGGCAGGATGAAGCTGTCACTCCTTCCTCTGCATACCTGCCTCGAGAGCAACTGCTGGTACATCCGTCCTGCACCTTGGTTTTCAGGGGAGGGTTTTTAACAGCTCACTGCCCTTTTTGTGTTCTAATCTTTGTGCGGAGAGAGCAGTCTTTCAGCCCAAGACGAGGTAAGTTTACAGGCGTTGCTCATGGCCCTATCCCGTGTTCCCATTAGGACCCTCAGCGCTTTCTACTGTCACCACTTCATTTCTTCTGTGGCCTTCCCAACACTCCTTTTTACTTAACTCCATGGGGTGAAAAACAGTGAAATAAACGGAGGGGAGACAAACAATAGCATGTGTGAAAATCTGCATGTGGGAAAATCAGCACGTGTGAAGGAAAGGAAAGGCTCGCTCTTGGGGGACCAGCAGTTAACTGCAAGGCATGCTCCTAAGGGAAGACTGTGCCGTGATTCTTGGCCATGGGAACATTTCCCAGGGAGAGTATGTGCCAAAAGCTGTGACAGTTTAAGCATTTTAGCAGGTTCAGTATGTGCCACCCTAGAAAAATGCTGAGGAGAGTGGGAGTCTGGGGGAAGGTGCTAGGGCAGTGTTTCCATTGGCCCCCAAGGTACAGAAAATGGAAATGGTCTGATTTCTGACTGGAGGTATAAAAAAAAAAAAAAAAAAAAGGCTGCTTCCCAGGACACCTTTGACAGCACAGACCTTTTGGAGAGTAGCATTTCTGTCCCAAGAACCCTGAATGGCTCCATTAAAACAGTAAGTTCCAGATGACAGCTACATCACGGACTTATCTTTAGAGGGTAGTGCTGCTCCAGCAAAGATTTAAAGGCCTGTGCAGGATCCCCTAATTTGATTAGAGGGCTGGCTTGGATGGGCAGGCTATTACAGCTTCAAAGGCACTAAAGCTGCCTGGGTGCTGATGGGTTTATGAAACATTGTTTCTCACTTCATTGCAGCTCCCACAAAGAATTATTAGATCAGGTTAGTGATAGATACCTAATAAAGAATGTCTCTATGAAGCAGTTTATTTTACAGCAAGCTAGTTCCGGACTAGCAGACTGTGAAATCTTGAGGTTCCCATGAGGATAAATATGCTGAAATAAACTGCAATTATACGAACACCTCCATGCACTTTTTTTTGAAAGACTGAAAAAAGGTGTCATTGTGTTAGCCTGAGCTGGAGGTACTTAGCATCGAATTAGCAAACAGACAGTGACAAAAGCAGGTTGGGTTTTTTTTTTCCTTTTAGTAGGCATTGCAAAACAACTTAAAATCTTTCCATTTGCATGGGATGAGAGTTTGGAGCCAAAGATGAGATACAGTCTGATGGTAAGTACCAACCTGTTTTGGCACTGATGGTGCCGGTTTCTCCAGCCACTCCCAGGAGTCCAGGGAGGACCTGCAGAATCTCCTCCTCACAGGGACAGGAGCAAGTCCTGCCTGTTATGATCATGTTACCTTCCATCTACTTGCTTGCTGCTATTATCGTCTGTCCCTACAGTCTGTGTTTTCAGCTTCCCGAATGTCAAGATAGTCCTTCTGCAGGATTTCCTCAGCCTGCCATTTGATTTTTATTTGCAATGTTAAGATAAACCTAGAAAACTTGCTATCGGGAGCTCTGAGATCACTGTCTACCTTCTGGCGTTTTCCCTTTCCCCAAAACAAGGGAATATCTGTATGGTTTTTGCCAGGAGGGTATCACTTCAGGCAGGCATATCCCAGGCAGTTTGGCCAGGGGCTTTTATAAGCGGTGGCATCTTGCGTTTTTAAATCTCTTTGCTCTTCGCTAACTGCTTGTTGGTCTTGCGGGTAAAGTCATTTACTTGTTTCTGCCACCTTCCCATTGGCGTGGCCGGCTCCTAGGAGCGGTGTCCCCAGGAGAGTGCACTGTGGTTCTCTACTAGTCACACGAGCAGGAATTAGTAATTTCCTGAGGGCACCAGCAATAAAAGCTAAGACAAGAGGCAGAAATGTTGAGGAAGAGTATTAAGTCCCTGCCCTCCAGTTTTATTCTGAGACATGTTTGGTATTGCAAGGACTGCCTGGAAAATACATATTTTAGCGTTTCTCAGTCTTCTTGTGGGGAGCAGGCAGAACAGGCTGCAAGACACCTGTCAGTGTTATTGTGGAGCAGGCTGATCTGATGACCAAGGGCTTTGAGGAGTCTCTTTCTTGCGTGTGTGATTCAGCACAGTTCATCCTGCGCTAATGCACATTGTTCCATGTGTGGGATTTCAGACTTTGAAGTCATTTTGGGCTATAGAACCTTTCTTCTGTTTGTGCAGAAGTCTTTTCTTCAGGAAGATGAAATCCTTTTCCATTTACAGCTGCTCACACACCTTTGACAATAGCATATGCTGCCTGGTATTAGAGAGGTCACAGCATTTCCAGAAGTAACATCTTTTCCCCACAGATCAGTAAGACTTTCTTTCTTCTCCCCCCTGCTTTTTCCCCCTTTTTTATCTTCCCCCCCCCCCTTTCCTGAAGATGAAAGAAATGCAAAGCTTGAAGTCAGATTGCTTTGGGAAACACTTTTCCAGGTCCACTCTTTTCACTATCCCTGCCTAGTAATTAGGGAAAAAAAAAAAAATTGAAGAAGATTTAATATTTCAGCCAGGGACTCCTGCCTCGACGACAGCAGGAGCCCTATGCGACGATGTAGCCAAAGAACGGGCATTTGTGGAGTATGTCGACACAGTTACGTACAAGGGACGGGGCGAGAGCCGCAGGCTCAGCCTGGCCCTTTGCTGGCTTTCCCGCCGCTCCTGCAGCGTTCTGCTTCGGCTCTGGCCGGCTGGAGAAACCCGGGTTAGGAGCCCGTGGGCCCGAGGCTGAGGCGGGCGAGTGCCGGGGCCGGAGGCTTGCGTTTGGGTCCCCGTGGAGCAGAGGCAGGCCGGCGGCGCCGGGGACGTTTCCCGCCTCCTCCCCCAGGGACGTAGGCCGGGCGGCCGCCCCGGGCGAAGGGAGACGCCGAGTTTCCTCAGCCGCCTCACGGGCAGGGAGGGAGCGCCCTGCGGGACGGCGGTGAGGGGACGGGACGGACGGCGGTGAGGTGAGGTGAGGTGAGGGAACGGGCCGGGCCGGGCCGCCGCTCCCCCTCAGCGCCCGCGGGGGGGGGGGGGGGGGGGGGGGCACTGCGGTGTCCTGGCAACGGCGCGCGGCCGCCCCGCGCCTCTCCCCGCGCTCGCGCGCCTCTCTCCCGGCGACCTTCCGGCTACCGTGCGAACGCGGAGGCGAGCGGGGGGGAGGGCGGGCGGTGGCGACAGACAGGCAGCGCCTCCTTCCAATAGACTCGCGGAGCGGCGGCGGCGCGCCCCGCCCCGCGAACCTCACGACCCAACCAGCGCCCCGCCTGCTAGGCGGGGCGGCGGGACTTCCGCTGCCGGGGAGGCGGTTTTGTGTGTGAGAGCGGTGCGTGCGGGGTCCCGGCTCCCCCGCGGAGCGGCGGCGCTTAGCGGGGCCCGGCCCGGCCCGGCCTCCGCGGCCACCGCTGAGGGGCGGCGGCGGGCGGGCGGGCGGTCCTCCCGGCGGCGCGGCCCCTTCCGCCGGCGCTGAGGGGGGTCCCCCCTTGAGGGGACCCCTGCAAGAGCGGGGGGGGGGGGCCCCCGCGGGGGGGCGGCGGGGTCCCCCCGAGGGCGCGGGGCGGCGGCGGCGGCTCTTTCCCCGGTTCTCGGCTCCCCGGGCGGGGTGAGGGGCGGGCAGGTGGGCGATGAATGGTTTCAGCACCGAGGAGGACAGCCGGGATGGGCCTCCCGCCGCCCCCTTTTACGGCCAGAGCTGCTGCCTCATCGACGACGGGGACCGCTGCGTGCGCCCCGCCGGCAACGCGTCCTTCAGCAAGAGGATCCAGAAGAGCATCTCGCAGAAGAAGCTGAAGCTGGACATCGACAAAAGTGTGAGTCGCGGCCTCCGCCGGTCCCGCCCGCCGCCGCCGAGCCTCCCCCCCCCCCCCCCGCGGGGCCGCCCGGGCGCGCCTTGCCGTCCCCGGCCCGCCACCGCACTGCGGTCCCTCCCGGGGAGGCCGCGCTCCGTGCGCCGCGGGCGGCGGAAAGTTTGCTTATCCGGCCGGCGAGTTGAGCTTGCCGATTGCCCCGGGGGGGTTGCCTTCACCCCTGCGAGCTGTGGGGAGGAGGGGGGGCGGCTTTTGTCGCGAACTCGGGTCCTGTGGACCGCGTTTTCCCGTCTTCGGTGTTACTGGGCGAGGGGAGGAGAGGAACGCGCTGCCTGGGTAAAGATACGGCTTTTCCTCGTGGCACTGGTTATCTCGGGAGGCTTAATGAAGCGGCACTGAATACCGTGCTTGGGAGGAAAGCTCTCCTGCGGGGGGGGAGCAGATGATGTTCGGGGGAGCAAAGGAGCCAGCCGTCTTTGCTTCGGAGGCAGCAGTGCTATTTTAATTTCAGTTTCGTATTGAGAACCGCCGATGCTACTAGGGGAAATCGGCGATACGGGTTCCTATTTCACTTAGGTGTCACTGGCGTTGCTTTTTTAATCGGTAAGAATTCGCGTTCTACTGAAGCAGGTTATTGAAACCGAACTATTGCATCTAACTCAAAGGCGAGGCGTGCTGCCTCTTCAACAGGGCACTTGCGCGCTTGTTCGCTGATTGGCACTAAACAGCCCAATTTGCTGCTGACCGCTTAATGACATTAAGTGACAGCTGTCAGCTCAAGATAGAAACGGGTCGTTTGCCAAGTAGAGAACTAGGTAGAGCAGAGCAGCCCGTCAAGATTACAGAAGGAATTTCTTAGAAGTGACTCTGTTAATGGAATTCTGCTCTGCGTGCTTTTCTTACCTGATCTTTAAAGATTAAAACCATTAAAAACAAAGGTGACGTTTTGAGTCAGTCTGTTTGGCAACTTCCCCAGTTGGTTAGGTCACTTTTGCACAGCCAAAATATGTCATGTCATGGGAAGAGGGTGACTCGATTTGAAATATAATCTCATTCTTAAAAAACGGAGTATTTCTCCTGGTTGTAGTCCTCAGCAGATTTGTCTAGTGGTATAGTTGTTTCTCTCATTTTAGAAATTATTCTTTGTTGACAGGTGTAAGGCTTTAGAAATAAAAAGAAGAAATCAGGCTAATGAACTCAAAATGATGGGAAAGTATGAAGTGGGCTGCATAAAGTGATTTTTGAATGTAGGGTGTCTGTGTTATCTGAAGACATTTTTGCCTTATGGGTACCAAATAATTTTGATCATTTGTGGTCCTTTGTTGTATATAAGCTAACTCCAGTGAGATAATGTTTGTTAAAAAAGGGGGTTCTGTGGTAGGATAAGCTATAGGAAAGAGGCGGTTTTGCTTTTGCTTTACTTGTTTTAGTTGAGGTAATTAGCCAACTTTTATTTGGTCTAGATTTTTAAACACTTGCATTTATGATCTCTGTACTATTCAAACCAGAAAGTTCACAAGAGTGGAACAGAATAATATTTTTCTTGGTAGTCACCTGGTACTAAGTCCTGAAGCAAATGCACTTCCTCCAGACAATTACCTATTTTTTTCCTGACATATGATTGCAACCATAAAAAAGAAATATATTATCTGCAGAGGTTCAGGTTCAGCTGGAGCTCTCGAGTCCTTCGTTTTCTTTGCCTTTAGTCTTTGTAATGTCAATTATCTCTAAGTCAAGAGTACAATATCAGGCCTGGGGTTTAAGATTAGAAATTCCTTAATGTCATGAGGCAATCAGTCATGCCAGTCGTGAGGGATGCACTCTCTAATACTGGTGTCTAAGTGGCTGCTGTTGAATGCTGTTTCTACAGTACCTGTTTTGATTGCTTTTTCACCACTTCTGATTCTTAGGTGAGACATCTGTATATTTGTGATTTTCACAAGAACTTCATTCAAAGTGTCCGAAACAAAAGAAAGAGGAAGACAAGTGATGATGGAGGTGACTCTCCTGAGCATGAAACAGATGTCCCGGAGGTTAGTTGGTGCCAAGTGGGTGTAGGACGCTTTACCAATTTCGAGCATGTTTAATTTTGGCTTGGATGTTTTCGCGTATCGGGAAATATTTAAATTTCAAATTGCAAGTCCACTGAAACTGCTATGGAGTTACTCTCATTTTCAGGAAGACTTTTTCCTGATGTGTAATGTCCAAATTTTCTTCTTCATCCCTGTATGAGTTCCTTGCCCATGTAAAGTAGTTTTCTATAAAAAGAGGTATGATAAAGTAACTGCACAGCTTCATGTACGTACTGCTTCCAGAGAGCTGTTAAAAGAGTATTTGGCACTAATTCTTTTTTAAAGGTAAAAATAAGTGATTTTTGGTGGTGTCTGAGGCCCCGATATGGTTCTTCGTTACCTAGTACACATCATTTTGCAAATACACTAGAGAATCCAATAGGTCAGTCTCTCTATGTTTAAGTATGCGATATCAAGGATATTAAGCTTCTCCAGACCTTTGCATATATGGCATTTTGGGCACAATTTAAAACTACCTTAAAATCATTCATAACATCTTTTTATTTTCAGGAAATAGGCCGGGTTGTTTTTTTTTTTTTTTTTCTGTGTTACAGAATTCTGGAATAGTCTGTTCTCTGTGCCATTGTGTGCTGTATGTGCTTTGGTGATGTTTCTGGTATTATTGACACTGCAAAAAGTTGTGCAGAGGTGATGTTTGTGGAGGAGATGAGTTCTGGCCACGTCAGCAGAGCCCTCTGCTGGAAGTGCCACCTGTATTGTTGAAAGGCATTTTTCTTCTGAAAAAAAAACCACCAAGAATCATTTTGCCAGCAAAGCTGTGTCTTGACTGCAACGCTGTGTCCACACACCTCCTGTGTGGAGGTGCTGAAACAGTAGCAAGTTTTCGGTTTGTTTTGTTTGGTTTTGGGGGGGGGGTTTAGGATACTCGACCTTTTGTTGTAGCTGTTTGTGTTTCCAGTCTATGAGGTTCCCCATCAAAGCTTTTCCATACAGGCTTTACCTTAGTGGCCAGGATGATGGGTGCAAACCCAGCTGGCACCTAAAAATGTTAGTGCTGTAGAGCGTGCAGGGTATTTGGTGGTTAGAAACTGAGGGATGCATGTCACCTAACAGAATAGGGAACTCTGCAGTGTCTCAGTTTTAATGTGATTTTTTCTTGGTTTTCAGCAGAGATTCCTTTTGTCCTTGAAACATGGCATTTTCCACATGATCTTCATCTTCCTTCCTGTAACCTCCCCCGCCACCACCCTTGCTTTTTAAACTGTGCACTTCCCATTGAAGTATTTGAATTTCATTTCTTCTCGGTCTCTGTACTCTGTTTTATGTCACAAGCCATTTGTTCACTGCCTGCTAAATTGATATTTCATGTGTGAGCTCTTCAAACCTTGTGGGAACAAAAGGTTCCCCTTTGCTTGGAGGTTGCAGAGGTGTAATTGAGAGCAGAAATTGGCCAGCAATTCTGTTGACAGCATGTGAACCAGAACGAAATTTTGTATTTCCCTGAGGCTATTTGCGTCCTTTAGCGTTAACAAATACAAAATATACTTAGATTTGTCAGTAAGGCAAGCCGATGTGCTTCTGAACGCAGGCAAGGAGCAGTCCTGTTGAGGAAGGAATAGTTATTTTTAGATAACTCTACATTTCTGCCTAATAGAAGCTAAAGGTAGTGCTCATCCTCTCTTCTCTGCATCACTTCCAGGTTGACTTGTTCCAGCTCCAAGTGAACACCCTGCGACGTTACAAGAGACATTATAAGTTGCAGACTAGGCCTGGACTCAACAAGGCTCAGCTAGCAGAAGTAAGTGATGACAGAGGTAGTGTTACCTCTGTTATTAAAAAACTTTTTATCTCCTCTGCTCAAGTGTGCATTTTGTGGACACTAATACCTGTAGTGACTCTCTCGCTAGTATGTACCCTGTGCTCTGCGAAAGGTTTCAGGGGATGACGCCAACAGAAAGCTGCGTGCTTGCTTTCACCTGAGACAGTCATGGAAGACATGGAAGCTGGCTCTTGAAAGCATGTTTTAGTAACTTGCTTTTCTCTGCTTCCTTTCCTTCCTTGTTCATGGTCACAACCCGTTACCTTTAGGGAGCAGAAACAGAACCTAGTTTCCAGTGGCCTGGGTGTTAGCTGAAGATAGCTGTTCAACTGAAACTCAGACTTACATACTCCCAGTCACCTTAAGTGTCCCTGTTAGTTTTTCTTTCCTCACAGGTACTTGAACTGGTTGGACTTGCTTATTATTAAAGGCAGAATCGCTGACCATGACTTCAGATTCCTTCTTTCCCTCCCTTGTGCTGATGTCTTATGATTCTGTATTAAGTCAATAAAAGGCCCTTCCCTTAAGGGCCTCTGCTGCTGCTTTCTCACCATATGGGGTACTTGTTAAGAAAGAACTCTCTGTATCTCTCTGTTATTTGGGCTAGTTGTGCTTGGTGTGCATCTGCTCTGCTCTCTTTCCTGACTTGATCTGAAGGCAGTCTGTGGGAAAAGTCTTCTCTAAACTTGAAAAAAAACTGTAGCAGTTACAGAATGGTAACATGGTTGGTTTTTGTAAGCTGAGGCTTTCACAACTGTCTGCCCAAAACTGTTTTGCTTTTGCTTTAAAGAAGAAAAACCAGCAGACCAAAAAAGACAGCAAGATACTGTCTTGCTCTCTTTCAAAGTCAACCAGGGAATAAATATACAGAATATAGAGAATGTGTAGTGTAGTGCACGTAGGAGTAAGTTGAACGAAGCAAGGTGGGTGTATGTCCTCATTAGTAGTTCTGCTTTGTCATGTTCTAACTAACCAGTTCATAGTCTCTCAGCTACCTCCTGCCATGAAGGACTCCTTGCTTAGGCAATTTACCATGAATGTGCCCAGGAGGGGAAAAGAAAAAAAAAACTACTATGCAAGCAGAAAATAAAGGGAGCCTAACTTAAAGTTGTCACACACTTCCCAGATTTCCTGTGAAGTCTGAGCAGCTTTGACCCTACGCTGGATCCTCGTCCAGCTCCCATGCTTGAATCACTGCTGCCTGAGGCTCTTAGACTCCTGCTGCTACCCCACCGTAAGGAAAACTCAAACTTCCATAAATCTTCTTGGAGTGACATATTGCTCAGCCTGCATCAAAATCCAGTTCTGGAGCTGTGTTGGGTACCAAAAAAGAGCTTCTTCCATATGAGAAGCAGATCTCATCCAGCTCCAACATGTTTTCTACATTCATTTTCTGAGGAAAAAGCAGCTAATGGTTCAGGGCTTACACTAGTGTCGGAGAGGAGTAGCCCTAACCAAATCCTAACCATCCCATTGCAAATCCCCTGGTGTTCCTTTTAGTGAAAACTTATGCAGTGCGTTTTCCTTTGGACTCTAAAACTTTGCTACATCTTGTTCAAACAGCAAAGTGTTTCAATATTTCTGACACTCCTTTAAAGTACTGAGATGCAGGGAAGACTTACTCTCCAAATAATCTCAGCATGAAATGTCGCTTAGGAGAGGCTGTGCTGCTTTGGCAGGAGGACATTCTGGCTTCCAAATTCCGCTTGTAGGTTGGCTGCAAATACTGCTGACATAGCAAGACTATGCTATGTTCATATGCACATTCCAGCTGTAAAGAGAGAGAGGTAAATGAGGACTGACAGTTTGAATTGGTGCATGTTTGCCTAGAAGTATATTACGCTCAGTGGCCATAAAATCGTTTTTGGAAAGTGAAGAGAAACTCTGTTCTGATTATTTCTACTTTTTAATTTCAGAATTTCTGTCTCTTTACATGTTGTCCTTCTAGACTGTCAGTCGTCACTTCAGGAATATTCCTGTGAATGAGAAAGAGACGCTTGCATATTTCATCTATATGGTGAAGAACAACAAAAGCAGGCTGGACCAGAAATCAGAAGGTAGCAAGCAACTAGAATGAAGATTAACAAGACTTGGAATAAGAGAGACCTTGAAGGAACAGATGGTATTGTGCATTTTAGGTATATAAAAACTGATGAAGTATATTGTAAATTTTTTTTAAAATGCAGTAAGTCTGGATGACAGAAAAAAATATAGACATTCTTATCAGGAGTATTTGAGAACATGTGCCCAGCATGTTTCTGAAGACTTCTTCCCCTCATTTCAAAGTCACATTGGAATAAGGAAATGAGGATAATGGGGAAACCAAGTAAACCTGTAGGACTGTGGAGTTTGTCAACTCAGTGTTTTAAACCATTTCTGGAAATCTGCATCTCAGTGCAATTCAGATCACAGATGGAATTTTTTCACTGAATTCAGGCTGCATCACAAACCACCATACAGTTTGTCTTGGCGCAGGACTGGAATAGCGGCAGAGATAAAATTCATTATCGAGGTGCATGGGTCAGAAGTTTGTCTGAAGCCTGCTCCACACCTACACATGCTCTGTCTTGCCTTGAGTCAGTGCTTCAAGTCCCAAACTTCTACAAATGCTCCAGCTCACCAAATCTACTCCAGTGAACACTACTTGACTAGTCTGAAATTGACTTTTTTTTTTTTTACCATTTTTCCTCCTGCCCCCCTCCAACATGGATGCCAAACAACTCTCTGCAATCTCTTTTTCTAATTTCTTTTATTTAAGAACTCACTAATTAATTGTCTGTAAGCATTTAAAAACTTCTGCATTTCCTCAGAATGTGGTATTAAGGCAAATACAGCTTATTTGCTGGGTTTGATCATGTTGGTAGAAGGGCTCGTTTAATTCACTTTTGCATATTTCCCTTGTATTCAAGGCTCAGCGATGGTAGGTGAAACGATGGCTTAAGACATCTGTCTCAATCTCTGTATCAGATCAGGTATCAATCACGGGTGATGTGAATTTTATACTGAAGCTAGTCTGTAGCAGGTGTCACAAAACTGTTGAGTGGATTAGTGGGCTCTGCAGTCTCTGTTTAGTATAAAGCAGACTGATGCTAATGGGTGTAGCACCATAACCGGGGTAGTGAACTGACTGGAGCATGATGCATTTCATCTGTCTTTGCAACAGGCAAAAAGTATCGAAGCACTTGCCTTTCATGAGCATTACGTATGCTTTCATAAGAGCTGTGTGAGTGGAGGGTGGCATGCTGGTGCTCTTTAACTGGGCACTGTAGGAGGAGATCGCTCTGATTTTGCAATTTAAAGCCAAGGTGTCCTTACAAATAACACAGTGCTTATTTTGGCAAAAGGAGCTTATAAAAGTGTTGGTTGTGACTGACTGTTCTCCAGTGACCTCAAATTCTATTCAAGGGGATCTCATGATTTAAAGCACCACTCTCTTTCTTTGCTGTCCTAACCAATGTCTCCATTCTGTTACAAGATGCCAAGACTCCACATAGAGAGTATATTCTCAACAAGCCTTAAGCAACGAACTGAACAGTAGAAAACTTTGGCTAGCATTTTGTCAATGGCGGGTTTTAATATTCCAAAACTGGATGAAGCTTTGTTGAAGAGCTAAATACATAGGTCATGATCCCAGCTTAGTACTGCATCATGTTTTGTAAGGCATGAAGGGTTCACATAGTGAAGCTCTTGTTGAAGCTCTCCCAGGGTCTCTTTAAAAATCGCCACAATTTAAAGCAAGCTGTTCACATCAGCTCTGAAGTGTTTGCTAATACTCCAAAAACATGTTCAACAAACTTCAACATGTCTAAGTCCTGTGTCATAGGCAGAAATACTCTGTTATGGTACACGTCCCATTCGTGAAGTTTTGGGGAGTGTGATTGTTTCAGCGTTTCCTTGTTCGATTCAGTATGGATTTTAAGAACATCAGACAAGAGAGAGGTTCAAGGAATGAGGAGAGAATGTCTTGCGTCGGTATTTCATGAATGTTTAAAAATTTCTGAATTATGCTGGTCCTTTCCTTATTGAAAGGGTGGAGTAATTCCCACACCAGTCAACATGATCTGGCTTCTCTCATTCAGGACAGGTAGCTAAAAGGGTACGTTCTCTGACTGCATGTTAATCTTCAAAGTGCTCATGTAATCAGAGGATATTACCAAGGAGAAATGAGTTTCTGAGTTGAGAGGGTTATGCCTCATTGTAACTTCTAGACCAAAACTGTAAAAATGTAGTTTGTTTGGGATTTACTTTTTTGTTGTTGTATTTTGTTTTGTTTTATTTCTAAGAGTAAATAAATCTGTTGGGGTGTTTTAGCAGCCAGCAGCAAAATGATTCTTTTCAAGGAAATACGGTGGCAGGTTCCATCTGTTCAGGTGTATTCACTGGAATGCTTTTGTGCAGAGGTGGTATCCAGGAAGCTTTTTTTTTTTTTTTCCTGAAAATAGTCAATTGATGTGAAATGTGATCCTTGTTGGTTTCACTCTTAAAGCAATTATACTTTTTTGAAAAAATTCTTAGTGAAGTGTGATGATGAAGACATGTTTACCAGCCATTAGCAGTTGTTTATAAGGTGGAAAGCTTGGAGGCAAGACACCAAAGAAACAGAAGAATCTTTGGCTGTCAGACCCCATGGCCTTATAAACCCTTGCAAATGCCTTATTACCTTGTTCTCAACTTACCTAGAGCAAAACGCCTTGAGCAGAAGAAAGCCGATGTCTTGTTGGAAGGGTTAGCCACTTTATGGCTCCCATGCTATGAACTGAAATCACACGTCAATTCAGTAGCAATATCCATGTTCAGGGTGCCTGTGATTCTTGAAAAGCATTTAGTGTCTAATAACCAGAAAACGCAACAATGCAATTGTCGTTCTGTATAATACCATTCTGTGTATTTGATTCCTTATGCTGCATGCCAATTAAAAAAGACTTTCCAACTTTTTGTTTTAAACTTCAAAGTAAATGTGTTTGAACCTCACACTTGTGAAGCCATGAGGTGGGACATTTTCTCAGCACTTTCAGATGGGACTTGTTGGAAAGGTAGAAGACCCAAATCGCTTTGGCTGGTATGATAAGATTATCTTTTTTTCCTTTTACATTTTGCTTTTCACAGATGGGCCTTAAATTCTGTCTAGCTTTGAACCATGGAGCACAAGCCTTGGGGGCTTGGAGGATGACCAGATGTCATCTTCCATTTATAATAGTGGAAGCTTATTTCTTACAAGGCTGCATAGGTGACATTCACCCTGGGGCAGAGGAATCGCCTTGGAAGCCCTCCAGCCATTATACAGCCTAATTCAATTACATAGCCTAATTCAATTCTCATTGAAGACTTGCATTAACTTCATTAGACTTCTGAATAGATCCAAAGCCATTAGTATGAAATCCAAATAATGTGGAAACATCTCTTCCGGGGTTAATTTCATCCTGTATGCTGACCCTCTGCTCACTTTAAGGGAAGAAGAAATCATTGCTGGTAGTTATCGGCTTGAGCTCAGCTCAAGGGAGTTGGAAGCATGCGAAGACTTGAGTCAGTGGCAATCTGATGGCTGAAAAGTGCAAATATATCCAAGGAGGCTGTGTTAGAATGCAGTTTTTTTGAATTTCTGCATCTCGAAGAATATTGTATATCAACCTGAAGTAAATGATTGCATTAAAAGCTAATGTTTCTTTTGCCAGGCACTTTAGATGCTCAGCCTGAGAAAAGCAGAGTGGGCAGGTTTGTACCACTTGTCCCCAGTACTCTGGTGTCCCAGTTTTCCTTAGAAATGTGGCTGTAAACCGCTAGATACCCTAGTGTGCAAGACTTGACCAAAACATATCAAGTCTGGCATTTAAAGTTAGTCTTAAGTGCAAGCTGGATTCAGAGAGGCTTTGAAAACAAGAGCCGAAATAATCCACAGTAAGTGTGAGTTTTCAAGTGGGTCATGATGGCACAGAGAAGATGAAACAGGATTTGGCCCACAGAGAGACTGAACGAAACATGCTTCCACGGTTAGCAGCGTGGAGGAAGATTTGTTCTGTGTTAGCTCTTGTAATGGATGTTTTATGAGAGGGGAAGAAGGGGGGAGCTGTGCACTTTACATCTTTTGGTTGAGCCAAATGTAAATACCAATGGGAGATCTTCAGCAGTAACTGCAGTTGGAGGGGAGAGAAATGGTCTGCAGGGGGACTGTTTATTTAAGTTTGCAGATCCTTACACTTCCCTAGAGCACTAGAGTCACTTTGCCTCTACAGTTTAAAAGAGTGGGTAATACAAGGTAGCCTCCTGTACAAAAGGAGTCCTTGTACTGCCCCAGAGCATTGACTGAAGAGTCCCAAAGGTGAAGGAATGTTGTTGATGCCTCACTCCTCTTGTCACTGATGCCCTTTAGCCATCTCTAGCTTACCGAGCTAGGGAGTTCTCATTTTCCACTTTCAAAGTGCAAATGAACTGTTACGATGTAAGATACTCCTTGCACTTTTCACGGCTATCCCTGGTCCTCGCGTTTTCGACTTGCCTGTGAACACATCTGTTTGGAATGAATTAAATGGTTGAAGAAAGTGTGGGGAGAGGGGGGGGCTCCTGCCTTAAACCTGAACTTCCCTTGCAAGCAACTCTGCAGGCCATCCTTTGCATCAGCAGGCTCCAGGAGCCTCTTACTTAGCTGAGCCCTAACAGGGCTGGGTTTACTCCTGTCCTAGCTGCAGCTCTCTGCTCCGCAGCTAGAGTGCAGGGGAGGTGAATAGCAGGTAACTTGCAGAATGGCTTGGAGTCCTTTAGCGGGCTTACTGGGAGAGAAAAACTGTGTTCCCTCTTCTGTTTCTGGCCTCCATGTGTTGTGCTGATCTTATGCCAAATGTTTTGGACACCTTGTATTTTTAACTGTGTAATATAGCTGTGTATTGTTAAAGCAACTTAGTAACTTATAGCAAAAACTGTAGAACTCATTTCTCTGAGGTGTAGGAAATGTCCTGCTTCCACTGTGTATGAGACTTTAACTCTGTACTGTCTGACAAAGATAAAATGCTGAATTTCACTTTAATAAATGATCTATCTAGCAACAAGGCCTACATTCCCTTCTGTTTGCCTTTCTGCCCTTAGCACTTTTGGCTTCAGAGCCAATGGAGTTCTGCTTTGCATGGATGTTTTGTGCCAGGCTTCTCTGATACACTGTCATTTCCCACCCACCTCTCCAGGGCTCAAAATATTGCAGACGTGGAGAGGATGGCACTGCTGACTAGGGTATGTCAAGCCTGAAGTAGAAAACTCAGGTGATGGGAGATTTTGTGACAAACCTGTGTGGGTTGCGCAGATGCAAATCATGGAGTCTTTTGAATGCAACAAAAAGACAATTCACAAGAAAGATGGAGGTTGTTGGAGAGCCATGTGACCTTGCATTTTGGGGAGTGTTGGGCTTTTCTATGATGGGGATTTTTTTTTTCCCCCCCTGTATCATGAACAGTCAATCAAATGTAGCATCTCATTTGATTCGTATTTCCTAATGAATCTTCTTTATGTCTAGTTCAATCCTGTGCTTCTGCCTCCTCCTCAAGTATACCCTTCCCTATGCTTCATGCATGACTTCTAGCTCCTGTTGTCCAGAGTCGAAGCTGCATGCCTAGCTGACAAGGTGGGTGCTACTCCAGAGCAGTGCTGACACATAGCATCCTGATGCCAGAAGCTGGGGCTCGAATACTTGTTCTCCTGAACCCTATCATGGCATTTCCTAAGGCTCTGCTGGCAGTGTCCTGAGGCATGCTTTAGCCTTGATTTTTAGCTAGGAAAGAGGTTGTAGTGTAGCTTTTCAGATACTTGGGCTTTCACAGAGGAGGGTGATAGGATGTTGAGAGCTTTAAACTCAAAATACATAACCTGAATTTATCACTGTCAAATTAAATTGCACTGTTGATATGCAGTAAAGATTTGCACAGACAATTCTCCCCAAAACAATCCCACAGCATTTCCTGTATCTGTATTCCTTGGTGCTGTCCTACAACCTACTGACCTGTCTCCTCATCATCGTTCAATTCATGTCAAGTGATAAAATGCCCTCTGAGAGGAGGGTGGCAGCTTGTGTTGCCACTGTATGGTGACTTCCAGCCGTGCAGAACGTGCCTATTTATACTGCCAGCGATGCATGCAGGAGACGCTTGGTCCCCCGTCCTACATCCTAGGGTATTAGCTTTCAGTAGCAAGGGAATGGGGACAGCAGGGAAGAGACCTTAGGGAGCTGAATCAAATTGTGTTGATGTTTTGCTGTGCGAAACAATCAGTGATCATTAGTTATGTTTGAGTCTAATATTATCATTAGTTATGTTTGAGTCTAATATTCTCTTAGTTAAAGACTGACCTTGATGTGTTGGAGAGCTGGGGCAGACTGAGCTGGCACATCAAAAACCGATCCCAGTGTCCTCAGTGCCTGCATTTGTGGATGTGTCTGGAGGCCTTTGCAATGAACCAGGATCTTTTTGTGCAAGGCAACATCTGCCGTGCTACAAGAGTGTTGTCCCTGTCTCGGGAAACTCTCAGTTGAAGAAGGCAAGACCAGAGGTGACACAGGTGGGTGCCACGAAACAAGGAGCAAGGGTGGATCACTTTACAGGGCATCACATGCGTGTTGTCAAGCTTTTTTAGGAGGTATCAGGGAAAAGTCTTCAGGTGAGAACAAGGGCAACATACCCCAGTGGAAGGGGAAGAGATGTGTCATTTGCATTCCCAAATTGGTGACTGTGGGCTCTTCCGCCAGCAGAGTGAGAAAGTGTCCTGCCCAGGGAGGAAAGGCAGCAGGGCTGAAGGAGGACAGCTGTAAGCAGCAACCTGTTGTGCAGGTGCCATCTTTAGCATGAGAGGGTATAATGGAAACTCCGGTGATACAAGTAAACTCTTGTCAGTCAATCTGTTATTTGTATAGGCTGATGAGTAATGCTGCTTAATGTCATGTTTGCTCCCAGCCAAGAAACCCACAGAAGGTTTCAAGCTCAAAACCAAGGAGGAACCCGCTCAGTCTTTTTAACATACGCTGGGAAAGTAAGCAACCGCCAGATTGATCTGATGAGCCTAAAACTGCACGTCCCTCTGCCGTGCGAGGGCAGTGTTAGCTCAGTAACCCAGGTGGTGGGTGCTCTGCAGCTGCACCTCGGAGCCCAGGGCAGCTGGCCGGGGGGACCAAAGCCATTTTCCCGTCCCGAAGATGCCTCCTCGGTAGAAGCTGGCCGTACTTGTCAGAAACTGGAAGTAGGATTATGCTGTAGTGGGACATGGAGATCATAAAAATGGTTTGTTTGGGGTTTTTTTTTTTTCGTGGTTGGACATTGAAATTGAACACGTCCGATTCTCTGCGTGAGCCGTCCTACGGCCTCCTTGCAATGTTGATGGAAAACAGGCTTCAGCTCTCTGCTCCCCAGCAGAAAGGGCAGTGCAGAGGACTGGGGAAAAACGCGAATGTGGATTTAATGGTTTTATGTTTTAGAGATGTGGTTGAGCAGGCTGAGTGCGCAGGGGAGAGCCTTAGGGCTTGCTTTTCTTTTTTCCTTTATTTTTTTATTTCCCCTGTATCCAATAAGGGATGACTGCACGGCTCTGCCAGCACTCAATCTCGCTTTGCCAGGAGCTGGAGCCGATTTCACATCTCTTATCCTAGCAGGCGGTGTTGGCTTCTTCCCTAAGTACCTCAAAGCCCCCTAATGTGCTTTTACTTAATTGTTTTTGGAACTTTCTCCAAGATCTGTTCCCTTTACATGTTGCAGGAAGTCCTCCGTGATCTCTGCGGCATCCTCAGCAGGGAGCACCATGGTGCCTGTGGAGAAGAGCAGAGACTGCGAGACAGGGGAAGAAAGAAGCATCAGGTAGCTGAGATGGCTCTGCTGCTTCTCCTACCGCATGTACGGACTGCCAGGGACCAGGGAGCACAATGATGGACACCGTATTAGCAAGCTCACTAACCCAGGTTGTGGTCACAAAGCAGAGGAGGCTCTGAGTCCGAGAGGTGTGTGAGCGTTGCCTGTGTCTCTTCCTGGTCTCGATGCCTGTGTGGGCAAGTCTGTCTTTAGAAAAGGGAAGGTGGTGGGTTGTATCCAGTGGTCCTGGAGCCGGCTTGTTTGTAGCTCAGTTTGGTGTCTGGGTTTTCGCCAGCTCCTGCGCCTGTTGAGCAGACGGCAGGCCGGCAGCCATGGCCTGGCAGGCAGCCCTGAGCAATCTGATCTCCTGTTTGGTGGCTTGCCGTCCAAATTGCAGGCCTTTCGTTGGGCTGGGGTGGGAAAGGCAGGCACCACATCCAGCCCCTCTGCATGGAGATGTGGGGGAAATAGCCTGGCACCTTCTCGTTGTTCCACACCCACCTTCCAGCAGAATCAGGTTGTTTAAATTTTTCCTGGAATTTCCAGTGGTTTACTGCCCATGAACCCTGACCCTCATGTCATAAGCATAGCCCTTGGTGCGCTACTGCTGGCCTCAGCTTACCTCAGCTCTCTGTGTCTCTATTTTCCTGGGTATAAAAAGCAGGTTGAAGGCCCTTCATTGGTGCAGTGATAGCACTGGGTACAGACAGGGCTTTTCTTATTAGACTAGCACAAACTACAGTGCCGGGGAGCTGCTGTCCCTCACCAGGCTATTTCTTGTCCTCCTCCCTTCTCTCCTTTTCCTGATCCTATTTTCCCCACTCCTCCCTGCTACTCATCTGCTCCAAGTCTTCATGCATTCCCCAAAGCAGGCCAACAAAGGTGTCTCCACAAGGGCCTTCCCACCTCTTTATGCCACGTTCCTAGAAATAGGAGCCCAAAAGGGCGTTGGGTGTGGAATTGCGTGGGTTTATCCCTAAGTAGCTGGCTTGGTTCCTGGCTGTTTTGTAGAGTGAGTTGTTGAACACAGCAGCCCAGGCTCGAGTTTGAGTCAAGCCGATGAGCTTCAGTGCAAAGGCTGCGCTTCTACTCTCCATCAGACACAGGACCGAAGTAGTGGAAGCTGAACAGTGAAAGTGAGCAGAGGAGGGAGTTTTGGGGTTGACGCAAGCTTTGTGCACTAGCTCAGACTTGTAACTCCTTCCAGCTTCTCAGTTTGGGAAGGAGTTCCCGGCTGAGGCAATTAAACCAGCCTCCTCTGGCCCCCACGCCCCCCCTGGGCTGTTCCTGCGGGTCAGTTACAGGCCATGAGAATTTTGTCAAGGTAGCTGCAGTCTAAGGAAAAAAAAAAAAAAAAATCCCTTTTCCTCTCAATTCCTCAGCTTTCAGCCACTAGTGACGCCACAAATTCCCCTACTTCTCTGGTTACTGTAAAGTCTTTCAGGGTGGTCAGGACCTGAACTCCTCATGCAAAAGAACAAGCAGGAAAAAAAGAAACTTTGCAAGCAAGGACCTTCCCCGCCTCGGGGATCCATCCCAAGGAATCAGCGAGGCTCCAAGTGCATGCTCTTGCCTTGCAGTCCCTCGGCTCAAGCCTCTAGGGTAACTGCTGGTCTCACACTCCTCTCGCCAGTAAATACTCTCCTACCAGCCTGCACTTCCCGCTTGTGCTCCAGCAGGTCCGTCTGGCTCCTTGGCCCTTCTGATCTGCAGGCTCCTGGAGCTGCGGCAGCTCCAGGTTTGCTGTTGCGCTTTAGCTTTGGAGTAGCCAGGAGAGACAGAGCTTGTCCAGCATCACACAGCTATGGAGGTGGCACAGAGTCCTGCTGAGCAAAGTACCCGGCTGTTTTTACCACTTGCCCTGAGCTGTACAGCACTGATCCTCCACCAGACAGACCCAGCTCCCAGCCAGCTTCCACCCTGGACCTTAAATCCAGCTGCTGTGTGGGACACAAGTGGGTTGCTGTGCCATCCCACGCCATCCAGCTTCACCTGAAGGCTGTGCTGAGATGTTGTGGGAGAAGATCAGCAGGAAATTGGCAGCAAAGTGTTGTTCCTGCCAGAGAAGATGCTTGCTAATGGGATTGCTCCACCACTGAGTGGGACAAGGATGGGTCATTCTGCAGAAAGGCATGGTGAGCACTTTTGCTAGCCCCACACCAAGCACGTGAGTCTTGTGAGAGGAGTAAATACTCACTTCTCCCAACACCCTGCACTGGGGAAAGGGCCTTCATGGAGGAGAGCAATGAAGGTTGGCTTTGGAGAGGTAGGGGCATGGGGTGGACGGTGAGTTTGTCTGTTATTTGAAGGATGGTCTTGGGACCGGGGTGCAGTGCTCTTGGTCTTCTCCCAGCACAGGCAGCTGCATGGAGAAATGCACCCTGGGCAGACCTGTCCCAAGCAGGGACAGCCATAGGGGTGAAAACCCAGAAAGCTTGGATTTATTTAAAAAAATAAAATAGAAGAAAGAAAAAAAGTTGGAGCCTTCATCTGCCTTGTGGCTCCAGAGTCTTCCCGTGCCTGGACATCACTTCTACAGCTACAGATTGGAAATGCATCTTCTCTTTAGATGGGTCTCAGAATCACGTGACTCCAGAAGCATGGAGATTTGAGGAAGAACTATTGCATGTCACGAACTTTGCAGCTGAGGGGGCCTCTGCTGGACAGAAAACCTTCCCACCTGAGCGGGTACTCCCAGGAGACGGTCTGACTTGGGAGCCAGCAACTGGGCTGAGAGTCTCCGAGTGTTGGGAGAGGATCAAAAAGCTCCCCTGGCAGTAAATCTTTCACCTGCCATGTTACTCACTGGGGCTTGTGGCCATTCCTCCGAGGTCGGCCCCGGGTCAGGATTTCTCCTGTCTCTTTAGCCCCCAAACCTGGAGATTTTTGTCTTATCTTTGACGCCATCTTGACACCGAAAACAAATTATGACCCAATTACCCTTACTGAGAGGGGCTGGGGCTACCTTAAATGGCCAGAACTACAGGCGCTTCCTTAAGAGTGGGTAATTAGAGTGGGGAGTGGGGCAAGAACTGGGGGGGGGGGACACCCCTGCCATGGGGGCTGCCCTTGCCCCCCTGCTTGGCATGGCGGGAGGGGACATCCCACCCAGCCCCATCCCATCCCACCCTACTCACTCTGGCCCAGCCATGCTGCACCCTTGGGCTCTGGAGAGGCCGGAGCAGGGATGGGGCTCCCCGCTGCTCCCCACCAGCGAGGTGTCCGGGGGGGTTCCCCCTGCCCCGTGCCTCCCCCAGCCCTGTGTCACCGGCTGGGGCCAGGCCGGAGAGGCCCCGTGAGGGGAGGCAGCAGCCCCGGCCCTGGCCGTGACCTTCGGGGTGACCTTGAGCGAGTCCCTGCCGGAGCTGGGGACCGGCTGTGCCTCTCATCCCGAGCAGGGACGTTTCCATGCTCACCCCAGGGAAACAGCGAACACCAGCATCGCGGCCCAACTGCTGGAACAACCCACCTGGAACTTAAAAAAAATTTCTTTTTCTTCCCCTCTTTCAGTGACATGAAGACGCGCTCTCCTCTGCTGTGTGCCTGGGCATTTCTTGCCCGGGGTTGTGCTGTTTTGGGGGCCGACACGTGCTGAGCTGGGTCGCAGCCCGCAGCCTGGACCGTGCTCGTCTGGGGGCTGCTGCCCGAGTCTCTGCCCGGGGAAGGTGGTGTCGGGTGCGTGCGGAGCCGGGTCCCTTCCAGGATCCAGCCCAGGGAGCAGGGAAGTGGAGCTGTGCAGAAACATCGGACGCTCCTCTGGCCTTGCAGGTTTGCTCCAGGTACCCCCGCACTCCTGGGTGAGTGGGTGGCTGGGGCTGGGTGTTTCTTTCCCTTTTTTTTCTTTTTTTTTTCTTTTTTTTTTTTTTTTTTGTCAGATTGGTATTTTATTTGGCTCCATACTGTCTACCGAGCTGTCCAGTGTAACCCTTCCCTTGCTGCTTCTGAGATAAGAATAGGCTCCCCCGAGATCAGATAAACAGGCCCATAAATACCTACAACAACAACAAGCAGGGTCTGGGCTTGGCAGGAAGGGAGAAAAAAAAAAAAAAAAAGGCAAAAAGGGAGCCATTTCTTTGCACGCCAAACCCCAGACTGCGAGGTGGCAAGCACCCGACAGCCCCTCTGCCCCCAGCGTTTGCCCCCTTGGCCAGGCAGGGGGGCGAGGGGCCAGGCAGGGCAGGCAGCAGGGCAGCCGGGTCCCCTCCACCGTCCCTCATGGCTGGATTCCAGCGGCAGGGGACACGGCACGGTACGTATGATGTTGCCCCAGGGCCAAGCGATTCCTGCATGCATGTGCTTCTGTCCGGGCAACTGCAGACTCAAGCCTGCGTGACGGGAGCATGATGCTTCCCAACGGCATCAAGTTCACGGCAGGGTCGAGCCGGAGGTGTGTGCAGGGCCGCCTCCCCTGGCCGACGTGCTAGGCTCTCAGATGGCCAAAAATTTAAAGCTGGTGGCCAGATGGTTCTTCTTCCACCCAGGTTTGGTGCAGCCAGCACCGGGACCCCTTCCACAGCCTGCCAGAGGCTGCCGGGACGCCTCTCCCAGCCGCTCAGTTCTGCTGCCTGAGGAACAGAGACTGTCCCCATGCAGGGCTCCCACCCCCCCTGCAGCTCCGCTCCCTTCGGGGGTGAAGGGGGTGACCCCATCCTAGGCTGAACCCAGTCCCGAGCTCAGCGCCGACACTCCTTCCCAGCCCCGGAGCGGCAGAGCCGCCTGTGTGGTGCCGAGATGGGGACGGAGCTCATCATTGCTTGCAAATACACTCCCCCCAAAGTGCGCATTTTGGGGAGCAGTGAAGCCCTGGGGTACAAGAAATGCTTAGTGGTTTTTTTCACACGCGCACACAAAACGCTGAGCCAATCTCGCAGGAAAATCCCCTTGCTGGGCAGGGAAAACCTCTGCAGGCATGGAAATGGAGAGTGTTTTCACTTGGAAAACCATGAAGGAGTGAGGGAGGCTGGCACAGGGGAGTCCTTTCCCAGAAGTTTGCAGCCGGCAGGTACCACCACCAGAAACTCGGGGTAAGAAAAGCAACAATCCTGTGGGTGCAGGCAGAGCATCGCCCCGGCTGTGCAGGGTGCTCCCTTCCCAGAAGCAAAGCTGGAAACCCACAAGAAAAAAATCCACCAGAGGTTTTTCGTGGGGTAAGGGAGGGTCCCCAGGCTGCAGATGATGTCCCAGGTAGAGCCTGGCATGCCGGGACGGACCCAGGACACTGACTCCTGTGCAGTCCCCCCTGCCTTACACAGCAGAGCAAGTCCCGGGTCCCCGTTTAACCCTTTCTCTCATCCGATGCCGAGGGGCAGCCCCGACTGGTGCCTTACGGATACAGCGATACGAGCTGGTACATGTAAACAGGATTGGGGCTGGACACATTTATGGGGCGCTGGATTATAGTGTTAGTGATGGCTTGGGAACTTTCCCGTAAAAACCCAGCCCTTTAAGGAACTGTGAAACTTAGCCCCAAATATCCTATTTTATGGCTGATTTTCTGTACATTTTCTTCTTTCCTTTTTTTCCCTTGAATGTGTTTGGGTTTAGAAATGCTCTATTCTAACTTCACTCGTGGACTTGGTGCTGTGCTAAACTTTTTATAGCCCAAACAAACAAAAAAAATACCACTGCATGCATTGCTCCGCTCGGGCAGTCCATTTTCATCTTGGCCTCATTCAAAGAGATCAGAAAACAGATCAGGGGCTGGGAAGGCAGCCGCGCAGCGGCTCCGAAGCGAGGGAAGGGTGATTCACGCAGCCTGATCATTCTGCGATCTTTAATCATGCCAGCCATACCCCCCAATATTTGTGTGTCCATCCGTCTGTATTTGTGCACATGCACAAAGTGGTTATAAAACCCAAGCTCCTTCCCCACGGGTCAGCTGGTGTATTTTTGGTGTGCGCGGCTGCACATGCACAGATTGATCGACGTGTCAGCGATTTATGGATGTTGCATCGTTATTTCTATACCTTTAGTTGCAAGCAAAAGCTTGGTTTAAAATAGAAAATTTAATGCTCCCAGCTGAGCCCTCAGATTAACCCTACAGTAACGTATGACTCTTCCCCGTGCTGGTTTTCTTTGCCCCGAGCAGCCGGCTGAGCATCAGGGTTTATCCTGGTGTCTCCGGGAACGGCGGCGTGGCCAGGCTGGGAAGGCAGGATCAGGCCCTGAGCCCGTGCACACATGTCTTGGAAGCCACCCTTCGATAACAGAGCTGTGTGTGCACAGAATAAAGGAACAAGGATTTGGCTTTAATTGTTAAGGATTATTAAGGATTTATGCCTGAGAGGTGACAGAGACAACTTTGGGGTGCGTGAGCGTTGGTGTTTCTGAGGCTGGTGGTACCTGTTGTTCGGACAGCGAGGAGAGGACGTTGATCCTTCAAAATGTGGCCAAGGCAGGACCTAGGAGGGGATCCCTGTGAGAAAGCGATGCCAGTGCCAGAGCCGTGCAGGGGAGCTGCCTGGGCAGGGAAGGGGAGCCGATCCCTGGTTCTCTGCGTGGCAGCAATAAAACTGGGGCTCTACAGCTCTACAGTGCTCGTGCCATCCAGACGCTGTAAAGGTCTGATCCTGCCATCCTTCCCCAAGCCAAATACAAGTCCGGTCCCTCTAGCAGGTCCCCTGGGTCAGGAGGGGAAGGGGTTGTAGGGCACGGGCAGAGTTTGTGCCCTGGGGCAGACATTCGCAGAGCCCTGCCAGCCTCCGGGGTGAGCAAGCACGGCATGAAGAAGTCCCGGAGGATCCCAGGGAGCTGCCCGAGCCCCACGGGAGGGAATTCCCTCGTATGGATCGGCCCCACAGCAGGGCACTGGCTCCAGGGGAGTCCTTAATCCCGCAGCACCCCTCGCCCCTGCGGGCAGGAGGGCAGGGAGCCCGGCGATCTCGGGAGCAGGGGAAGGCGGAGGGGTCGGACCCGAGGCTGTTTGCGTAAAGTTTAAATTTTATTTTATTTAATTTTTTTTTTAATTATTCCGTTTTAAATACGTGGTGTGGCGCGCCCGGTCCCTCGGGAAGTGGTCATGCAGATCTGAGGTAGAAAACCCGGCACAGGAGTGTTCCCAAATGCACCTCTAGGTAGTTTCACCGCAGCCACACGTCGGTCAGGCAGCGGACGGGGACGGGGACGGGGACGGGCTTGTATTTACAAACGAATTAAATCGTTTCAGCCCGGCCCGGGAGGGCAGGAGCCGCCGATCGCTGCTGTCAGCGGGAAGGAACAACGATTACTGCAAACGGGGGAAGGGGCGAGGAGGAGGGGGGTGGGAAATGGCCCGGCCGGTCCCCGCTGCCGACGGGGGGGGCAGGATCCGGCCCCGCAAGGCGCCCTTCGCTTGTCTCCCGCGGAGCATCCGTCTCGGCGGGGCGGGGGGGTGTGAGCCGGGCCGGGTACCCGCATCCTGCGCCTGGATGGGCTCCGGGAGCCGGGCCGGGCTCTCTCCGACATTGCACATGGAGGGGCGAGCGGGGCGGGGGGGGAGCGCCGTCGGGGCAGCCCTCAGGGGTTCAGTTCCAGAGCCCAGACCTGCTGGGGCCAACCCGTCCGGCCCTTCAGCTTCTTCTCGCCGTGGCCCAAAGGCTGCGAATAGACCTCGGGCTGCTGCGGGAGAGGAGATGGGGAGCGGGGGGGGATAAAGGAGCGGTCAGGAGCGGAGCGGAGGTCCCGGGCCGCCCGCACCTTGCGCCCGCCTCTGGGCTCCGAGCGGCTTTTATCGCCCCGAGGATAAAAATGTTTTTTTGGGGGTCCCCACCACCCCCATCCCGCCCGCTGCAGCAGGGAGAGAAGCGGCCGCCCTTGCTCCGAAACGCACCCGCTCCCGCTCGTCCCGGGAAAGCGGCCGGGAGAGGGGGAGGACGAACCGGCGGGTCCCGGGGGTTTATTCGTCGGGGAAAGCGCCCGGGAGCCCGCCCGGCTCCTCGGGAGCCCGCCGGGCAAGTCGGGGAGGGCTTTTCTCCGCCGAGGTGCCCCCCGCGGGTGGTTTTTTTGATTATTATTTTTAAGGTGGGGAAAAAAAAAAAGGTTCCAGCGGGGCCGCGAAGTATTTTAGGTTTCTTTCACCCCCCCCAGCCCCGGGGCTTTCCCGGCCCGGGGAGAGCGGGACAGCGGGGTCCCGGCCCGCCTCTTACCGTCTCCCTTTTCCTCTTGTTCTCCCTGCCGTCGGCCTTCTTGAGCTCGGCTTTGAAGCCCTCGGTGTCCCCGGGCTGGCTGTCCTTGGCCAGCACCTCCATCAGGTAGGCGATGTAGCTGGTGGCCAGGCGCAGGGTCTTGATCTTGGAGAGCTTGGTGTCGGCGGGCACGTTGGGGATGCACTCGCGGAGCTCGGCGAAAGCGCTGTTGATGCTCTCCGTCCTCCGTCGCTCCTTCTTGGGTCCCCCGACCCCTTTCCGCCGGCCCAGGCGGCCGCTGAGACCCTCCAGCCGTCCCTGGCCGGCCGGGCCGTACTCGGCGGGACCGTAGCTAGGACTTTGCCCGGCGAGCTCGGGGCTCACCTCGGCCGGGTTCAGCACCCAGCCGGGGAAGTAGGCGCGCTCCTGGTGGCACCGCGCCGCCGGCCCGAAGAGGAAGGGGTCGTGCAGCATGGGGTGGTGATGGTGATGATGGTGGTGGTGGTGCTGCTGGTAGCCCCCTACCAGGTTCATGGTCCGCCCCGCTGGCCCCGGGGGCCGCGCTCAGCAGCGCACCATGGCCGCGGCGGCCGGCCGGGCAGCGCTCCCCGCTCCCCGGGCGGGCGCGGCAGGCGGCGGCGGCGGCGGGGGGGGAGCGCGGCTCCGGCGTGGGGCTGCGATGGTGGTGGCTGGCTTTGGGGTTTGGGTTGGGGTTTGTTGTTGTTGTTGGGGGGGTTTTGTTGGGGTTGGGTTTTTTTGTTGTTGTTGGTTGGGTTTTGGTTTTTTTTTTTTTAACCCCTTCTGGAGCCTCCCGAGCCTGCCTTTATATAGGGCCGGGGGCCCCCCCCCCGCCGCGGAGCCAATGGGCAAGGGAGGATGCTCGGGGGCCCGGGGGGAGCGGGGCGGCGGAGGGGGCGTGAGCCGCGCTCTTGACTCGGTTTATTCGGGCTCACACCTCCGCCGTTTGCTCTCGCCTCCCGCTCGCTCCTTGCTTGCAGGGAGAAGGGGGTGAGGAGTGACCCGACGGGGGGGGGGGAAGACGGACCCCAGCCCCCGCCCCGTCGCCCTTCGATCCCCTCCGCTTCCCCGCTCCCCGGGCCGGGGGGTGTCCGAGCCCCCACGGAGAACCGCCGCGCCCGGCGGGGGACGAGAGGCGGCAGCGGGTGCGGGAGGAGCCGAGCCGCGGGTGGCCGGACCCCCGACGGCCGGGTGGGCGCTCCGGGGCCGCAGTGACCCGCGGAGGGGAGGCGGAGGGGTGTCTCTGCTTCCCAAGCTCCGGAGTCCCTGGCGGGGCCGGCCGGGCGGTGCGAGGTGCTCGGTACCGCACCCGGAGCCGGGGTCGTGGGCAGCCTCCGCCGAGGGAGGTGGGTGATGGGGGAGAGGAGGAGGAGAAGGCACCGGAGGGAGGCCGGGGTGGGCATGGCGGGGGCGGCGGTGGTGGCGGGGGGGGGAGGTTGCTCCCTGTACAGGGGGCACGTCGCCCACGCGTGTTGTGTGCGTTGTACAAATGCACGGCGCAGTGGGCTGCACGCCTTCGGGCACGCTGCACGTGTGTACAGCACACGCCCGCGTTGCACAGATGTACGCTGCACACACAGACGTGTGCTGCACACGCACGCGGTTGCAGCCCACGCGTATGCTGCTCACGCAAATACACTGGACGTGTTGCCTACACGTACCACAAAGGCAGAGGTGCTGCATACACCGCACACGTATCTGTGCTGTGCACACACGCACCCCACAAACATGTTACACACGTGCACTTAACTGCACCCATATATATTACACACCGGCAGCACGCATGTGCTACACACATGCTGCCGCCATCTATACGTTACGTATACACACACACTGCATACATATACTGTGTATACACACGTACACATTGCATGCATGGCATATAAACACACATGCGTCTGCTGCCCATTCATGCAGAGACACTGTACACACTTACATAAATATATAAAAGTTATACTATCCACACACACGAACTTATTTACAATAGTGAAGTGGGGACCTGCCCTGCATTTCCCTGTCCCAGCCTGGCCACGAAAGGGCTGGGGAGATCCCGCTGAGGCTGGGATCTTGTACTTCACTGCAATCCCCAAACCCGAGCCCAGTGTGGGGCCCTGCAGTGGACAGCATGTCCCGCTCGCCTCTGCACCCGTGGGAGACAGATCCCCAGGGCAATGGCTCCCAGACCCCGTGCTTTGCCTCCCGCCTGGCCGGGTGACATTGGGGCCGACCCCTGCTCTTGCTCCAGTTACTCCCAGTGAGGACAGCCTGGGCACGGCGGTGGCGATCACAGCACGGCGGGGCAGGAAGGGGCTTTGGGCCCAAGGTATGTTAGCGATTAACGGCGCTTTCCAGCGATTCATCTTGCAGCGGAGGGTGGAAACGTTGGAGGGTTGTTTGCAGGCGCTTGTATTAATCATCCGGGCTAACACACCATTAACGTCCTCCTGCATTTTAAAGATGACAAATTTTATTTGACTTCTCTCAATCACGGTTCCCGGGCGGATTCGGGAGCCACTTAAATGCCTCGGATTTTCCATCGTTAGTTGTTACAAGGCGAGTTGCAAAGGCAGGAGGCCGGGGGGGCTGGGGCAGGGTGCAAGCGGGTCTCCGGTTCTGCCGGGCCCTGGCGGGGGGGGGGGCAACCCTACCGGATCTGCCCAGCTTCGCTCCCCCCCGCTTTGTTCTTCGCTGCTGCAAAGCCCCCCCTTCCCCACTCCCTTTAAACAAGCACCCTGCAAACATTTGCTAGTGATTACTCTCCCGTTAGAGTCAGGCCTTGGGTAGGGCGTCATGTCCCCGATTTCCTCCAAAACACCCGTGGCTGGGTGGGATTCCTGAGCCCGGCTCAGAGCCAGCGGGGGCCAAGTCCCTGCGTGGGAGGGGGTCCCGCTTCATGCCTCGCCCCCCCCCTCCATGCTGGCACGGTATCACCTGCAGTGCCCTGCTCCCCCTTTACAAACCAGCCAGGCTCCTCACTGAGCCTCTCCCCAACCCTGTAAAAGCCCCAATCCAGCAAACCGCCAGGCTGGGGTCTGTGCCACCCAACCCCATCCCTGGAAACCTCCCCCCCCCCCCCAAAAAAAACCAACCAACCTTCCATCCCCATAGCCTTGCATTGCACAGGCCACTCACAGCCACGTCCAACTCGGAGCCGTCGCCTCGAGCTGTGCACCAGAGCCACCTCCAGCCTCCGGCCACCAAGCCAGGTAAGCCCAGCCCAAGCCCGGGCGTTATCTTGCTTTATCCCCCCCCACCCCCACCGGAGGTCCCCGGACCCCGTGCAGTTTGGAAGTGCTCAGCTGAGCAAATACTGGGACCAGTGGGTTGATTTTCCTTTGGAAAATAGTTCTAATCTTTCGTGTTTTAATAAAATAATAAAACCGGAGCCCTTTTCACGCCGACACCTTCTAAATCAAACCAGACTGCCTTTGTCATGGCGTCCAAATTTAGCACTTCTCAAACTTTTGGTGAGTTTCTTTAATTTCACATCTCCCCGCTTGCATGGGGGGGGGGAATGCCAAGCGGTTCGG
This sequence comes from Harpia harpyja, assembly GCF_026419915.1. Lineage (NCBI taxonomy): Eukaryota > Metazoa > Chordata > Aves > Accipitriformes > Accipitridae > Harpia > Harpia harpyja. The sequence continues at coordinate 8,385,134 of NC_068959.1, forward strand.
ATTAGGCGATTAATGGCTGGCATGGTGGGAGGAACCACATTTCTCTCCACCTGTTTTCCTTCAAATCCTTCCCAGAGAAAGATTTCCTGCCCTCACGGCTGGGTGATGGCGAGGGGGGGGGGCCGGTGCCACATGTCGGGGGGGGGGGGTTATCCTGGGTGTCCGCAGCCCCCAGCACCCCAACCCCAGCAGGAGCCACCTAGCTCCGCACCCATCCCCTGCCCTGGGACGGGGGCTGCGGCTTTGGCCCCCGGCCCCTGGGCCACCTCCTTATCAGCGCCCAGCGAGAGGCAGCCCGGGGTGTCCTGTGACTTTGACGCCAGCTCTGCTCCCCCCCCTCCGGCTCCCTTATCTAAATAGGAGCGTAAATCAGGGCCTTGGCAGATGCCCTGGCAGGACAGGGACTCCATAAAAAGGGGCTCTGCTCCAGCTCTGTTTACATTGCAGCCCCGTAAAATATTCCCCTTGTCTTTCCCTGCAGCATCCCGGCACCCTCCTGTGCCTGCATCCCCCCCCCCCCCCCCAGGCTCCGCCGCAGCGCCAGGGTGCAGCCGGGAAGCTCCCAGCCCCGACACCCCACGGCCTGCCCCCGTGTCCCCCCATCGGGTTATGCCCCGAGGTACCTCCGCACCCAGCCGCTGCCTTCAATTCCCCCCCTCCGACAGCCGCTGCAGGCGCAGAGCGGGACTGAGCCAGCTCCCCCGGGCAGCTGGGTTGTGTCTAAAGGTGCCCCTGGGTATTTATAGCACTCGCCTGAAATCATGCAATAATAATCACTCAGCACCTTCCTAACAGTTCTGCTCCTGGAGGCCTGGGGGGAACAATTGCAAAAAGCCTTGGGAAACTGAGGCACGAGCAGAGTCTGCTTCAAGGAGAGGTGCCTCGGGCTGGCTGCAGGCATGTCGCTGCTCTAGGGGGATTATTTTCCTCCCGGCGATGTGAGGAGGGAGAGAACCTGCAGAAGTGAATGAAATCAAGTCAGTTCGATTGGCAATGAACCCAGCCCCAGGGTCACGGCCAAGGCTGGGCTACCAGCGCCACGGCTGCGGAAGCCCACTCAGGGCATCCCTGCTTTCCAGGAGGGTTTGCCACGCGTGTCTTGCTGCGCCAGCACGGGTCTTGTAGGGGCGGGGGGGGAACGTTGGGAGCAGGGGTGCTCACGCGTGCCGGTGCTCGCGCACTCCTGCGCCCGCACACTGCCCGAGTCCCCCAAACTACATCACTGGAATGCTTGATCCTACAACGCAAGCATCACACGAGCAACTCCAAGTGGGGTTCAGGCTGTCAAAGCCCCACCGAAGGAGCAGGAGGAATTGGGGGTGAACTGGGTACCCACGGTGGCTGTGCTCAGCCCGGATGCTCCTGTTCTCAGCAGCAATCCGCGGCATCTTCTCTGTACACACACCTCCCGCGCCGCCCCTCCGGCGACATAAAGGATGATTGCAACCATTGCCTCTCAAGAAATACAATCTATTTATGGCCAAGCAGCCACTGCCCTGTCTGGATAAATCAAAAGGAAAACAAAGCTTTATGGAAAAAAGATTATTAAATTTTCCATGTGCTCCTGAAGGGATGCGCCAGGCACTCGCTGTTTATTTTTTGTCCTCTCTCCTTGCTCGTACTGTAAATGACATTGTGTTTACAAAAGTTTTTATGTCATCAGAGCAAAGTCACAGCTCAGCTTCCTCTCCTGTGTATTTTATGTAGATGGATGTGTCTGCGAGGAACATTCAAACTAAACAGAGCGCTGGTTTATAGGAAAATGTATTTATTTGAAAAATCGTAACTCACAATTTCGGCAAAACCGGGCTCCACATTTATTGCCGCTAATGGGGTGTGGCGGCCATAAATTAACCTGGAAAATTGCTGCGGCCGTATCAACAACGGCTCATTGTGCTGACGGAGCAGAGCGGAGCAGCCGCTCCCCAAAGACGGCTCATGTCAATTTGCAATTAGGTTTGGATGCAAACAATAGGCAAAGGGAAGGTAACGGCAGCCTCCCAGCTCGCTGCTGGAACCGGCCCCAAAATCATTACTCCAACCTGGCGTGGGTGCCCTGAGTCTTGCTTAAAACAGTGCTGTTCCCCCATCTGATTGCCACGGAAATCAACGGAAGGAGGCTCTACCTGCCATAAAGGGAATTTCTGTTTATATTACATTAGCCGTCATGGACACGCAATTGGAGATGATGGAAAAAACGAGTCCGTGCGCTCCGACTCGCAGGCCAGGTGAGCCACGTGCATGGAGAGCTGGTCCAGTTGCTCCCCTGTTGAACTCTCTTAATCCAGAAGAAACTTTTGCACTGAAGCAGGAGTGATGCTTCTGCCCTAAAGACTCTTCTTTCCCCACTCAAATTCCCTGCTGAGAACAACACTGACCTCCAAAGCCCCAGGGCTGGGTGCTGACGCCGGGGCAGGAGGTGCCACCAACTTCCCCCCATCCCCGATGCCCTGGCTTGGGACAGGTTTGGGTGCTGACCCATGGTGGCACCTCTCTGCTCATGGGGAGAAGTGGAGAAGAGCTCCCGGCTGATGCAGGTCCCTGACGAAAACCAGCGCCTTCCCCTCCTCCGTCCACTTTCCACTCCTGAAGCAAATTTACAAGGGCTCTAAAATGTCCTGCTCCAGGGCATCAGCCAACTGCTAATGGCTGGGGATTGGGAAAGACATTTCCTCCGCGCGAGAAGGATTGCATAAGCGCTTATTAAGGCAGCTCCTGGCGTCTTCGTCTAAAGCATCTGGTTTGGGGCATGGCTGGAGACAAACTGCTGGATCTGGATGGGGTAGAGCTGGGCTCGCTGCTTCCAACTTTCCCCTCAGCCGGACGTGGCTGCAGGTTCGGATCGTCTCGTATGTGCCAGTGGGGAAAAGGAAGGTGGGTCATGACGTGAGATGTGACTTTTTCCCCCTCCTTCTGCTCTCCTGGTGGTGCCACCGCCGGGACTCACCTTCACACCTTTTGCTCTGTTGGCTCTTGCTTTGCAACGCTCGGCAGGAGGAGGCACGGTTGGAGCTCAGGGTCCTTCCCACCCCACGTACCCTGATACCCCACGTGCACGAAGGATTTCCCCGTTCCCTGGGTCACGCCGCCATCCCACCTTCCTCGAAAGAGGGGCTTCCCTCCTGTCCCGTTGGCACTGTGCCTGGCGTAGGGACTGACCCGGCTCGTTGGTTGGGTTCCTCCTATCCCGCACCATGTTTGCGTGATGTTGCAGGTAACAGGGTTTGCAGCGGGAGAAGGCTGGTGACAGTGGCCCAGGCCACCAAAATAGGTTGGGATGCTCTAACGGAGCTCTCCTGTGCCGCAGGCTCAGCACGGTGTGCTGGCACTGGGGAGCAGCCGGAGCCAGGGAGCAGCATCCTGCCCACGTTTCCCTGTGATGGGACCATGTCCCAGTATCCATACTTCCCACCCTCCTCTCCCTGCAGATCCACCTGGGGTTTTTTAATTCATTTTGTCTGTAAGTTTTTCAGAGCAATTCCAGTTCTCATTGCACAGTGCCTCGTGCTGGGTCCACCTGCGACTTCCCAGCGCTGCCAGTGTAGGAGGATAACGGCAATTACTGGTGCCTTATTATCCTGGTTAGCCTCAGCTTTCCCCAAATCCCAGGGCTTCTCTCTCCCCAGGTGCAGGAGTTACTACTCCACTCCCAGGGGAGCAGAGGGACTAGTTTTCCCTTGGTTCCCTCCGCCACATCCCAAGAGGACCGTGCAGCCTCCGGGCAGGCCGTCAGGTTAGGCAAGATGGTTTTTCAAGGTTGGGTTCGTTTTCTGCAGATTGAGATGGTTTTAAAAATTAACAAGCGTCTGTTAAGACTTTTTTTGCAACTGAAAATTATTTGGGGGCTGGGGGTTTTAAATAATTTTAATGCTTTTTTCCACCCTTGTTTCCCCTGTTTTATAAATGGGAGGTGGCAGAAGCAGGAGTGCAGCCGGCATCAGACCAGGGCTGCAAATATTTTCCTTTTTAGGATGCAAGTTTTGGGGGGAGGAGATGGCGGGGAGCTGGGGATCAGTTATTTGTGTTGTTTCCTTGGGTTTTGCTTTATGCCCCCCCCAAAAAAACAGGGAAAAGAGGGAATCTGGAGATCTGTAAAAGGCAGCTGTTTTCTTCAGTTAAAAACAACATTTCACACGCAAAGTCGCTGCCGGCCGCAGGCCATATCCTGCCCTTCACCTCGCCACGCTGGCTTTTATAAGCACAGCCCGTGCAAGACTGTGTTGTACGGGAGAGACGGCGTGGACTGGGAAGGGTGGTTGGGCTGCCCGGCTCTTCACCGGAGCTGCTGCCGTCCCGGCACTGGCCCGTCGGCCGGCTCTGGAATGTGCTCCCGAAATACACAATTGCAAACGCATTGCAGAGGTGCCAGCCCCACGCTGCGCTGGGGGACACCCCCCCGCTACCTGCCACCCTCTGTCCTTTCATCCGGCAAGCTCCGAATGCAGGTGGTTTGGGGCAAGAAAACACCTTTTCGATGAATTTTTTTTTTTTTTATGAAAGCTGCCCTGGTCTCAGTCCCCATCATCCAGGCAGCCCCTGGGTTTTGGGTCCAGCGTGACACTTTGCCTCCCCAGGGCTCCTTATCCCCCACCCCAAACTGGGACCCAGCACCCAGCACAGCTGTGCTGGTGCCTCCAGGGCACCCATGGGCACAGGGGGGTGGTGGGGATGTTTTGGGGGAAAAAGGCCCAGATACACTGGGTGTCCTATTGTCAGTGTAGTCCGTGGTGCTGCCGTGGACATCGTCCTGCCTTGCTTTTGGGGGGTCACGGGATGGGGACGTGGTGTGAAAAGTGAATCCAGACCTGCAGAGCATAACGACTTTATTTATTGTATGTCAATATGCGACTCCTCCTAACATGCTCTGGAGAAAAAAACTGTTTGAAATAGAGCTTATTGGAAGGAAAAAACTCCTGTAAAAAAGCCGATCCCTCCCCAGTTCTCAAAACTGAAACAAAATAGTTTGCTTTGAGCTGAAGACATTTCTGCTTTTGGCTCCTTGTTTCCCAAGAAGAGCAGTGAACATGAAGGAAAAACAAGCCTTCCCCATTAAAACACACTTAAGTGAAACTCCAGTTTTCTCTTAAACTTTGCTTGGAAACATTTGGAGCAGCTTCGTGCAAACCAGTTCTGCCCTTTTAGCAGCCATTAAAATAAAATAAAAAAACCAACCCAAAATAGCCATTTCTGCAGGAAGCATCTTGTTTGGACAAAAGGCAGAGGTTTGTTTTATACCATAAATCCAAAAGCTCCCGGGAAAGCGCGGTGAAACCCGCCTGCTGGCACCGGTGGTGGAGCAGCTCCAGGGACATTTCGCAGGACATGGCCAAAGCCACCGGACGCTGGCAAGGCGAGGGCCACCACTGGCATTTCACCGCCGCTTATCCTGGCCAGTGGAGTATCTCTGACTTCAGCACGGTGTATTTCCATCAGGATGAAGGCTTGCAGGGGGGCGAGTTTTGGCAGGGAAATGTTTTGGACCAACGTTCGGCCCCGCTTTGAGCTTGTCCCAGTGCTCCCGTGGCCTCTCCAAAGGGCCCATCCCATGCAGGAGCCGAGGACACTCACCCCAGGACAAACAAAAAGCCTTCCCCAATGAGGTGTCAAGGCTCTTCATAAAGTTCTTTTTTTTCACTGACCCCACGTTACACCTAGAGCAGAGAAAAAAAATCCCAGTAATTCCTAAGCCAGCAATATACACACCAGCAATCCTGATGTGATTTTTATATATATGTAAAAAAAAAGTATTTGTATATATAAATAAATAAAAACATAAATTAAAAAAAAATATATGGGGGGTATATATATACGGTGCTGCTTTTTTCTGCTAGTGGCAACAGACTGTGATTTAGGCACAAATATTTCTATCCCAGGGTCTTTGGCGATGAAGTTTTGACATGCAGCTGCCCCCCTCATGCAGAAAGCCCAGCCCAGTGAGACCCTGCCGAGGCACTCAGCTGTGCAATTAGGCAAAAATTATTACTCATGGATTTGCGCAAACCTGCCAGTTTATAAGGGGAACTGGGATCCTTCTGGGCAGGCGCTCCAGGAGGAAGCTGTCTCAGCCTCATCCGCTCTGTGTGATGCCGAAATCGCAGGGTGGAGGGTCTCTGCAGCTGGGTGGCAGGGAGCACGCGTCCTCACCACCCCAAGAGTTGCTGCACCCCCCTTTCCTCGGGACGGGATGGGGGGAGAAGAGGGGATGCCGCTGTGAAACTGCAGTTTTAGAGGGTGGTGGTTGTCTTCTTGAGCCGAAACGGCAAGAAACATCATGTCTAAAGATGACAGGCTTAATTTGCAGTGTCATTAACCAGAGCCGAAACTCTAGATGGGCTGGGTCTCCTGTGTGCAGCGTGCTTGCTTCCCGTGCTGCAGCTGATCTTTCTCTGATTCTGCCAGATAAAGGCCTTTGCGGGTGCATTTCCCTCACTCAGACCTTGTTTTTCTTCGCATGGATATTATTATTTAGTATATGAGACGAGGAAGTCATTTCTCCCCCTCTTTCACATGCATCCATAAGGAGTAAACGTACCCCCTGTAATGCACCAGCTCCCCCAGCACGCTTGTGCTCCCCCATGTATTTGCAGGGGGGTCAAATAAGCACAAAGCACAACCCTTGGGAAGCATCCCTTCTCACCAGGAGAAAAAGTCTCATTTCCGAGCTGGCCACAGCCTTGAGATCTCATGGAAATAAGCCCCAGGATCTGACCCAGGGGTAGTGTGGTGAGGCTGGTGTGAGCTGCAGGTGGGCAGCGGGACAGGGAAGACCCACAGAAGCCCCGTAACCACCCGTCTCTAGGTGCTGGCTGCAGTTACAAACCACATTCCCAGTTAAAAGTGGCTGCTGAGATTCAAACGCACTGGGTATGGGGAGCAGCCCCCGGCCAGGCGAGCTAGGCTGCAGTGTTCGGCCACACCAGTGGCTCTGCTGGGCTTACGGACACCGGCACTTAAACACAAACCGCTTTTTTTAGGAACACGGTTGCTCTGGGCTCTGAGCAGCCCCTGCCTTGGTGAGAAGAGAGCCGGAGGTGAAGGGGCTCATGCGAAGTTTGCTGGCAAGCGAGCGGTGGAGCTGAGCGTGCCGCCTGCCTGCCCTGTGTGAGCCGGCAGGGTCAGAGCACGGTAGGAAAAAATACCGCAATAGCCAAAGCATCTCCCATTTGCCCCTAAGCTCCAGCTCTTCCTGTGCTGATAAGCAGCCTAGTAAATCTCCCTACGGCAGCAAGATTTTTTTTTTTTTTTTCCCCACTCCTGCCCTCGCAGCAGTGCCTTGTCAGACAGGGCTGGCTCCGGGATCCGTGGCGGGGCTGCCCTCTTCGCCCCTTTGCAGAGAAATACCCCAAAGCAGTGCAGCCCCCCCCCGAGCATCCCAGCAGGCTCCAGAGGCCCCTGAGCTCTGCCCTGCGGTGCGGGAAGGCAGCTGGGTGCAGGCAGGAGCTGTCTCCTCTCTAATTGTCCCCCCGGAGCTCTGTGGCCGAGCCACTTGCTGATTATCTTGGGCCACGGTGGCTGGTGCCGGGTTGACTCAGGCGAGACGCAGACTGATACAGCCCCTCCGCCCCGCACCGATGGGGATGCAGGGCAAGAGTCAGGGAGGAAAACCTGGAGTATACGTGTCCAAAGCCTCCTTCGCCTTAGTGCTTTGGCTGAAACGGGGAGCATGGGCGGTGGGCAGGCTCCCATCGGTAGGTTGGTGCTCAGCCCTGGGGTGTACAAAACTGAGTCACCTGCTAGATGCAGCTCGCGGCTTGTGGCTGGACGCACGGCACTGACCTGGGAGAGCTTGAGCCTGCTCAAACCCAGGCAGGATGCAACGTTGCTGCTCCGAAAAAGCAGCTCTGTGTGTGCTCGGCAGCAGGATGGGGTTTTCTCAATTTGGGAGTTCTGGTGGGACCACAGGGCTAATCATTTCCCATGCAGGAGATGGCCACAACGCTGCCTCCCAATTGCTCTCTCATAGATGACAAAGAGCCAGGAGCCCTTTTTTGTCCCACCCGCTGCTGTCCCCTCCTCGCAGCCAGGCCCCTGCCACCGAATCGCCCACAATAAATACCACTATGCCATGGCTGGGCTGCTGCCCCATCGCGACCTTCCTCCCTCCCGCACCAGCAAACACTGTTGGCTTTCCTCTTCCTCTCCCAAATCCCTCTTAAATTTCCCATTACCGGCTCCGCCAGCGCCATGTTCCCATTAAACCTTGCAGGCTGATTGCATCTGTCAGTGTCACTGTCTGAGGCTGGAATGTGTCACCCTGCTCCAGAGGAGTCATTTATTTAGCCGTAGCAGAGCATTTCAGGACAAAGTGCTGGGTTAGATCACGGTGGGACAGTTTTCCTGCGGTGGTGAGTGCCAATTCATCTCGCACAGCAGAAGGAAAGCGCCGCTGCTGGATTCTTTCCTATTTATTTTTCCTAAACAGAGGGCTGAGGAGTGCAAGAGTCGCCTACCAGCAGGATCCTGCACTTTGCTGGAGCGTCCTAAGGAAAGGCAGTTTGCTTCAAAAAGTCGCCAAAACCCGTGAGTCTGGAGCAGACATTTTTTACCACCCTCCCTGTCCTGTCTCACTGTTTCTGTAAGGACTCTCGGGGTGCCCGGCCGGCGGCAGGGGTGGCCCCAGAGCTGGGTGTGCTTCAGGGAACGTTGCCGTGTGGTGGCAATGGCTGGGGCTTGTAGGGTCTGGAATGTCCGTGGTGGCGGAGGAAGCACGTACAACCGCGTCCCAGCACGGCCCCATGTTCCTGCAGGCAGCGCGGGCAGGGAAGCGCTGGTGGTGACTGCGGTGATGATGGAGAGCAGCCAGCCGTGACGTGCCCATGGCCACACCACGCACAGCAAGTGCCTAATGCTGAGGAGGGGGCTCTTGTGTAGGTATTAGACATGATAATCAGACATTCAGGGTTAAAACATAAAATGAAATTAGGCGCCTGCTCTCGTTACCCATTAAGTGTGCAGCTGCATGCAGGAACCCTGGGTGCTACAAAATACGCCGTCCCGACCTTGGCATCCCCCATCCCTGCCTGGTGAGAGCTCACTCCTGTAATGGCAGGGATGTGTGTTTGGGGGGATACGGAGTGATGGACATGAGGAGCCGAAGGGTTGACCGGTCACCGTGAGGACAGGCACCTTTCTGCATCGGCTCAGCAGCAGGAGCGAGTCATCCTCGGCGCAGTGATGAAGGACTCGACTGCCTTCCTTTGGGATACATGCCCTTGGGTGGTACCGTGCCACTGGTAACAGGTCTCCCTTTGCTTTTTCCCAGCTACCTGTGCTGGTGTCCTCCAGTGGGGCTCAGATATGCTGGGAAGCACCTCTCCTCGGGGTGCTTCCCAGTGACCTGCATATGGTAGGGGTGGAAGAGACAGTCAGTCTGTATTGCTTTGTTTATAAGAACATATTTGCAGTGATTGATGTCTGAGCTGGGGAAGTATGCTTGCAAGTGAGACTTTAAAACATGAATCAAACAATGTTTGGAATACATACACTGCTCTGTCAAACATTTCTCGGCGTTTGGAGTCTGCAGAGCCTGCGCGTCCAGAGGTACCAGTGCCTGCGCGGAGGTGTCTGGAGGGAAAGCGTCCGCCCCGCTGCGAGGGCGAGCGCAGGCATCCTTCAGCCTCGGCATCGCCTCCCTGCACCAAGAGGCTGCTGGGGACGGGTCAGAGTTTGCACCCGCGGCCACTCTGCCGAGGGGTGCGTGCGGAGGTGTCCCGTTAAGCGCCGTCCATCACGGGACATTCCTTTATGCAACGCTCCTTACTGCCAAATCGTCCCCCGGGGCTGCCGAGGAATGAAAGCATCCCTGGAGGACAGAGTCAGCTTTCAGGCTTCCTTCCCCTCCAGATAACCCGATTGCCCGTGGAGAGAAGAAAGGTCTGGAAGGGGCAGGCCATATCCAGATGTTCACTAAGTGCATTAAGACCTTCAGCCAGAGGAGCACATGCTTCAGGTTAAGCCCCTGAGCACTCCCAGCTGCAGCAGTATTAATGAAGTCTTCAGTTAATTGCTTGTTGAATGCTCTCCCTGATAAGGGCTGGGGTGGTTTATAGGGGACAGGGAATCTTCTCGGGGTTTCTCTTTGCATGTCCTGCTTGGGAAGTCCTGCATGGGCATCCCACCATACTGGCATTGCCTCTGCCTTGCCACCTCCTTTGCCCAGGGAGCGATGTGGGTTTCCCAGTTAAGACAGCTGCCTGCACCCATCGTGCAGGGCTCATGGATCTGGCCCCGCATTTTCCGGAGCTCTGCTTTCTTCTCCATTCATAGGGATGTTACCGCTTCCCATCGCCCATGGAGTGGAGCTGGACGTGGCTCATCTCAGCAAACCAGCTGTTGGGACACCTCTGGCCCAGCTGCCCCATCCCACCTTCTCCAGGTCCCAGGAAACACCTTGTCCTCCCAGCCCCGAGCCGGCCCAGGGCCACCACCTCACCCCACCAGAAAGGATCCAGCCCCGCCAGTGGAGTTGGGCAATGCCCTCAGCCTCGGGGGCGCACACACATCACCCGATGGCACCAGATGATGTGCCACACTTAGAGGAGCATCCTCACCCCGGCGAGCTGTCCTGGTGAGCAGATACCTGGGGTGATGCCAAACCTTCCTGGGAAAGGGATCAGTTGGGGACAGCCTCAGGGGCACGGGTGCCAGCTGGCTGCCATTCACTGGCCATAAATGACGTTTCCAGCCCCAGACTGGGTGAGGGCGTTTGGGACTGAGAGGGACACCAGACACTGGGCATAGCTCCAGGATGCGCAGACCTTCCTCCTCCAGGCTCTCTGACTGCTGCTGCCTATGGGGACAGCGGGTCTGCCCATCTCATTCCTCCATCCAGCCATTATTTATTTATTCTCCCCAGGAACCCCCAGAAAACCATTAGAAAGATATTTTTGATCAATAAAAGCCAGAAGGACCTCTGTTCCTCCACCCAAGCACACCACCCTTGTGCGAAGTCTCTTTAACCGTGCACACGGAAAACGCATCCCGCGAGCAGATCCCCTTCTCTCGCAGGTCCGCTTTCATTGCCTTTTAGCACAAGGGAGATTTATTCACTCGGCGGCTATTTTTAAAAGGTATTTTCTTTATAGCTGGGCTTCTCCCACTTAGGCAAGATTAGGAGATCGTATTTCATGACTTCTCGTGGATCCCGGTCCTGAAGCTCTAATGAACTATGGATGAGTGACCGCGGTAATCCAGTCTGTGCAGGAGCTTGTTAAAGTCACCGAGTCCGTTATAATAACTAGCTACATCTGATCAGATTACTACTTTAAATTGCTGATTCCACTGGCATATGAGAGCCTGCTCGTATCCCAGCGCGGGCAGCAGGAGCTTTGCCCTGGACTTGGGGAGTGCCGGGCTCTCGCCTTGTGCGCTGCTAACGAGGCACAATTTGATTAACTCACATTGCAGAAAGGCCACGGGATTTCCCTTTGCTGCTTTGCTCGGCCGACCCTGGCCAGAGCAGGCAGCCTTGCGTCCCGTTGGAGGTGAGTGACTGGTACAAAGAAATGATCCGGCCATTTCCCAGTTATAAATAGAGATTTTGGGAGAGCGCTGGCAAGCGGCTGCCCAGGCCCACATCCAGCCCAGGCCCCTGTGAATAGCACCAGGGCAGCCGAACGGCGGGGGAAGCTGACGCTTCCAGCTCCGCACCCTGCAAAGAGCAGCCTGTCGCGGGTCCGGGCTCCCCTGCCAGCCCACCCCATCCTACACTCGCCACCCCGACGAGCCCACGGCCCCCACCGTGGCATCGTGCCGTCCCCACGGTGGCAGGGCTTGCAGCCCCAGAGCTGCGGCATGGAGCCCAGCCCAGCGTCCCAGTAAAACAGAGCCCAGCACACTGGTAAAAGGGGCTGCAGCCCCACTGGCAGCGGGGTCTGCCCTCCCGCCCCACACCGAGGTGGTCGTCCCGACCCCTGTCCGTATCGCTTCCTTATTGAAAGCAGAAGCAGGCAGCGCTGCAAATATCCAGAGGAGGGGGAAAAAAAAAAAAGAAAGGCCAGATCCATCTGCAAAAACACAGACAGAAATGTTTCTTTGTCTTGAGAAGTGTCAGCGAAAGAAATTCCCTTTGAGGATAGGTTTGTGTTTGCAAGACTTCAAACCCCTCATCTGGACAATAACAGCTTCTGTCTAAGGAAATCAGGCCCGTAAGGTACCGGCCAAGCCTGGAGTATTAGACGTTAGGACAGTAATTAGGGCTCTGGTGCTGATAAGGGTGCAGACCTCAGCCACCTTCTGCTCTGCTCATGCCAGAGGAGTGAGTGTGCATCACGCCCGGCTGTTTGCAGGGCTCCCAACGGCGCAGAGGCACCGGGGGATGTAAACAACCCGCGGTCTGGCCCAGCCGGGGCTCTCCATCGCTGCCACGCCGGCTAACGATGGCTAACGATGGCAGAAGGAGCGGCGAGGGCAGCCGCTGTGCCCGGAGCCCGGCTCAGCACCGGCACGCCACGCTCGGCAAAAGGGGGATGCGCTCAGCCTGTCGCGGTGAGCAGGTCTCCACCGGCAGCGTAACATCAAACCTGGCTTAATATGGGGGAAAAAAGAATGATATTTTCTCGTCTCGGCCGCCCGTGCCGTGCCAAGCCTCGGCAGCCCCTGCTCAGCCGTAGGTTTGCCATAGGATACCAGCTCCTGCCAGCGTGTGGGTCCCTGATGTGCAGGCACACCCAAATACGTTCAGGACCAAAAAAACGCTGGGTCCTGGGGCTTTACAGCTGCCAGCCCTGTAAAAACCAAGGGTCTGCCTTCGCTGCCTTCTCAGTCCCCTGGCAGGGAGCCCCGGGGCTGGCAAAGGGGCTCGTGCCAGCGCCGCGCAGCCCCGGGCTGCAGAAGAGGAGGTTGATGCACGGGTCTGCAGGCAAAGGAAGGCCGCCGGGGACTTCTGATCATCTCATTAACTCACGAGAATGGCAGAAAATAATTGCTCGCGGTTCAATGCAGTCCATCTGTGTGGGATTTTCTCAATAATAAGTGCATACGGCCTGGTTTTAATGTTTTTCAACGTTTTTTAAACCGAAACATTTCCTAGTGCCGAACCCCGGGCAGAAATCAGTTCCAGCCCTGGGGGCAGCGAGGGGATTTAGAGGCACAAGTCTCAGGTTGACTTTTTAACAGGGTTCGTACAAACTATCCTGCCTGTAATGCTCATGTAATTGATGCTTTTGAATACCCCGAGGAGGCCGAGGTCCTCTGAGGCTTTGAAAGTATGTTTTACAGTATTTTCTGATGTGATGCATAAAAAAACCCCTAACCATGAGTCAGGCAAGCAAAGCTCCTGAGACCAACTTAAAATTATTTACACGCACACACACCCCTTTTTAAGTGATCGCATTTAAAGCTTTTCAAAATGTTTTGGTTGGTTTTTTTTTTTTTTTTAGCAAAAGCTGATTTTTCGCACAGTCACAGGACTTTGGCAGTTTCGGTGTAAAACTTGCCCTGCAGCCAGCTGCAAGGAGGGCAGGACCCACCGGCTGTGGCTGGGCTGTGCTCTCCTGCAGAAGTCTTCAAAGCAGGAGCTCATTTGTCTTATTTCCCTGCAAGATGCGGTTTGAGACTTAACTCTGGCCAAGCAGCAGATGACTGTGGGGAGTTTTGGTCATCTGGACAGATGAAGCGATGGGCTCGGTCCTTTCAAGACCCTGATTTTCCCAGTCCAGGAAAGCCAAGCAGGTAACTGGAGCAATTTCCCCAGGATAAGGGAACTTCACAGGCATCTTGCAAGCACACACACACACACACAGACACACTTGTTAAAGCCGGTGCTATTAAAGTGACGCTCTGACCCCTGCCAAAAATCTGTCCTAATAATTTCCCCATGTGGTGAAATGCCGGGCATTTATTGTGGCTTTGCCCTACCGCCTTCCCCCCAGAGAAACCACGGGGGCTGCACACCCTGCACACCCCACGGCTCGACCCTGCCACCAGCAGCCCCAGTCCCTAACCTATCTGCCAGCTGACAGGGGGAGAAATAACCCTCCTAACCCCTTATCAGGCTTGTATGCTTAAACCCTCTTTTAAGTGGCACAGAGTTAACTGGCTCCCTTTCCAGGGCCATTGCTGGGGTGGGAGCGATACACCCTGCAAGGGTTGTGGTGGCCCCCCCGAACCCCTCCGTGCCTGGGTTGCAGCACGAAGCTGCTGAAGCCCCAGCGGCAGCCGGTCCCGGCCATCTCACCCCGGCTCTTCTGCTCGGGGCTGCCTCCATGCGACAAAACAGACCCCGTCCCCCCTCGTCTCCCCCGTATCCCCCATCCCAGGGCTCCCACGGGAGTAGCGGCACCCACTCCGAGGACCCCCTGATGGCGTGGGTTTGGCGGCACAGCTGGGGTCTATTTTGGGGAGGGGGTTTTGCTGGGCCACCGTTGGAAAGCTTGAAAGGTACAGGAGTCCGAATCTGGCCCAAAGCATTTCAAATATGCCTCGCTGTGGGCTGGAGTGCCGAGCCTGCCTTAAGTGGGCAAGGGATTTAGTAATCGCAGGCTCCCATCATCCTGCCAAGGGCATGGGAGCCCAGCTCTGGCCGCCGCAAAATACTTGCCGGAGGCTGAGTATTGCGCAATTTTCCACCTACCCCTGGAGCCTGCAGTGGAAAACTGGGGGCTGAGCTCGAGCTCTGCACCTGCCCCGGCTGTGGCGCGCGATGGGGGGCTTGTGGGGTTTACCAGGGGTTATTGGTTATTTGGGTGACAATGTCCTGGGGCAAACTGCTGTGATTAGTGATACTCCAAGAGAGAGAAGCAAGAAATAGAAAAATCGGATTTGGGGGAAGCCAGCTCAATGTCGCTTCCCGTGCTGGGTGCCCCCACAGCCCCCCCGGGGCGGTCTGCCAGCACGGCGGGGAAGCAGCCGGTGTCCCACTGAGCCCCATGTTTTGGGAGCTGCCACCAAAACCGAGAGCTCCCCTTTCCCACACGCTAACTGAATAGTTTATGTTTCACAGCTGTCCCTGAAAAAATGTAATTGGGAAACGTGGCGATTTTGGTGCAGGAAAGCTGCCGAGAAGCTTCATTTAAAGGTTGCAACGTGCTTTAGGTGACCCCAATAGTTCTGGTTTGGTTTGGTTTTGGAGGACACACTTTCCAGCTTTCAACCATTTTTTGCTTAACCTCTTCAAATCACGGAAAGTGAACATAGGGTGCAGAGGAAACATCTCCCAGACATGGAAAACTAAGTCATGTTTTTAAATGGCACTTGGCCTTTCTCAGCCCATACCACAGGCATCCCTCTGGCCTCGCCAGAGCTGTTCAGAGTTTGACTGGAATTTATAAATAATTTTGTTTACCCCAAAATTTACACTTTTTATAGTCAATATATACTGCTCCAACTACTTTTTTGTTGCTGATGGGCGAGGCCAGTTTGGGCCATGGAAGTGAAAGGGTGGCAGTGAGTTTTTTCCCTGTGTGGCTTTGCCAAGGCGAGGGGACTCCATGAGCAGCGGTGTGTCCCACCGCAGCCCGGCTAGCACCTGCAGTGGGAACACACACTGGGAGCAGTGTGATCCACCCTGGAAAGGGGGGTGACATGCTGAAAATAGGATAACATGCTCGAAATGGGTGACATATGCTGGGAAAGATGTGATGCATGCCAGGAAGGGGTGACACACTGGGAACGGGGTGACACACACCAGGATGGTGTTGGCACACATGCTGGGAAGAGCATGACACGTGCCAGGAACAGGTGACACTTGCTGGGAAGGGGGTGACAAACATCAAAAAGGGAGTGACAGACATTGAGAAGGAGGTGACCTAGTGGGAAGGGGATGACACGTGCCAGGAAGGGGGTGACCCCCACCGGGAGAGCAGAACAGGTCCACGTGTCCCAGCCCAGCAGCTGCAGATGGCACGGGGCAGCCAGGACGGCATTCGTGTGCAGTAGCATGGCCAGATCCTGTGGGTTTGGGCCACCTCGGCTGTCACACGCGTGTGCCCACGTGCAGGGCAGCCCCGACGTGGAATGATGCACCGCGGAGCCGCTGCTTCGCTCTGCCTGGCAGCAATACCCACCACTGGTGCTCGAGCTGTGGCTAATGTCCTTTCACCGTGTATTATACAAATAATATAAATAACTCGTCCTCGGACTTCAAACATGCCACTTCAGATGTATGGTGGGAGATTACAGAGTTTGTTAAAGCTCAGGTCTTCAATCATCTGGGCAGCTTCGAAGCTGCTCACTAAAATACAGATCAATGCTTCAATTTTATGGGAGGCCTGTCCCATGTGACCAGACTCAAATCCCTTATTTTATGGCTTGCTTATACATTCCTGGTGAAAAACGGTTTACATTTTGGGCCCCGGGAGCTCTCCTAAATCAGCTGCCAGGTTTTTGCAGCTGGTAGTAAAGGGAAGCGCTGTCATCGGGCTGCCCGGAGGTGAACAAACGAGCCGCCACGCACGGGACTGACGGCTCGCCCCGAGCCCTGCGCCAGCTCCCCGGCTGCTACTGCGGCCAGGACGTCGCTCCGGCGAGGGGACGCCGGCCGCGGCACCCTGGGCACCCCACCAGCGGCACCGGCCCCACGGCAGCATCTCCCCCCGGGGGACCCCAAAGCTTCGGGGCTTCGGAGACACGCGGATGAAAGGGTTAAGCCGGGCTGGACGGCTGGAGAGGAGAGGGACGCTAATCCCCCGGCTCTGGCCACTGCTAATTATTTGCTGATTCAGCTGCCGAGCTGAGCCCGGCCCCAAAGCGGGGCCTTGGCCCACGCCTGCTATCAGCGCTGAGGATGCTCGGGGCTCGGCATCGCCTGTTTTGTCTCGAGAGGCAGAGCAGAGCGAGGTGCCTTGAGAGCGGCAGCACGTCGCAAGCAGGTTCTGCAGGGAAACTGAGGCACGGATTATCCCTGGGCGGACCCAAAGGAGTCGTGATTTTATCCTCTCCCGTCTTCCCGCAGCGCATCACCCCTTCCTTTCACCACCGAGCATGAGAAAGGGGCTCGGTCCCCTCGGAGGACCCCGAGCCCCGGCGAGGACCGGAGCTGCCACCCACCTCAATGACACGGGGACCTACAGGGATGTGCTGTAGGGGCAGAGCTCAGCAGCGCACTCCCACCTTTGCCGGCTGCATCGCCTCCCCTCCTTTAATGAGCACAACAATCTTCCAGCATTTCCCGGCAGCAAAATGTCCCCCGAGGTTACCACTAACAAAGTCCCCTCCAAAGTCCGTAAACCCCCCCGTTGTCAGCTGCCACCTCGTCTGGGCAGCTTGGGTGTTAAGTTATGGCTGGGCCACTTAGCTCTTGCCGGCTAAGCAGAGTGCGTGGTCGGTAGCGGGCAACGGCCGTAACTCCTGCCTGTACAAACACCTCCTCGCCTCGGCTCCTTCCCGACGCCGTCGTGACAGACAGCAGCCGGAGCAAAGCTTCACCGGAGAAGAGACCTTCGGGCTGTGGCCAGTGGAGGTGGAAGGAGCCCAAAGGATGAAGACAGGTGCCTGGTCGTGCGGATGGGGCGATGAACCCAAGCGAACCCGAAGCGATGGTTGGATGTGGAGTTGTGGGGTGGGAGGATGGCGGAGCCCGTGGGGCACACAGCTTTTCCTTCCCGTTGCTTCCCGCTGAGGATGCTGGCATGGGAGCAGAAAGCCCCATGGGGAGGTCTCGCCTGGCCCGCTCCCCGGCTCTCCTGCATGAGGAGGTTTGTCTCCTCATGGGATTACCACAGTTTTTCCCCCAGGGTGGCCGTTCCCCCAGCCCGGTGGCTGAAACCGGCCCCACAGAGAGCGTGTTGCCTCCAGCAAGCCCCGAAGCGGAGAGCGGAGCCGCTGCTTCCCAACACAGGTGTCTTACGGTACCTAAATCTGTGATGGGATGGTTGGATGAGATGGGTCTGAAATCCAGCTGGGCTGAGCTCCTCTGGCTCCTGCCCAAGTGAACTTTGGTGGTACCCAGGTGGCACCCCGAGAAAACCCAGCTCCTCTCGCTGAAGCACCCAGTAAAGCACCCTGATAAAACCAGCGCTTGGCTCCTGACCCCGTGGTGCTGAGGTGCTTGTCTCCTGCTCCGGGCATGGCTGGGCAGGGTTCCCTGTCCCCCACTCTGGCGATGGCCAGGGCAAAGCTTCAGTAAAATGCCAGGCGATCTTATCCCACCCTTATTAAACAAAGCAGGATTTCTGTCTCAGGGAAAGCAGGCAGCATCCTCCCGCTTCCAGCTATTTAGGGGATGGTTGGTTTTTTTCTTCCTGGTGCAAATGGGTAGCTTCATAAAGGGAAAAAAAAAAAAAAAGCTGTATTCATCTTGCTTTGAAAATGCTGTAAATAAATCAGTTCACTCCCAGGGATAAGCTCTGCCTTCTCTTTGCGGTTGACTCCTGCCAGTGCTAATTGGAGCCAATAGGCACATCATGAGGGGAGCAACCCCCTTTACAGGCAACACTTTAGCCTGGCGAGCATGTTTACAGCCTTATTTCAAAGCCTTAAGGAGGAGGGATCTGTCATAAACCCTGGCAGCTTTTGCCGAGTGAACGGTGCTGCTAGAATATTTAAAAATCCAGCGTTTGGGTGGAAAAATATAGAAAACACATGTGTTTCCATGCGAGCTCTGCTGCTGCTCAGACCTGGATTTGTGGCAATGCGGGGTGGCAGCGTGCGTGGGCTCGGGGCTGCCAGGGAGCTCAGCCCCCAGCCCTGCCAGGGACGGCTCTTTGTCACCTCGGACCTCCTAGGTCACCTCCTAGGTCACCTCCTAGGTCCCGAGGCGACAAAGAGCCATCCCTGGCAGGGCTGGGGACCAGGGCCCGTGGGCACTAATAGGTCTGAGTGGCCCTGAGGACACCCTGGGACCCCCACCCTGCCCAGGGATGGGGATCCACGTAAGCTCAGTGCAGGGCTCGGGGAGAACTATTCCCTATACTATACTTATCCAAAATGAGCCCTCCAACTTTTGGGGTGCTTGAAGACCGTGATTTAGAAGAAAACCACCTTTCCCAGTCAATGAAAGAGTTTGGTGTTGGTTTGGTTTTTTAAAGAAAGAAATATCTTGGGGAAACTGTAGAAGTTAGTCAAGATGTTTTCAGGATTACTTTTATCTGAAGAAAGTAAGGAGAGATTTCCTGCATTAAAGATGTCAATAAGGTTTATAGGAAAAGTACTGTGCAGGGGTTCGTGAACGGGTGAAGGAGCCACTTTCTGGGTACAGGATGGGGTGAGCATGGCCCCCCGGGCTGGAGGAGCAGCAGGAGCAGCCGCAGCCAGTGCTCCGCGATGCTGGATGCTGCATCTCTTGCTGTGGTGCCATCCGCTCAGCACAACCGCCTCCTCTCTAACACTTGGGGATAAACTAAATGCAAATAATTAGCTATAAATCAGGTCTTCCTTGCACAGCTTCCCCCCCCGATGGTGTCCTTTGCCAACCACCCCCCCCATGCACGGTAGCTAGTGGTGTGATTTCCCACCCTCCGCAGGGTTAGGACCTCTCTGTCCCAGCAGGGTAGGGAGCAGGAGGTTGGCAGGACTCCAGCGGGGACACGGCGCTGCCACAAGCCTTCCCCCAAAGATGAATGGCTGCCAGTTTTCTTAATCCAGCCACTTTGGAAAAATTGTTTGTTCTCATCCTGTTTGAAACAGCTTCAAAGTGGCTCCAGTCTAGACTGTGCCAAGATAAATTACAAACCCAAAGCGCTGATATAAACCATAGGGGAAGGAGTCATTTGCTCCAATGTAATTAAAACAAGATATCATAATGTATGTAAGTATGTATATGTGCAGGCACACTCTCTCCTGGCAGGGCGGCGGGGGAAGGCACAGGATGCTGCCAGGCTGCTCCCAGCAAAGACTGGACCATCTCCACTGGGGTGGGGGCTTCTGCCCCCTTTAAAGAGGGGTTGAGCAGGGACACCACGCCCCCAGCACCCTCCAGCCAATCAGGCTGCGGCAAGCACCTTTGACATCACCACCTCTGGTATAAAAGGCGAAGGGGCCGAGCTCTGCTGCGGGTGGGTGGTCGTTGCTGGTTGCTCGTGTTCATGCTGCTGGTGCGTGGCGGTTGTTCACATCCATGATCCTGGTGGGTGGCGGTTGCTCATGTCCATGATCCCGGTGCGTGGCCGTTGCTCATGTCCATGATCCTGGTGCTTGGCAGTTGCTCATGTCCATGATCCCGGTGCGTGGTGGTTGCTCACGTCCATGATCCTGGTGCTTGGCAGTTGCTCACATCCATGATCCCAGTGCGTGGCGTTGCTCACGTCCATGATCCTGGTGCTTGGCAGTTGCTCACATCCATGATCCCAGTGCATGGCCGTTGCTCACGTCCATGATCCTGAAGCATGGTGGTTGCTCATGTCCATGATCCTGGTGCGTGGCGGTTGCTCACGTCCATGATCCTGGTACGTGGTAGTTGCTCACGTCCATGATCCCGGTGCGTGGCGGTTGCTCACGTCCGTGATCCTGGTGGGTGGCGGTTGCTCATGTCCGTGATCCCGGCGCGTGGCGGTTGCTCATGTCCATGATCCCGGTGCGTGGCAGTTGCTCACATCCATGATCCCAGCGTGTGGTGGCTGGTGCCCGTATGTGGGGCTGGTGTGTGGTGTCCTTGCTGGAAGCAAAGGGGAAGGCTCTGGAAGGGAGGCAGCGTGCCAAGGGAGGCCCAGGCCATAGTCATGGTAGGAAGAGAAAGGCAGAGGAAGGGCTGCCCCAATGCAAGAGTTGAAGCAGGGAATGTGGGTATCCAGCATCAGGATAGCTTTCATCAAAGTGCATCTGATGGGACGCTTCCTCCACACCTCCTGTGGGGGCAGCTGAGGAAAAGGGCCTTTTTTCCACAAGATGAAATAAACTCTTCTTCCTTCACCTGGAATAGTTCTGATTTGTGGTGGACTAGGTAAAAAAATAAGTAATCCTTCCACTTTTAATTCAGTTAAATGCAACTCAAGTGAAATAGATGGGGATCCCCTTACCCCTTAAGTCTCCTTGCATTTACTAAAAATGAGGAGGGAGGAGAGAAAGGAAACAGAAAGAACAGGCTCTTAAATTTGAGGGAAAGGAAATTAAATCAAATCAAGATAAAAATTCTAATTTTGAGTCATTTTGTTGACAAATAAATACAAGAGACCTTGATGAATAATGCTTATATAAATTTAAGAGACTTTTTAAGAAGTTAATGATCATTAATTTGACTTGGCATACAGACAAAGCTCAATGAAATTGAGTCCTATAAAGAGAAAAAGAGGCAATTACCAGCAAAGGTGTGTGCCATTTTGTTTCAGTAGCATTACTACACTTGAAAATTAAGATATGCGTACATACAGCTGGAAGTTAATATGTGTATAAATATACGTTTATGCATACATGTTTGTGAGTGCATATATGTTGCTATACATCAGCCCTCCCCGTACCACATTCCTGTTCTCCCCAAGGCCACTGCCGTGCTGCAGCCTGGCTTTAACCTCCCCCGGATCAACTCTCTGGGTCTCTTTCCCCGCAGCTTGCAGCAGTAGATCATCCAAACACCATCTCAGGTGTGAGATGCTTTCACCCCTGCGTTAACCACAACACAGTTCTTTTTCCAGTTAGTCCTGAAATGTCTTTTCCCCTGGCGCTGCCCAGTTGGTGTTGGCAGTACCGATGGGGGTGGCACCAACCCTACAGCCGTGATGGCCCGATGCGATGTCTGACGGAGGCGTGTGGAGTTTCAGCTCATGCCACAAGAGGTCTCACGGATTTCATTGGGACCATCAGAGGAATAAAATCCTGCTTAATGCGAGCAGGGGTAACGCTCATGGGACCTCTCCGAGGCAGGTGGAGCGCAGTTGTGTCTGGGCTCTTACTTTCCTTGGGAACAGCCCTAAATCTTCAGCCTGACAGCCCCTGAGCCGCTCTCCAAAGCTACTTTATGCCTGGTGAGACAGCTGCACGTGAAAAGCAAATGGCCCTCATCGTTCCCGGCAAATCACTCAGAAGACATTTTTATGGGATGCTTTGGGAGCCCGTGGGTGCAGAAAGCCCACGGCCATGGGGCGCAACCCTGCCTGGGGCTGAGCTGCTGCTTTTATCGGGTTGTGCCCATCCCAGTGCAGGGCAACCTGCTTTGATCCTTGCCTACAACCTGCAGGAGACTTTGTCGGAGCCACAGCTCAGTGTGGGTAAACCGTGGCCCCAGCACCGCATCCTGCCCAGGTCCCCCCACTGGGGCTGCCCCCAGCCTCCCAGCACCCGCGCGGGGACTGTGGCTGCATAGATCTCAGCTCGGCGCTTTGAAGTCACCAAGGAAGAGAGTTGCTGTTTTTGTTTGCGGCGTGGCTTATCGCCACGATGCCTCCTGCCTGTCTCTCGCCGCATGGCTCCGGCCTGCCGTCCGTTCAGCCCCACTGCCGAGGACCGCCGGGCTGCCAGCGCTGGCTGATAAGGATGATGGATGGGGAGGACGCTGGCTCCACCACGGCCCGGCTGCTTTCTGGGAGCCAGAGCCAGCCCAGCGCTCCCTGAGCCCGGAGGAATGCGTGTTTGAGAGATGGAGAGCCGGCACGGGATGCAAGCGGCTCCCTACCCAACTGAACCCTCCACCAGCCCCAACAGCGGGTGTTGGTATCACATGTGGGTACCCCCACATCAGCCGGGGTCCTTTCCGTATCTCCTTGCCCACAGAGCAGGGTAGGCAGTGCAGACCCAAATCCACAGCGTGGCAGGGGGCGGGAGGGGGGGAGATGTCCCCCACCCTGCTCTATCACCTCCAGGGTGTCTCTGCAGCCCACCCTGGTCCCCTCCGTGGGATGAGGGCAGTGGGTGGCTTTGACAGGTGATGGGGGGTGGCACCGCACCTACTAGCAGCAGCCTGATGGCATGGGAAGACCTGCAAGCGGACTGTCCTCACTTGTCATGCCAGGGAGGTGGTTTCATTTAAATTTGGCTTCCTGGGGCTGAAGCGGGGCTGAACAGGTTCTGCACATGCTGGTCCCTGAGGTAGGGTGTAGTGGCTCCAGCATCGAGAGGTCCCTACCCTGGGTTTAGGGCATCCCAGCCGGGAAATGATGCTGTGTCACACCCTTTCATATCTGGGTCTCCCCAGCCTTCGGGGAAGCTCTTTGCAGTGATTTTCAGAGCTGAGCCGCTGCTAATATACCTGGAGCAACTCCCTCCGTGGGTCGGCTCTTGTTCCTGACTCAAAGCAAGCCACGGGAAACATTTACATGCAGCCACTGCAAGGACCACGTTGTAGTTTCTTCACAATGCCATTCTTGCTTCTCTCTCTTACTATGATTTTTCTTTGCCTCCATTTGACTCAAACCTCCCTCCCTTTTATATTTCTTTCCCATTCCCTTTCCCCCAGCCTGCGCCAT
The DNA here is from genome assembly GCF_026419915.1 of Harpia harpyja. NCBI lineage: Eukaryota > Metazoa > Chordata > Aves > Accipitriformes > Accipitridae > Harpia > Harpia harpyja. The sequence goes on from NC_068959.1 coordinate 8,408,404, forward strand.
GGAGGACTAAATGCCTCTGCTCCCAGGTTTGAGCTGCAGAAAGCAGCCAGCCCAAATCCCCTTCCCCTGGCAGGAGTCTGGATTCAGTCCCCTCTAACGGGCAGGATAACGAAGAGCCCAGAGCACGGAGATTACCACTAGCCCATTCCCCAAAGCATCGCTCACTGAGTCATGCCAAATGCAAACCTGGGATAAAACACACTAATTGCAGTGTCTCGGTCAGACAATGGAAAAATCGGATGCCTTTCCACGCCAGCCTCATTACGAGGGTTTCTTAAATGGAGGTTGTGCTTGTAATTAAATAGCCATATCTTGGCTCCCCAAGACAGGAGGAAAAGGCAATTTGAAAATGTATTAAAACAGGGAGTTTGGCAATTCTCCTGGATTTAGAACAATTCATGGATTTAAACCATTCCATTTCAAATATGTGTGCTTGCTTTCAATGGAATTAAATAAAGATGTGCAAGATGGAGGGAAGGCGGCGCTTTCCTGGATGCTTTTCCCTCGCCAGCTATCAAAGGAAGGGGTAATACTGGGGTCTAAGAACTTATTTGGTAGCAGCGTGTTTTCTGGGCTGCTCTGTGCGGCTGACGCTGTGGCTGACTCAGCTGATGAGTATAGGAAAGCAAGAAGTCCTATTAAAGCCAAATTTTCCAAAGTTTTTCAGCCTAGCTTCTGGTTTTATGCTTACCTCCTGCACTCCCTACCATGTTCTGCCATCAGTGGGACCGGCTCCCCGAGCACGAACCGTGACTGTCTGGGGATGGACAGGCTCCTCTTCTCCAGCTGCTTTTTCTGCAGGGATGCCACATTAAAAATAATAGTCTAAAGGCTGATAACAAAGGACGACTCAGGCACCGTGCCTTTATGCACACTCTTTGATTTGGCATGAAACATTGGTAATATCATCATTATACAAGTTTCCACATCTACATGGAGAAATGCATCAGATATTTGAGAACCACATGAAAACCTAACACCTCTTTTACTCCAAGAAAAAAAAAAACCCACCCTTAATTTCTCTTTAGACAGCAGCTCTCATGCTGGAAAGGTTTATCTCGGCGATAGCAAAGCTCCTCACTTGGCTGTGGGTAGCTGCTGGGGAGGAAGGGTCCAGCAGCACCCCAAAAAGATGTCCCCTCTTTTAGGTAGCTCCAGGAGAGAGCAACCTCTTCGCAGAGAGCATTTGCACACCTTTGCCTGCTTGTGCATTTATTATTCACTTATTTTAAGGCCAAGAAACAGAAAAATCCTCTCCCTGCTCCCTCTGGCCCCTCTGGCACCATGTGTGCATGTGCGTGTCAGTGGGCAGCTGAGAGGTGAACGGGAGATGAACTATGAGATGACTTACTCGGGTAGCAGGGAGAATGGAGGAGTAGTTTGAATTCAGCCCAAATCCTGAGCTCTGTGGGCTTGACATAAGCATTTAAGCCTTTGGTTGGGATCTGGTGATAGAAGAGGGCTGGAAAGCACATTTCTTTTGTGGTTAAAGGTCCTTTTGTCGGTCCATAAATCCAGAGGGAGGTCTGTTTATTCTGTTTACTGCAGTTACCTAACCTGTGAGCCTCCGTGTAAATCATGGCAAGCCATGATTTAGAGGGGAGCCGGTCTCCCTGTGGCGTGTGCACCGTGTCCCTGCCCAGACCCCCACGCAGGCAGCGCGCTCCTCCAGAAGCCAGGAGATAAGAGCAATAAAAGCTGCAGCTCTCTCTCCAGCACCACTACCGCTTCATTTTTTTTTTGGCACGATCACGCATTGCTGCTAACTGATGGAAAGAGGAACCCAAGCCCCAATTTTTTTTTTTCTTTCCTTATTTTTAGGAAGCAGCAGGCATTTCCCAGGGCTCCCTGGCTGCAATGTCCCATTTCCACCCCATCATTCCCAGGGATGTCCGAGTGCCGCTATCTGATGGGGCTTGGCCAGACGAGGAGGTGACCAGGCTGATAACCCCCCCGTGGGTGCCCGGCGCGGGCAGCTGCTAACCCAGCCTTCCTCACCTGAGAGGTGCTGACTCCCCGGAGCTGAAATCGGCTGCCAGATAAGGGAGTGACTCCCAGATAATGGCGCCAGCTGCTCCATATGAGCTTCCCAGCCCCCCGGGGAAAATCGCCTGTGTTATCTGTCTGTACGGCATGGAGAGCAAGAGGAAGAGGAGGGTTTGGGCAACTGAAGGGGAAAACAAAATCACCTTTGAAACCCCGTCCCTGGCATGCCAGGCTTGGACATTCAGGTTTGGCGGTGGAGGAGGGATGATGCAAAGCTGGAGGACTGCAGCCAGGGAGCCAGCTCACCCTGCGGGGAGTGCATCCCCAGCCTGGGGGGGGGTGTCCCCGCTCCCCACAGCCCAGGGTCCATCCTCCAGTGTCCCTTCAGCCCTTCCTCCACCTCCTCCCGCCTGCCTCCATTAAGCAGCCACAGGATTCCCTTGGCCTTCTCCGTTAGGATGTTGCTGCCAGTTTTGATGCTAACCATTGCGCTCCCCCGAGCCCCCCCGTTTCCAGGCTGGAGTGGCACGGGGGGGGGATCAGCCCAGGTCCTCGCTGTTTAGTCTACCGATCAGACTGGTGACAAGGAGTCTAGCAGCTGGCAGAAAGCACTTTTATGATTGCTCAGATGCCGGTTTCAAGCTGTTTGCCCTGTGGATCTTAAAATCCTAGAACGGGGAGAAGGGGAGGATGATGGGCAAGGGGATGGGTGAAAAATGTTATATCCCTGGCATTGAAGTCTGGGCAGCTGGAGAGGGCTCTCTGCTGACTTCGAATGCGGAAGGATTTGGGATGTTGGTCACTGGGAAAGGTAAAGTGAAGGGGCAGCTGGGCAAAGCACAGCATCCTCCAGGCAGGCCAGGTTGGCTCACTCCACCTTGAGGTTGGAGCATCCTTGGCTGAAAAGCTGGACAGGCAGCGCGTGGCTCTGGGCATGAAAATGTGCATACAGATGTGTGTGTGCATTTGATGGCCCCTCACAGGGAGGGTGAGGGTCTGAGGACCCCCCCAGCCTGGAGCCCATAGGCAGCTTGGTCCCTCCAGTCCCAGCCACGATGCAGCGTGATGTCCTGCCTCGACTTCAAGGCTTGAAAGGTTGAGGAGCCCATGCCCCATGTCCAGCAACAGATGAACCTCGTTTACTGGAAACCAGAGCTGCATTTCTGAGCAAAACAGATGGCAGAATGTTTTTCTGCATGCAGCATCACTGAGAGGCACACCGGGGCCGGCACGTGCCGAAGGTGGAGCCCAGATGGCCAAACCTCACTCGAAGCCTGCGAGTTGTCTGGCTGGCTTCACGTGTGCACTTGAGTGCGCAGGCAAAGCAAGCGACCTAGGGTGGTCTTCAGGGCATTGGGGTTCCTCCTTTGAACACCGATTAAGGTGAGCCCCGCCGGGCTCAGGGCTGCTAGCTCAGGGCGGGATGTAGACGCTCGGAGGAGCCGGCGCAGCGGCAGGGATGACGAAGTGGATGGTCCGACCTGGCCAAAGAGGTGGGGGTTGTTTTCTCTAGAAAGCCGGAGACGTAGGGGGACATGATAAGAGCCTTCCAAGACCTCCAAGACAACAGTGATCAATTGGTCTCAGGGTCTGCTGGACTTGGGCCAAGATGTAATCAACTTAATTTGCAACGAGAAAGCTCAAAGACAAATTATTAAGACAAATGATTCAGGCACTGTAGAAGTCAAGCTTGGGCCAGGTTACATGAAAGGTATTTTAAAACCAAGCTGGACAAGGCTGTGTGGGGAGCAGGCAGGTACAGACATGGGGCTTGGAAGGACTTTAATCCCCTGAGCTCAGTGACCAGGCAGGGGACACATAGCGGTGCCATGTGCCAGGAACATCCCTGTCCCACATCCCTGGCTGTCCCCATTCCAGCAGCTCCATGTGTCTCCAAATTGGCTGGACAGGCTTGACCCAAACCATCCATCCCTCTGTCACAGCACAGCCTGGACCATTCAATGTTCCCTCGGCAGCTCCTGCCCTGCAGTGGGACAGGGACTGGCAGGACCTCCCCAAGCTCTCCCACACCCCGTGGCACCCCTCCGGAGGTGGCATTTCTAAGCCCGAGAGAGGGAAGCTCGGAGGCTTTTAGACACTTACAAGCTATTTTACAGGAATTTTCTAAGCCTTGTTTTGGGCTGGTGCCTTTTGGCATTTTAAAGAGCAAAATTACGAGGGGGCTGAGGCTTATTAAAATCCAAAACTCGACCACTCCTGCAAAAACAACCCTGCTTGTTCCAGGCTGGCTTTTACGGCTCTTATATGTGTGTGATAAAAACTGGCTGGGGCTAGCGGCAGAGCGGTGTGGCTATTGCCATATCCCAAACCGCATGTTCACGGGTGTGTTAGTGATTTGCTGAAGCGCTCCGACTTTGGAATGATTTCATTCAGAGAGGGTGGGGAGCAGTGCTCATTTGGGGTTTCAATGGCTCTTTTCACGTGAAGTTAGATCTCTGATTAAATAAGCAGAATTAATCAAGATTAGTAAAAAGAAAAGCACTTTCCTCCCTTTTTGGAGGGTGGCTCTGAGGCTGCAAGGAGCATGCATGCTCCATAACCACCAGCTGCTGCAAGAAAACTCCCAAATCCTGTATCTCCCCAAGCCTACACTCCTGCCCGCATCCTTTTGGTCGGTGCCTGCTGTCTGCTGGTGACTAAGGAGGTTTATCTACAGGGCTTTGCAATCAAAGGGCTGCGATAGGCAGGGTAGGATTAACCCCAGAAGGGGAGGAAAATCCCTCGCCGGCCTCCTGCCCCATACATCAAACGCAGCGGTCCCGCAGCTAATCTGCAGCGTAGTCCAGCAGTTAATCACGGAGGAGCCCGACTCTTTGAGACGGAGGAGACCTGAGATCTGGCTCCTCCAGTCGCTGGCCAGGCTGGCACGGGACCCTCCATGTACCCCCCCGGCCTGTCCCGGCCTCGTAGCTCCCATTGATGCCCATCACCCTCCTCTGGGCTGCTCTCCAGAGCTCTCCCACACCAGACCCCGTTGGGGCTGGATGTCCATTTGGCATCGCTGTTTATGCAAAAGGAGCCTGACGGGACGTTTCGTCCCATGGCCATGGGACAGGTCAGGGATGGGAGGTTGGGATCGGGGTGTCGGACGTGGCCACTCTGGTTGCAGAGCCTCCCAACCTGCCCGGCCGTGGGCAGCTCCAGCCCCTCGGCTGCCCACCGAGCCCTCCTGCAGTCCTGGCCGGGCCTTGGCCCCACCAATTTGGGGATCAGGTGCAGGATGGCCAGGGGACCAGGCGGGTCGTTAGCTCCATCTGTTGACAGGCAAATGGAGCAGCCAGCATCAGCAGTGGGCTGGGAGAGCTGCTCTCTGCACTGCTGGGGTGCTGTGCTGTGCTGTGCTGTGCAATGCAGTGCAAGACAGTGCGGTGCTGGGATGCGGTGCTGGGATGCGTTGCAGGGATGCAGTGCAGGGGTGCAGTGCAATGCAATGCAATGCAGGGCAGCACAATGCGGTGCAGGGCAGCGCAATGCAACGCAACGCAGGGCAGGGCACTGCAGGGGTGCAGTGCAAGGCAGTGCAGTGCTGTGCAGGGGTGCAGTACTCCCTGGGACCAGAGTGCCTCCCTGGGGATGCAGCAGTCTTTAGGAGCAAACTGAAGCAGAAGCCATGGTGGTGAAGGCCACGGCAGGGAGACCCGGCTTCCTGCAGGAGGTGTCAGGGACGGTGGTGAGACCAGGGCCCTACGGAGCTCGGAGGGGATGGGCTTTGGGGACAGCCCTGTCACACACCCCTTTACTCCCCAGACGGAGGTGGGAGCTTGGAGGGGGATTGGGAGGGAGATTGCTACATCCCCTTACCCTGCAATCAAGGTGGCTTGTGAGGCTACCCTAGGACCCGGCCTTCGGCCTCCTCTGCCTCACTTCATGGCCCTGTACGTGGCTTCCTCCCATATGGTTTCCATCCCATGGGCTAATGCTTATTGCTGACGATCCTTTTGAAGCTTTTCCCAATTACCATAAGAGGCAGCAGCCTGCAGCACAAACCCCACAATCCAGCATGTTTATGAACTTGCTACCTGTATGGTTCCCCCCTTCCTTTTGGACCAACCTGCATGTCCTGCACCCCAGCCCAGCCCTTTCCCTCCAGTGCCGAGTAGTGGATCATACCTGGTGCAGGCTGATGGCAAAGCGATGGGCTGGGGACAGCCCTTCCCTGGGCAACGCCACCACCCGCAAATGGCACCGTGCCACACAGATCCCCCAAGAAGATTTATCCCCACCAGGACTTCAGAGGAGAGTGATGGTGGCCCTGGGAGCTGGATGGATGCGTCAAGGAGAGTGTGCACAGCTGACGCTTTGGTGCATTGCTGAACACAACAACCAAGAGCGGCTATAACATCTGTCTGGCAGGTGAGTGGTCCCTGACTAAGCAGAGTAGTTTGATATTTGGAGAAAAGCTCAAGGGAGTTTTTATGGGGAAAGATCCTGGTTTTGCAGCTGTGAGGATTTCCTTAGGGGAGAAGATGGCCATCCCTGCCCTGTCCACAAGCCATCCCATGGGAGGCAGCCAGGCATGGATCCTCCAGGCTGAGCTCTTGTTATCCACAGCCACCTCCAGTTTAGAAGAAAACACCCCCGGGACCTGCATGGCAGCCAGGAGGGGAGTAACCAAACAAGCATCAGGGAGTAGTGCTGCCACTCTGCCAGCTGCCAGCTGGGCGTGTTTTCAAGCAGCTGCTCGGTGACAGCCAAACCTCTGGAGACCCGGCAAATCCCCCCGTCTCCCTTGGTCCATCATCCTGGCAGCTCAGCCTCGCTGGTCATGGAAAGGACTAGTGCTGGAGCGAGAGCGCTGTGTCGGGTAGGATGCGAACGGCTCCCAGGGCACAGGCAACGCTGGCAGGCTGGCAGCAAGCGCATCCTGCATGTATATCCCTGCTCAGCGCATGGTGGGAAGGCAGGACCCCCAGGGAGGGCTCTGCTTCGTCATCAGCGGTGCCTGCCGAGTGGCACAGGGTAGTGCCAGACCCATAAGTGATGGGAGCTGAAGGCCAAGCGGGTAAGCCCAGCCTGTCTGCAGCTCCGTCTTGTCTCCGTGCTCATCCGCAGTTGGAAAAACTCAAAGGAGCGATGCGGGATGCACGTGTGGCCTGTGCTGCAGGGAATTCCCGACCACGAGTGACCGTCATCTGGCCAGCAGCATCCCTGGGCAGGAGGTGACCCCGGACCCACCGCGGGGCCCAGCCAGGGGGGCTGGATTGGGCCAAGCCCCGAGTGGAGCCACTGGCCACAGTCCACATGTGCCACCCCCTGGACACTCGGCGTAAACGACTGGAAACCACCGGATCCCCCAGCAGAAACGTCCAGGTCTGGCTGCTGGTGGTGGGAAAGGCAGATGTTTGGCCTCACCTCCCAGCACAGTGGGACCCAAAGGGGCACTGGGGCTCAGAGAGGGACCCCTGGATGAGGGGTGCCTTAATCATGCTCAACCACAGCTCTGCCAGCCCTTGGCACATCCTCCCAGCCAGGCTCTCACTGTTTTGGGGAGGGTTTAGTTCTCCTGTCTCTGAGGAGCACAGGGCACTGCAGGGAGCAGTGGGGTTTAGGAACTGTGCCATTAAATTTTCTCCAAATTTGCAAAGAGCACAAAACCTCTGAGCTTTTTGACCATCGAGTTTCTGCCAGCTCACCCCTCTGGGAGGTAGCGGGGGTTGGTGGCAGCTGTGGTGTCTGTGGAGCTGAGATTTGGGGAAATGGGGGGAAAGAATCGGCTCTCACTGGCCCCAAGAGTAGAGGGGACAGAAACAAAAAATTGCCTCTTTTGGGAACCCATGGAAAATGGGATTTTATATACATTTCTTGCACATATAGATATTTGCATCTGTACGTACACAAAGACTATTACTCTTGCAGAAGCGTCACTGTTTCACCTGGCACCGGTACTGTGGGATGACAGCTCCGGGAGCTGAGATGCTATCTCGGGGACTAGCTGGCAGTCCCAGCCAGAGCCAGGGCGTACCAACCCGTACTGCGCTGAGGACACCTTGCAAATGTCCCGATGTGTTCCTGAGATTTATTTCTGGGCCAAAGCCAGGCAGGAGGAGGCTTTCTGCAGGCAGCTGCTGCCAGCAGAGCTTTCCCCACCCCGGGCTAGCTGCTTTTCAAGCAAACCCTTTGCCCCCCGCAGGTCAAACACCTCCCTTTTGAAAGGGGGAAAGGGCCGGTTTTAATGTTTGTTGGATGAAAGGGACGTCCCCCAGCTGAGAAAACCGGTAGTCTGGCTTTCCCTCGGAGCGGGCCGGTGCTCGGTCCCGCCGGCCCCGGCTGGCCGGGCGGCAGATGGCAGCAAAGCCGGGCTCGGGCTTCGGCTCCGCTCCCGGGGCTCTCCCGCTCCCGGGCCTCGCCTGGAAGAAGCCAGCAGCAAGCATTTCCATCTAAACTGATATTTCTTGCCAGGCGAGGGACTTTTTCCCCGGTTCTGCCATGCCCTGGTTGCTTTCCCAGCAGGAAAGGGGAAGAACGCTGGCAAATTCAAGCTGGCTCTGCGCTGCTCCTCGTCCGCAGCCGTCCCAAACCAGCCACCGTGACCTCGCCAGGGCTCCGCAGGGCATGGTGACAGTCCAAACTTCTCTCTCCCTGCCCCATCCTGGGGTCTCATCCTTCCTGGGAAGGATAAGCAATTCCCACTGCATCGAGTGGCGGTTTCTGATCCCTCTCAAGAGAGAGCCCTGGGGGCCAGGGAAAAGCAGAAAGGCCTCCCCCTGCAAACTCTCTAGGAAAAAAAAAAAGGCAAAGTGCAAGGCTGTGAGAGCCGTAAACAGGTTTTCAGTAGGTTTTCCATGGCACCTGCCCGATGGCTGGGAGCACAGCCAGAGCCCACAGGGGTGCACAGCTGGCCAAGGCAGCCGAAGCTCTCCCTTGGCAGCCAGTACCAGGGCAATGCCAGGAGGGGCCGAGGACACCCCCCTTCTCAGGATGCTCTAGGGTGCCTGTTTACAGGGGTGGGTGATTTTTTTGAGTCACAGGTTGGGGCTGGCAAGCACCCAGCACTGCACCACCAGCCAGGCAGAGGCCTGGGACCATGCCACCCTGAAAGAAACAGTGGGGGAAAAAACTGTAACCCCTGGCAGGGAGCTGGGAGCATCTTCTCCAGCCCGCTGGGCTTCTCTAACACCCCATTTGGTTAAAAACATTTAAAAAATAGGGAGAAAGCAACATCTGCTTTGAGAGTGCAGAGCCCTTGCTGGTGGAGCAGCTCCTGCCAGGAGGGTGGGCACAGGGACGGGGTCGAGTTGTCCCCAGAGGCATGGTGGGGGCTGCAAAGCTGGGGCCAGGCCCTGCTTCGGTGCTGTGTAATTTTAGGAAGCCCAAGCCTGGCCACAGGGGCACACGAAGGCTGCTGCGAGCAAGTAGCGAGTCTCCGACTCTGCAAGTGCCTCCAAGTGGGAGGGGAGGTGGTTGGGACCAGCTGGGGATGCTGGTGGTGGAGGATCTGCACCCCCCAGTGCTGAGCCACCCCAAAATACCTCTCTTTTACTCCCTGGCTCTCTTCTCCCTGGAAGCAGGGATGGGGGGATGTCTCCTATGGGGGCCCGGGGGCAAGGGAGGGAGCACCAGCACTGGCATTGCCAGTTCCCCAAGGACGAACCATATGGGGAAGCCCACCACAGCTGCACGACTTCTTGGGCTGCACCAGCACCTGCCACGGTGGGAAACTCTCCCTGTCAGAGGCAGCCCCCTCTCTCCCTTGCCAGCTCTGCCTCCTGGGGTGCCGAGTTATCTCCGGCGTTGGGATCCTGGGTGCCTGTGTCACCCCACCCAGCCTGGCTCGCCAGAGATGCAGTTAAGAGCTGGGGCTGCCTTCTCCTGATTACACACGTGGGTGCTGAAGCTTTTATCGTGGGCAAAGCCCTGCTGCCTCACTCAGTCCCTTTGGCCGCTCCTGAGAGCCTTGTACTCAGAGCCCGGCTGCGCTATCTCCTCTCTTCATGTGAACCACACGACTTGCAACCTGCCTATCTGAGAAGCAATGCCGAGCCGGATGGGGTCCCTGGCCTCTGCCCAAGGGAAAGTGCCATTTGCCACTACCTGGGGAACTGGTTCTTCCAGGGAAGGATAGATCCTGATTGCTTTCGTGCTAGTGTTGCGGCCCCCTGAACACCAGCAGCTGCTCCTGGGACAGGTCCAGCCCTGGAGCCAGCTCCAAGCCCTGTCCTGTCCCTGGGAGTGGGATGAAGGGGCAGGATTGCCCTCCAGCAGCAAGGAGACCTTCAAGATGGGATGAAAAGGGTTATTCTGTGTCTTAGAAAATGTTTAAATGTGAGCATTCGACCTCATTGCAATTTCCCCGGGGGTTTTCCTGGTGTTTGGGCTGTCACACAACCAAGTAGGTCACTAGAGGGGTTGCATGGAGAACAGCTTCACTAGGCAAAGCATCCAAAACAGCAGCGCTTGGGGGAGCTCCATGGGACCACCTTCCACTGCCCTGTGAAAGGATGGTGCCATCTCAAATAGCCCCCAAAGATCAGTTGGGGCCCCTTCATCAGTCACAGGATCCCCTGCTTGGAAAGGGGACAACATGGAAGTGTTTGGTCCCCCAGGGAGCATGGGGAGGGACAGACAGGCTGGAGGGCCCTGGGAGGAGGTATCTGTGTTTGAAGATCAAGCAGATGACATGCCCGGGTGCCCCACAGTTAGCATGAGCACCAGCAGCTCGATGCTCCGGCCTCCGCCAGTATTACTGGCAATTGCAATGTGCTGTCACCACATGCAGAAAGGCAAGAAGTGTTCACTAAAGTAAATTATTAAATTAACAGCTAAGGCAGTACAGCTGCAGCAATGACCAGAGCTGGCACAGGAATTCCAGCGCTGCACGGAGCAGGATGGCTCGTGCCTGCCGAAGGGAGTGTGTCGGGCAAAACTGCCTCTGGACCCACTGGGAAAAGGAACGGGGGGAGCTGGTGATCTGGTAGGTGCAGGAGGGGAGGGCTGTGTGCGCAGGGACTGACGCTGCCCCAGGGTTTCCCCTCTCTGGTGGCCCTGTCCCACCAGGCAGCAAAGTCAAAAGCAGCCTCTAACGTGGCTTTTGTCCTTCTCTCATGTTGTACCGGGGAGGTCTCGTGCCCCACCAGCGTTAACCGTCCCCGGCTGCTCTGCAGGCTCCAGCTGCCATCCCGCTCCAGGCTCCGGGCCACCATCACATGCTCCTCCCTGCTCAGATAAACTGTGGAGATGTTTTGGTTTGGCACGAGCCTTGGGTTTGCATCTTTAGGAGAGGAATTACAAAATAATAAGATAAGGCTGTAGATTGGAAACAAGCACAAAAAACTCTGTTTCAAGTGTAAAGAGGTCTCTCCTGCCTGGCAGACTTGTGGAGTGATCTTGGTTTAGGACATAAATTGCTGCCAAGGATTTCTGGAGAGCTGGAAAGCCCTCACTGCCGCCTTGGGGCGGTCCTGTGCTGACCTTGTGCTGGCTCTACTGAAACAGAAACAAGATTTTGCTGTGGAAGCAGGAGCTTAGAAGCAACTTGCAGGGGTGGAGAGGGGCAATATGTACTTTTCCCCCTGTTTTTTTTTATGAGGATGGAGAGGACCTAAAAGGTGTCTCTCTTTGAAGAGGATGAGCTCCTGTCTGGCTTTGTTGTTCCCACTCTGAGGTCCTGGCCCTGCTTGCTGTTGGATGAAAACATGTTTAGGAACAAACAAGGTTAGCTGAGAAGCACAAAAATCAAACAGACTGAAACACAGGTGAGAAATCCTGGCTACGACTGCACACAGCTTCATGTTGCATTTATTTTGCTCATGATTTAACTTCAGAGTATAACAACCAGCCTGGCAGGAGGTCAGACTCCCTTACAGGTCAGCACCGTCCCTCTTGCCAGATGAGAGAAGTCTCTCGTATCACCGCAGAATCAGGTGGCCAAAATATAACAAAATCCACCTGCAAATTCTGTATTTCTGGCCTGAGATCCCTTTCACCCAGCACGGCTGGAGCTGGTCAGTAGTTGTCACTACTGCAACAACCTTCATCAACTAACATCATCGGGACTCCTTCATTTGCTTGATATAATTGATATTGCTTGATATAATTGTAAAAGTGAATGCATCAATGCAGAACATAGCCACTGCATCCCCAGCTTTGCAATTAAACTTCCCATCCCACATTAATTTCCACTGACAGCGCTGGAGGCAGAGGATGTCTCGGGTCCCTGGGCTGGGTCTCTTTTTCCCTCGTGCTCACTTGGCTGTCAAGAACCTCAGGAGCTTGTTGGGAAGTACAGGGGCAGAAGAGGCAAGGCCAAGAATAAAGTCATAAAATACAGTCTCCTGCAGCCTGGACTCCTGGTCCACTGGCTCTCTGTGGGCAGTGGATTCAGGATCCTCTGGGATGCTTTACAGGAACATGCCCGTGAGCATCCCGCAGTCTTCTTGCTTGCCTCCTGGAGCTGGGAAAGCAGACATGCTATATTCTGGGGTTAATTAGAGATACTCTGGTTGATGCCTTTGCAGCCGCTGATCTCGATGAGCCTTTCTGACAGCAACAGCTTCGGGCTGACTTTTTAAAACCACTGATGGAGCAATTCCTTTCCATTGCTCCCGTCTCCAGAACCAGGTGAGGCTCTCCAGCCCTCCCAAGGGCCGCTACAGAGCCAGGGAGCTCCCTACAACCTTCCAGGCACTACAGCATTATCTGACATCCCCCGTCGGGTCTCTGCAGGGAGGGGAGTGGTGGGACGAGAGGGTTCCCCTTGCCCAGGCCAATCTCACTCTGCTGTCCCCAGCCCTGTCACCCCTCTGGCTGCTCGGCCGAAGGGATGGCTGACACGGATGCCGCACGTCCGCCCCTCCGCAACCCTTTCCCATCCCCGATGACCTCCCTGGGGACAAAGCATGAACATGAGCCCTTTTAGCTGCCGTGTTTGTATACACAGACCTGCTGCTGACACAGATCTCTTAATCCCTCCGCCTGTGTCCCACGGACCGTGCTTGTACAACGGTGGCCACGGCTGGGTGCTGGCACTGCAATTTACTGAAGCCCTTTTACCTCTGACTCGCTGATCAGCTGCTGACAGGGTGTTATTGGGAGGCTGCGGTGGGCTCAGCGGCGGTGCCAGCATCCTGGCTAAAGGGACTGTCCCCAGCTTGACTTGGTGGCACCAGGACAGGCTGGCGGGTGGTGGGGAGGACCAGTGTGTGCTGCTCTGTGCTTTGGCATTGCTTTGCTTCCCGTTTATCATCTCTCCCACTCTGTGGGCTTTCAGCTTGGAGGTGGAGGTGGCTCAGCTCACGATTCAGCAGGCTGATGTTTCCTTTGCACCAGCAAAATATTTGGGAAAGCAAACACAAAGCTGGCGAGGCTGCGTGGGAGTTACAGCCAGAGATCCCAGCTCACTGCAGGGCACAAGAGGAGAGGAGGGGACGCTCAGAGCAGGCTGGAGCCGTGGACTTCCCTGCACCCTGGCTGCTGGGTGCACGGGAGAGCGGTACTGGTTGGTGAGGGACTGTCGGTACAGGACAGAGCTCTCCCCAAAAGACGGCGTGGGGAGGAAAGCCAGGAAAACGAGCTCAGCACGGAAACCTCCCTGCAATGGGAGCAGGGATGGGAACAGAAATGCGTGCAGCGGGGGTAGATCCTCGTGTCACCAGGAGCACGACAGCCCTGCGCAGCACATCTCCGCAGTTAAAGGGAGATCATTTAGTCACACCTGGGGGTCAGGGAGAGCCAGACATGGAGCTGCCCCCACTTCAGCCCCTTTGTTTATGTGCACGATGTAGCTCTTGGTCACAGAGAGACTCGCCGTCCCCTCCCGGGGTCCTTTGCCACCCGCGGTGCGATGGCTGGTGCTCGGGGCAGGCAGCCAGGCTGGGCTGGGTGTGCGCAGACCCTCTGCTGCGGGTGATGAGAGGAGACCTGAACTCCGTGCGGGAGAGCCGGCCAGGCAGCTCGGCCCCACCATTTGGGACTGGCTCTTGGTGGGGTTCCTGCCTGGTTCCTCCTCCTGTGGTACCCCCGTGATGCCCATCAGAGCCCCAGCTGCTGGCTGCTTGTGCCTGGCACTGGGGTCGATGTGGCTGCCAAAGTGGAAGGAAAGCATCGAAGTAGGATGCCCGGTGCCCTCAAAAGTTGGGGACAGAATTCAGAACTCTTGCATACAAAATAACAAGAAGGTTTTAACTTTTCTTCTCGCTGTTTCTCAGTTCCCTAGCTATCTGAGGAGGAGAAGAGCACCTGTCGCATCCGTGCGTATCGGTGCAGCGCATAGATCCTAGTGTGCTGCCTGCCAGAGAAACACCTGGCAGCGATGTAATTGTGCTGTGGGTCAGGCTAGGATTTGAATGGCAAAGCCCAGGGCTTTGCTTTGACTGCAGAGGGGTAAAACAATATTTAATTAACTGCCAGCCACTGAAAGGAGCAGGAGTCCCATGGGAAAAGAGTGAATTTGCGGCTGTGCATGGCGGATGGTTTTATCGTGAACGTACAACCTGCAAAGGGAGCAAACCAAGCTTCTGGGAGCTGCCTCTGATTTAGTATTTCATAACTTTGGTGGTTGACTCCAAGCCTTTTGGCTGTTAATTATCCTCAGGTGCTTAGAGGAAAATATCACAGCAATTCCACCCATAAATCTTACTGATTCTCACCTTGAGTCTTTGGGAGCTTTTAGGGCACCTGCACAAGCTGCCACCGCTTGAATTAATTGAGCTCTGTAGAGCAGCTGCTGGCTGGTGCCTCCTTGCACATCAGGCACGAGGCAGAAAGAGGTATGTCCCCAGCCAGCTCTGGTGCAAGGTGCTGATGGCAGAGAAACACGGGCTCCCGGGACTTGCAGCACATTGCCAGCACGCTTCGTTTCTCCGTGGGAATGGCACATCCCCGGCTGGGCTGAGCCAGGGGCCTCTGGGGCTGCTGTGGGCAGTCGGGACCTGGGAGGGACGCATCTGAGGCACGTCTCGTCTGAAGCACGGAGAGCTTAAGGCATTTTGAAGAAGGATGCTAGAGCATTTATACCTCATTTCTCTTTGTAGAAGCGTCTGAAATAATTTTGCTGAAATTTCTGATGGCAGAGCGGTGGCACAGAGGGTAAATATCCATCGAAGAAAATATCAG
Source organism: Harpia harpyja (assembly GCF_026419915.1). Taxonomy (NCBI): domain Eukaryota; kingdom Metazoa; phylum Chordata; class Aves; order Accipitriformes; family Accipitridae; genus Harpia; species Harpia harpyja. The sequence continues at coordinate 8,423,461 of NC_068959.1, forward strand.
CCTTGGTGGCCAACTTATGCCATGTTTTCACGAGCACCTGGAAACTGAAATGACTTAGGGGACATGTTAAGCAACCTCGGGCTAATATATCTACAGCAAAATACACACGGTGGAAATTCTGGTCTAGAGGAGGTATTGCTCTCTACAGCCAATGTCATCAATAACTAGGAAATGGGGGTGTTTTCAGATTTTTTCTTGAGCAGACAGGGTTATTTACTGGCTTCAGGAGAGTCCTACAAGAACTGTGGCTTTTGGATGAAAAGCTCATGATGATAAAAGCAGTTATGTATCATTAGATATTCCCCTCCTCTAATCCACGTATTAAAACCATGCAAAAACTGCATAGCAGGCTTCAGATTTTTAATTACAGGATATTTACTCTCATTTAAATCTAACTTCTTAATACCAGGCAAATCCATGCGGTGCGCTCTCGACACAAATATGTTTGCAGCACCACTTCCCAGTGGGCAGAAGATGGGTGGAAGCGGTGAGGGGCCAGCAGCTCCGCAGAGCTGATGGGAGCTGGTTTCTACCCCACGCATGGCATGAGTGCCCTGAGCAGCACGGTGCCTTCGGCTGGGCTGCAACATCAAACCGCCGAGCCCGAGCCCTTGGGCCGTGGAGTCCTGCTAAGCGAAAGCACTTTTTAATGGAGATGTAATGGAACTCGTTAGTATCTGCTGTTTTATTACGTAGGTTGAAAATTACTTATTAGTGTGAATGCATTCACTCTTCATGCTGATCGTTCATATGCTTTGCTAGAAGGGTTCAAGCGCGTTTATCTGAGAGCCAGGGAGTATCTTCCATCTCTCTGGATGACACGGCCGCAGATGATAGAAAAAGGCTATGGGACTGCCTGTGAGCACTCGGTGTGTTCTCATCCCCTTGCCCTGGCAGGAGAAGTGGAGAATCTGCTGCACCGGCTGCGTGTTGTGCTTTCGTGCATGGCCCCTTTCCCCAGAGCAGGGGCGCGAGCTCTGGGGTTAAAAATCTGGAGCAAGGAGAGGTTAAAAGCTGGGTTAGAGAAGGAGATGTTGGAGGAGGTCTCTCCGGGAGAAACCTGCAGGAACGGGCGCTTTCTTCTGGTTCTGAGCTAAAGCGAGTTGAAATGCCAGTATGTGGGGTAGTAGAATAAAAGGTTTGGGTGTTTAGTTTTAAAAGTACTCGAGTCCTTTGTGATGGCCACAATGTGCCACTAATAGGTGTCTGCTGGGGTTGGGAGGCACGTGCCATGGCAGGGTGACAGGGACTTGCTGGCAGCCTGCCCTCGGCCCCACTCACCGCTGGGGCTGCAAACTGGGACTGGCATTGGGGCTTCCATGTCTTTGTGGGAGAGTACCTGATCCAAACAGAAATGGTTGGGTTAGAGTTTCCTGATGAGGATCCTTAGGGTAAGCTGGGTATTTTTCAGTGGGAAGCTGTCAGGTTTTCTGAAACTGAAAACTCCCAGTTCAATCTTGGGATTGTAACTGGTGGGCCAGAGACCTAGGAATGGTTCTGCACCAGCATGCCACCCTCTTCTCGAAGAGAAGTCGTTTCTTTTCTAGGAATAAGCTCTGGGTGCCCTTTGAAAAGCTCTTCCCCCATGGACGCTAGAGGTAGTCCTGCAGTTTGGTCAGTGATGCTGCATTTGCAAGTCCCTCGGGAGCAGGACTACGACAGCCCTCTGGGGCGGCTGGGTTCGCTGGAGGGCGGCACTGCAGGGCCGCTGCAGGAAAATCTGTCCAACCTTGAGTGCATCGTCCCTGACAATGTTCCAGCCTGGCAGGATTCACAAATCAGGAACAACTACATAAATAAGTCAAAGCATATGACTCGGGATAGGAAGTTTGGGCTTTTCTTGGCAAAATCCCCTTTCTCTTTTGCAAAGTGTTAAAGGTGCCTGAGCCTTAATATTCTGCCATCCATGTGTAGAGCTTGGGCTTTACTCACCTCACCAGGGAACAGCGTGACCGGCACTGGCCGGCAGCGAGCAAGCTGCTCTGGATGTGCTGGGGAGAGAAGATTCCCTTTGGAAGCACGCTCCTGCTCCGAGCTGACTACAAGGTCGGCACAGCCCCTGGATGCAGAGAAAAGAGATGTGATCAAGAGCGTGCTGCAGCCGCTGATGGGTGTTCAGTCCTCAGGACCAGACTAGAGCAAAACTGTAGGAAACACGTACAATGGTGACCTCCTGTCCCCAGCACCAGACAAAATTAGGCCAGTGGAACCTGAGAAAGGGGCTGAGCTACCATCCGAACAGGACGGTGGAGCTAAGGGGTGTATCAGTCACATGGGCTGCTTTGTGCTCCCCCCCACGCACACCCCTCGCTCCAGGCCACTGAATTAAAGCTGTTCCCAAAGTGAAGGTCAGGACGCCGGGTGAGGTTGCCAGACCGGCAGAAGCGAAAGTGGGGATATTCAGGGCCAAGCAAGACCCAGAGATGCTCAAAGAGGTTACCGACCACCATCAAAGCATCTTTAAACCTCCAGGCCAGCATCAAAGCAGCCAGGCATCTGTGATAAGTATGCAAGCCACGCTTCAGTCAGGGAGAAATAAGTAAGCTGTTGTACACGGGGCAGGGGAGCTCCTGCCCAAATCACTGCTCGGCAGAGGAGTTTCCCGGGAGACTGCTTCCTCGGAGCCTGCACAGGGCCAGCACAGGGCTGGGAGGCAGCAGCCGGAGCCGCTTGGCATGGCCTGGGCAGGCCCGGGGACGCATCTGGGGTGAAGGATGAGGCGGAGAAGCAGGCTTGGGGACGACGGTTAGGTGCTATCATTGAAATTGGGGAAAGCAAAGCTGGATTACTTCCCTGTGAATTGCGCTGCAGAAATGCAGCGACTTCTTGGCTGCTTCTCAGCAAGTCCCTGGAGCTGAGGAGCAGGATATCCCAGTGCCGTAGACGCTAGGCAGAGCGGGGGAAGATGGGTCCAGCAGAGGAGTGGGGCGCGCGGAGCTTGTTAGACACGGCTGGTCTGTTTACATCAGCTGGAGTTGGCGCACACTCAGCTTCCCTTCACGTGAAGGATGGGTGTTTGAGAGCTGACCAGCCAAGGCGATTTGTCCCTACGGCTGATGCAGAAAGGCTGCACGGACACTTCCCTTTCTCATTTATTTTCTAGCATTTATTTTCTAGCATTTATTTTCTAGCATTTAAAACACTGCCGAGGTTTGGCCTGGCTGGCCACCGAGTGAGCGTGGACAGTGAGACTCGCGCCGCTCCCTCCTGCCCGGCAGCTCTGGAGCCAGTTTGGCTCTCAGCCACCGCAGGCTCCTTCCCGCTCACGTGGCAAGCGGAGCAGCGTCCCGAAGGGACCGAGAAGCAGGAATGCTGTGCTCCGGCTGGGGGACAGGACGGGGACCCCGCTGGGCTGCACGTCCTCCGGCTGCAGCCGCCTTCCTCAACCAGCAACGGGCTGCGCTCCCCACCCGAGGACCCGCTCCTAGCGAGGGTAAAGGTGCGAGCCTGGCTGGCAGCGAAGGCGGCCCGAACCCATGGGAGCCGTGCGGCCCCCGAGCAGTGCTTGCGACCCCCCAGCAAATAGGGGGCTGGGCTATACGGAGTAGAGGACGCAGCTTGTGTTATTGCAACTCAGGTATCGGCGCATCCCCGCCGCGTATTCAGCCAGGCAGCCAGGCCAGCGGCCAGCTCTTCTGGAGTTACATATAAACTTCCTTTTGGAATTTTACCGACCAAATTCTTCAGTGTAGCTGGGATGCGGCACACGCCGGCGGTCCCCGAGGCTGCGGCACACGGGAGTGCTCTCTGAGCCAAGAGGTTGGATACCGAGGGACGCGGAGAGCCGAGGTGGTCTCAGCGGGGCATCCCTGACAGCCTGAGGCTCCCTCTGCGGATCCGCCTGACCCTTGACGTTGTTGCCCTTCCAGATGGAGCGCTGGGCTCCTGTTTGCCTCGCAGCCTCTTCTTTCCTTCTTACAGCTCCGCTGTGAAATCAGCTTTTCATCCTTCTCCACGCACCGTCAGCTGGGAGCTACATCTTCAGTGCCCGGCCACGCTGCCGGCTCTCCTGCGGGGTTTGCACCGATGTCTCCCGGGGGCTACGGGACACGCCGGGGCTTCCAGAGGAACCTTTCTGGGGAGAAGCGGAGCGGCGTGCTCGCTGTCCCGGAGAAAAGGCCGGGAGAGGCTTGTTATGAATAAAAAAAGGCAGCGACCAAGGGGCGCTGTGAATTCGACGGGTCATAGGCAGCGCAAGCTGCCTTTGAAATGCGTGTAGCTCGTGTGCGTTTACACCCGGGGGTTGGACCCTCGTGTCTTGCCGGCCCTCGGAATTAGGGGACAAACACGGAGGACGTCAGCGAGTGACATCCCATCAGCCAGAGATCAAACCTCCTTGGACCGGGGCTCCCGCCGGGCTCAGGACACGGGAGGGGGCTTCCCCAGGACGGGTTTATTTCCCCGGGACACGCGCCGAGTCCCTTCCCGCGCCTTCCACTGCAGACCAAGCCACCCGCGGCCGCCCGCTCCGTTACCCCGGGCCGCGGGGTCCCCGAGATCCCTCGGCTCCGGGTTGCAGCGGGCAGCAACACCCCCGCGGCAGCCGTTGCTCCCCCCGGTTCACACGACCAACACCCGTCCCGTCCCGTCCCACGCTGTGTTTCTGCAGCAGCGGAACCCCGAGCCGGAGCAGGGCCTCTCCCAGCCGGCGGCGAAAGCCACGGCGGCGGAGCCTGCCCCCAGCGCGGAGGGACGGGACCGGGACCGGGGGCCGGTGCGGACCCTTTAAGCACACCCCCCCCCCCCCCCCCCAACTCCGCCGCCGCCACCCGCGCAGCCGGGCGTTGCATCAGGCACGTGCGCGCCGCCGGCCGGCCCGCGGGGGCGCGCCCCGCCCCGCCCCTCCCCTTCCCTCCCCTCGCCGGCAGCGCGCGCGGGCCGCGGCGGGCGCGGCGCGCGCCCCCGCCGGCAAGTCGCGTGGTCCCCGCGCGTCTCCATATTGCGGCGGCAACGCGTGGGGGGGGGGAGGGAGGGGGGGGGCGGGGCGGGCGAAGCGGCACGGCGGCGGCGGGCGGCGGCGGGGCTCGGGGGCGCCGCGTGCTGAGGGGAGTTCCCCGGCGGGAGGCGGGGGGCGCGCAGATGGCGACGCAGGTGGAGGCGCTGCTGCCCGGCGCCCCGCTGCTGCCCGCCGAGGAGCGCGCCCTGGTGCTGAAGCCGCCGCAGGACGGCGGCCGGGAGAAGGGCGAGCCGCCCATGGGCCCCGACGGCGGCCCCGCGGCGCCGAGGCCGCCCAGCGCCAAGCAGCAGAAGGAGGAGAGCAACAACCAGGAGAAGGAGAGCCTGCTGAGGGCCGGCGGCGAGGCGGAGGACGGCGGCGAGGCGGGAGGCGCGGGGCGCCGGGAGTTCATCGAGGCCCCGCCGCCCAAGGTGAACCCCTGGACGAAGAACGCCCCCGCCGCCGCGCCGGCGGTGAACGGGCAGTCGCCTCCAGGTGGGTGCCGGCGGTTGGACCGAGGTTGGGGGGTGAGGGGGGGGGGGGGTGTCGGTTGCGCCGCCGACCGCGCCCCGGCCGGCCGCGCCATGCGGCACGGCGTGGGGACGGCGCCGCGCCTGCGGCCTGCCGGGGAGCGGGGCCGCGGCCGGCGTGAGGGGAGCGCGGCGGCAGGAGGAGGAGATGGAGGACGGCGGGGGGGGGGGGGCGAGGCGGGCGGGGGGGGGGGGGGATCGTTAGAAGTAGGAAGCGGCGACGCCGACCGTGGCCATGAGGCGGGGAGCGCGTGTGCGGGGGAGGGGAGGGAGCGCGGCCCGGCCCGGCCAGCGGCCATGAGGCGGCGGGGGAACGGACGGACGGGCACGCTGAGGGCCCGGCGGCGGTCGCGGGCGCTCGGCGGCCGAAGGCCCTGCGGCCCTGGCGGCGGGCACGCGGCGCCCGCCCCGCTGCGAGCTTCCCCCCCCCCCCGCTCCTTTCTCCCTCCCCCCCCCCCCCCCCCCCCCCGCTCCCAGCATTCCGCCGCAGCGCAGCGCAGGCAACGTGGTCGCTTCTCCGGGCGCCGCCAGCGTGCGGCTTCCCCCGGGAGCGCGGCCCGGCCCCCGCCGCTCCCCGCCACCGCACCCCCCCTTCCTCCTCCTCCCCGGGGCGGGGGGGGGCCCTTCCCCGGCCGGCGGCCTGGCGTTGCCCACGTGTGCGGCGGCGGCTCCCCCCCCCCGGTGCGCAGGCCGCGCCGCCTTTCTCTGCCGACTCATGGCGGCGGGGCCGGGGGGCTGCGGCGGCCGAGCGCGGCTCTGCCCCTGCAGGCTTGCAGCCGTGGAGAGAGGTTGTCAGCAGCGAAGAGTGCTCGGCTTGGGGGCGGTGGTATGGGGGGGTCCCCAAAAGGGAGTCGCGTGGGGAAGCGGAGGGGCGACGCTGTCCAAAATCGCGTTTGTAACCCGCTGCTGTCGTCAGCAAAGGCTGAAATTGCAGAACACCGTTTCCTCGGAAGTTGGGATAGGTGCTGCTTTTTACCAGGAGGGCATCGCTTATACCTGCTTCAGGTGAATCGGTAGTAAGAGGAAAACACGGAAGTTTGCACTAAGCGTCTTGTTTGGGAAAGACTCTTTAATTTTTCCGGCCTGTCGCTCTTAACTATAAAATTGCACCGCCAGATATGACATCAGATTCCCAGTTACTGTATGTGTTAGTGTTTTGCAAGATCTGTTACTGCCTAGCATGATGATTCATCGGAGGGATTGATCTTTGGAAGATGGACAGCTCTGCTATTTCCACCTGGAAAGCTGTCATCTTAATGGGGAGTATAGAGGAGAAGTTAACTGTGGCAGGTAAAAGTCCACGTTCAGATTGTTTGGTGGTTTGTCGTTGTACACACCAGCATAAGCAAAGCATAACGAAATCCAGGGCAGCGTTGCCATCTGCGTTTGCCTCTTGCGGTATGACGTAAAACCGGTCACATCGCTCCTTCGTGCAAAAGCTGCACTCCGTTGTGCTGCCTTCTCAGGTAACAGTCCCTAGAAATGAACCAGAAGATGCAAAAACGCAAGATTGAACGTTCCTGCTTGAGGCTCGTGTCTAAGGCCCGTCCAGGTTCGTTACCGGGCCCATCGCAAAGGTGGGTGACTCGTCAAAGTGAGCAGACACGAGGCAGTCTGGCCAACACAAGGAGGGGGCCCTTGTGACTCCTGAGATGATTTTTTGAGGGAGAGAGTGTGTCAGTAGTGTGTCCACCCTATGGTAGGGTAAGGGATTAGTGCTGCAACACTCAGAATTTTCTTGGGCCCGGCACAATTGTCCCGGTGTTCCCAAAGGTGTTTAAATAATGGAATTGGTTAGTGGTGCGTTTTGGGATGCTTGGCAGCAGTGACTGGTTCCTGCAGTGCCCCAGACACTGCTGTTTGGCTCTCCTCTCTTGGGGCATTGTTTCTTTTGCTGCCTGTTTGTTAGCAGAAGAGAAAACGTGTAAAATAAACATGGCTGGCGAACTCCCACAAGAGGCAGGCTGGCAGCTGACATTGCCTGGTGGCCCTTCGCCCAAGTACCTTCTTGTAGAGTTTGTAGGCTCCTGTTGTGTCTTTGCTGCTTTGGGTGGAGGATTTCTTTCGGCAGATGCTTACAAAAAAAAGATCTGGAGCGTGAGTTTGTGTGAGAGATGGCGCGGGTGAGGTGAGTTGTCACGTTGCAGTGACCTCCAGGAGGGTCGCCTAAGGAAGGTGACTCCTCTGTGCACTTGAAGCGGATTGAGAGCTTTTAAACTGTGGCAAGTCACTGCTGGATGTTTTTAGTTTTTCAGCAGAGCTTAGAAAAAAATGGCTCACGATCCAGCAGTGTTCCCAGAGCAGTGCTTGTGTGCTGGAGATACTAAATGTTTCCAGCCCTGATCCTGCCAGAGGTAGTGAGGAGACCGAGGACCCTAGTTAAGGACAGCTCTGTAAAGATAAAGGGAACCCTCTATGACTTGTTTTACAGGCTTTGAAAGCCCTCATTTTTTATAATGATTATATTAATTATAGACCCATAGAGCAGATTTAATGGACAAGACCTACTCCCTAGGTGTTCACCCATTCTGTAATGCTCTGTGTTGGGATTGGTGCTTATAAAAGTAAAGGCATTGAGCTCTGGCTTAGGGAAACAGCCACCTTCAAGATCTTTGTGAGTTTCTGCTGTCTGTGTCGGAATATGGATAGGGAAGAGCTTAACAAATCCGCCTCTGGTTGTTTTGATCTGTTTGACTCGCTGCAGCTGGGAAAGTTGAATGCATTGGGGGGCTGATGTAGGGACTGAAGGACAGTGACCTTTCTTGATGGATTAGGATTTATCTTCAGAAGTTGCTGTCTTGCCTACCTGCCGCAGCATTTTTACACTCAAGGGTGGCAGTGAGATCTGTAATAGGGTGTTTGAGTAAATGTTTCTGCTTTTTCAGGAAGGAGGACTATCGAAGCAAAGCCTCTCCTTGCTTCTTAACCCCTCCTCCCAAAAGCACAACGGCGTGGCAGTAAGTGGAGCAACCATTAGATCGAGTTAGACAACAGCGATACTGCTGATGCTGTAAGCCAAGGCTGAGGCTCAGCTGGAGTGGCACACCAGAAAATTTTCCTGGTGTCTTGACAAGATGCGTGTTACATTTCTATTGGTGTGCATTCCAGAGTCAGGATACAAGAGAGCAGGGAGGATCCTTTGAGTCCTGAGATAACATGTGGTCCTGTCCTATGTGGCGAGGCTTGTACTTGACACGGCTTACTGCTTGTGAGGGACGCTGGCAGAGCTGGTAATGATGCCTCATTTTTACTCTCTAATGATCTAGTAACGAGGTCTGTGTGACTGTCCCCTCGTTATTATGCGTTCTCTTCTTATCATGTAAATAAATGCAGCCAGCAGCCTGACTGGTGAAGGCATGATGGTGGTGTGTGTGTCTGCTGTAGTGAAGGAAACGTTTCCTGGCAAAAACAGCTTTGCACTTTTGGCCATAAACCAAATTCAAAGTATTTTCTCAAATTCTTCTATAGAGGAGAAGTGTGGCTTGCAGTTGAGACAGCTCGACCTTCTGGAACATGTTGTACTCCGCTGTGCCCTGCACCAGGGCTGGTGCTGATGCAAGCGTTGGTGCAGACAGGTGTTAACAGCACCCCGTTTTGAAAACCTGCTGGATTTATTTCAAGAAATGTTGCATCAAGGCACTCGGCGCTTCTTAATTTTTAAAGCCATTTACATCTTGGAAGTAAGAACGTGCAGGATTTAATGCCTGGCACTGCAATTGCCAAGCTTTGCCTGCACTAACTTTTATGCGGGTTTTCATTCTCGTTGCAAATGCTCAGCCAGGAGAAAGCAGCGTGTTTCCTAGTGGAGATGCAGGTGGTGTTTCTTGAGTAGAGTTTCTTGCTTGCTCTTTGGCAGATGCACTGGGCAAATAAGCAGTACTTTCCAGAAGGCACACCTTAGTTGCTAGCAGCAAGCACCAGAGGTTAGCTGACTATTGTTCAGAGAGTGCACGTGTTGCTTTATGCCAGAGCAGAGCCTGGGTTGGCTACCGGTACTGAGGAGAAGGCAGGGGAAGATTCATTAGCTTCTCACCCCTCGCTGACTAACTCCCCCTAGGGCTTTCCTTGAAACCAGCCTCCAGTGCAGGAGATAAAATGTATGGGAGGCTTATTTTACCTTTGGCATTTCTTTGCGTTCCGAGTAGATGCACGCATATGCCTGCTTGGGTATCCAGCTCAGTAGTGCTGCACACACCTATTTCCAAAGTGTTGGGCAATTCTCGCTCTGTCGCGGCACGTAATTGTGGAGCTCTCCTGGCTGTTTGTTGCAACAGAGCTGCTATCGCAGCAGGAATCCTCCCCCCCCTCACCCCGCCCCAAGTTTCCTCTCTGAAATACTGTTTTGTTCTGATCCCACAACTTCACGTTTGAGTAACTCTTCCCGTCTTGTTGGGGAGAATGAGGGTAACTGGAACTCACTGCTCCAAAAAAACGTGAAGCTTAGCGTTTTCCCTCCCCCACATACCTTTGCCCTTCAGCTTTGCGCTGGACCTTTGCCCTGTTCTGCACTGTTTGTTTCGGGAAGGCTGGGGAATGCGGTGCAGCTCCTGAGAGCTGACTCACTGGCCCTGGTTGTTGGGCTTCAGCGCTTGCTTCTGCTGCGACCTCCAGTTCCAGGTTGCCAGGTCCGAGGCGTCGCTGGAGGGTTCTCACCAACCACCTCCTTACCCTCACAACTCTTCTTTTAAGCTGTTTATTGCCTGTGGTGCCATGGGGTTTCCACTGGGATTGCATCTGGCGTCACTGGATTGGGTAGCAGAAGGACTCGGGTCAGATGTGAAGACAAAGCAAGTGCAAAAAGCAGGGCTGGGAATGGGGGCACTGGGGCTGCAATGCTCTGCTCTCCCTTCCAAATTATAACACCTGATCCTTTCACTGTGCTCAAAGAGTGTGAAATTATGCTCAGGGGAACGCCAAATGCCGGCTTGGATAGAGTTAGGTTGCTGTTTGCATACTTGAAACTACTTTGTAATGAATCTCCAACACCACCTCAGTGGTAGTGCTTGTTTGGCTAAATAAGGAATGGGCATTTTAGTAGAAAGCTGTGCTGTCTAGACCAGGTTGAATGTTTTAATCCTTGCAGTTACTATGGCTGCGAACAGCAAGGGTTTAAAAAAAAAAAATCTTAATGAAAACTTAAATACGCTTGAATACTGCCAGAGGATTGTGGTGTCCTTTATGGTGTTGCGCCTCTCGGAGGAGCTCTGCTCCCATCTCAGTAACCAGGTAAACGGAGTTATGGTTGCCTTGCTGTAGATCTGGCAGATGACCGATAGGAGAGCTGGGAGGGCTTTTTGCTCTGCTCTTACCGTAAGTCCAGTTGGGAGTGGTGAGCTTTGTTCATTCCCAGCCACGATACACATTTATGTTACGGTCTTTAAAATATTATTTATCCTCTGGTTGTTTTTGCATTGGAACCTTTGCTGAATTCCTACCAAGGGCTTAAGTCTCCATGCTGCTGGCTTTGTCAAATCCCTGGCTCGCTGTGCACAGAGGGAGCTGAAGGACAGAGGTGGTGCAACTTTGGTGATACCTGCAGGGCTCTCTCATGGTGGTAATGCTGTCTAGGTGGAGCTTTGCATGGGCAAGGAGTTGTCTCCTGGGGTTGGGTAAAGCTCTGGGTACGCTGTGTGGATGTGTGGTCTCTGGCACGGCCAGCTCTGCATTTGTCCCTTCCTTCGCTTGAGACTGGACTTCAGTTCCAAACTCACTCTGCAGGTCCAGGTGCTTGTTAGTGATCTTCGAGTGGAGTTGGGAGACTTTCCTCCTTGCATTGAAATAACTGGCTAATCTGAACATCTAGTAGCAAATGATACAGCTGCACGACTTGAGCTGGTCAAAGGAGAGGTAAAAGAAAGGCTTTGAAGAAGCTAATGCCGTGCCGCGAGAACTTAAATCAGCTACTGGTGTATTTAGGCAACAATAATTGGCGACCAGAACAAATGGGAACTGAATTTGGCCTTGAATAAATCAATTACCAGACTTCTTTGTGGGGAGAGTCCTGAGTCAGGGTCGGTCTGGATTGCTTGGCTGAGAGGAGAAGTGGGCGCACACGTGAAGGTCCCGCAGCCATGGAGTAAAAACCGGCACAAGGCATTTGGTGAAAATGGGTTTGCTGGTGGTAATCCTCATACTGTGCAAGATACACATTTTTGGGGGGAAGGGTTGTGGAAACGGTGGTCAAGTGAAGTGTCAACATGTTTCTAAACAGAAGCTCATCCTGTAATTGCAGGTTCCCAGAAGGTCCTCTTAACTGAACTTTCCTCTATCAGAGCATGCATTTGTGCTACAGTTTGGGGGGCTTCTGTGGACAGGCCTGGGTGGATTGCCTTTTCTGAGCAAATTGGCGCATGATGTGTTGTAGCCCTGCTGGTTTCGGTATTGCACTGGGCTGCCGGAGCCAACCTTAGCAAGTCATCCAGCCCAGCTTCAGTGTGACACTCGCTATGGATTTTGCCAGGGTCAAGAGCATTTCCTGTGGCATTAAAGCTACGTGTGCTGGGGGATATTCCGCTGTGACGTGCAAGGAGAGGGAGGAAGGGCTGTGAACTGGCTGATTTAATACCTGCATTATCAGTGGTTTACCTTCAGTGTCCTTCTGGAGCAAAGCTGACTTAGGAGCAGCAGCTTGCCTTGACACTTCCATGGGTTATAGCACTGTACAGGAACGCGCAGCGGGCTTCAGTGCTCTGCTGTTGTTGTGATTTTATTTTTCTTTTTTTGGTTTTGAGTCACCCTGTTCCTTTACATGGTCACAAGTCGGAAGGATTGGTAGAGATCTCTGCTGCGGGTAGCTTGGGGCTGATGGTGTGTGGGAGGTGACCGTGGTGGCCCTGGCTGGGTTGGATGCTCTGGCATGACGGGTGAGGTGGAAGCCTCCATTTGCTATAGAAATAGGCAGTGGAGGTGGCTGTTGGTGTGATTTGAGGTCTGTCGGTGCCGCTCAGTCACCAGAGGTGACACAGGCACCCTTTCTTCGCTTGATCTAGAATATGGCACTCCAGTTCCCTCCGGAGCGTGCATGGCATGCACAACGTGCTGGCGGGCACAGCTTGCCCCCACCTGCGCTCCTGGGGGCCAGGCACCCCTTGAAGTGGCTGGAAGCAGGTCTGCAACCTGCTGCATTCGCAGGCAGCGCTGACCCCTGAGCTGGCCACACGCCCGCAGGTGCTTCTCTCCGCTCGCGACTTGCTCCCCAGAGTGGCCCTGGCCTCCGAAGGGGCTCAGGAGAGGCATCCCTGCCCCACGAGGAAGGTGGTGAAGGAGAAGCATCTCTGGTGCTCCACAGTGTTACGTGCTTGGTCTCCGGCAGGCTCTGCAGAGGTCCCTTGGTGATGGTGAGAGCGGCAGCTGGGGGGGGGGGGGCAATGGGGAGAAACAGGGTCTCGGATGGGGCTTGTGAACCTCACGTGTCCTTGACACACGAGCCAGAGTTAAATGGTGATTGGAAAGCTGGGCGGAGGGGGGGCGCGGAAATCTGCTGCATGTCCTTCCCGCTGGGCAGCGGTGCAGCCGGAGGGGCTGTGTAAGCCTGGGAGGGCAACGCGAACGTGGGAGCCTGGTGCCGCTCCGCTCTTCCCTACCCAGGTATGGGGGTGCAGCCCCGGAGGCCGGGGGGGGTGGGAGGAAGCAGAGTCCATCCCGAGAACACTGCTGAGCACGTTTTTCCAGCTGAGCGGCAGCGTGTGCCGCGCTCCTGCAGAGTGACTCTGCAGTCTGCAGGGCATGGCTGCGCGCTGGAAGGGATCCGCCGGCGAGAGGGGGGGGCTGCTTACCTCTTCTCCTTTCCTGGTAGTCATTTGACTTCTTTGATTCGGCTGCTGGATGCATGCGTGGAGAGGACAGAGGGTTTTCAGGGCTAGATAAGTTAGGTTTTAAGAAGTCTGAAACACAGAAGAGAGGTGAGTTTTTCCTGACTAAATATGTGGGGAAACAAGTATGAAATGGGAAAAGCCACAAAAATGAGGAAAGGGTAGAGTTTTGTTGATGGGAAAGTAGGAGAAAAGGTGTGTGGGGAGATTGGTGTCTTACCTGCCTGGTAACTTGGAGGTGCTGCCAGAAGGTGGGTACGTTGCTAAATACTTAGCGCTGTCTCTAAGCGGATTATTTGTAATATATATTCAGCCTTCACACTAAATCACTCTGCTTTTCTTTTTTCTTTATAACTGCTTTTGAAAGCGTCTGGTCAGTGGTGCAAATTATTAATTTACCAAATGTTAGTTACCAAACTATCTGGCTTGTGCACTTACAGATGATGAAGCTAGTGATGGAATGAAATAGTGAGAACTTACAGCTAATAAGAAATACTTAAATGTTTGATAAGCCAACATTCACTTCACTTCAGACTACAGGAAATTAATTTCTTCAGATTCTCCAAGGTCAGATCTTCCATTTTTTTTCTATTAAATGTTGCAAAAGAAGCACTGAGTTTATTCCTGCAAGACACTTAGGATTCTCACTACAATAATGTTATACTTTTACTGTAGCCCTTCCAAATAGTCACAAAGTCCGCATAGCTCAAGAGCAATGTCTGTTTATGTCAGCTCTCCCAGCCTCACAGAACAAGCCTACTGAACATAAAGGCTTGACCATAATAACAAATGGCAATGCTCTTGGCCTCATCTAGCACAAAAAGAGATATTTAAAGGAGTGACTGAAGAACTTCACCCTACCTGTGTCCCTCCAGACAGGCTCACGTTGGCAAGTCGGCTACAAGGCTGTGCAAGGCAACAAGTAAAGGCAAAAACAGAGCAAAGAATTAAGTGTAAAGAGTGACACCAGTATGCGTGATGCTGAGAAATTATGTGACACTAGCTGCAGATATTGAAATGTGGAGAAGTGCATCCCAAAAATGTTGTTGGGAGGTTTTACTCTGACTGAAACAGAAGTGATAGGATATTTGTGCACAAGATCCCACCCAACAAGACAGAAAAGCAAATCATGGAGGTGTCTCCACCATGTGCTCAGATGACAAAGCATGAGACTTTGCTGGCTGTAATCATATTAAATTTCACTTCCCAACTCCCAGCTAAACCTTGAGAGCTTGGGGGAATACCTAGTATGATCTAACGCATCTTCTGAGTGCTCAGAAATCCTCTGCCACTGTAGAGGGTCTGGCACTGAGCTGAACGGAAGGGGGACTGATTTGTTTTGGCTTCCCAGTCTCAGGTGAACTCTTCTAACTCCCCTTTTTTTAATCGGAGAATGACAGGTGTGACATTTGCACACTGTGCAGGGAGGAATTTGCTGTAAGTGACCTACGTTTTTCAAATGTAAAATTAAACCTCTAAGTAAAAATGTGAAGATGATTTGGAAGAGACGTGGCAGATTACAGGCAGACAACCCTCTTAACTTCAGTTGGAGCTGAAATCTGAGTTGATCTAATTAACAGCAGAGATATGGAACCAAGCAAGGATGGAGTTTGGAGGGTGATTGGAAAAGCTGTGTGTTTGATTAAAACCAACCAGATAGCCTGGACTGGAGGAGGGGAACATCTCAGACCGTGAGTCTGATGATTTCTAATTCAGTTAAGAGATTTAATTATGTTGTCTTCACTGTGCTGCCTTGTGTATCCTACAGACCCCCTGCTTGGCCCTCTGCCCGCAGCTCTAAGGTGGAGAGCACCTTGAATTTTCAGTTCCTGGGGTTTTCACAGGGATTTATGGCATCCCTGCCTGATGTTACGCGGCATACCCATGATACTGGGGCATTTGAGGAGGTGGGGGGGATCCTCTTTCATGGAGAGGCTGGATTTCTGGCTACAGCAATGGATTCTCCTCTGTAGGGAGAAGGATCTGTCTTGCTCACTGCTTATTAAGCTGTCCTTAGGCAAAGCTTCGCTGTGGTGTCTGAGACTGCCTGCCCTTGATGTGCACGCAGAAAAGCGTGTTGCAGAGCAGTGTCCGATAACCCCGTCGGAGGGAAACGCTATCCTGTATCGGTTTTCACAGCGTGGGATCCAGTTGGTTTCTGGGCCGCACCAGAATGGTTCCTGTATTTCAGCAAGAGTCTGACATGTTAATTTTGCTTGATCATGCCTGAAATTTTACTGCCTGTTCTTAAAGTAGCTTAAAGAACAATTTGGGGAGGGTGACTGTGATCATTGGGCCCACACTCATGTAGGATAGATCTCCTGGAAGGCTGGAGGCTTCCTGGGGTGTCACTTCAGGTTTACTGGTGATTAAAGATGTGAGGCAGAGAGCTGGGTCACCAGCTGCTTCACGGGAACAGTAGTCAGGCACCTTTAAGGTGCCTTGGACTTCTCTGCAGCTTTTCGTCTGGTGCATGAATAGGATTGTTAGGGCTTGCAGTTGGAGCAGCAGCGCTTTGTTCCTTGTCCATTTTGGAGATGGGGGGAGAAGGGGTTAATGGAAGTGAACACCCAGTGTTTGTTCTCTCCAGCGCAAGCACTGATAAGTGGATGGGAGAAAAAACAGCCGTGACCTTACAGTTATTCCTTGTGTGCCTGTGCATATGCGAGTGTTGGATTTGCAAGACTGTTTGGAGACCTCTCATTTTTTCTGGTCAGGCTGACCAGATGCATTCCCCAGAACCCTGTTGGCATCTCTGGTGCTCGGAGAAGAGACCTGGACCCTCTTCCAAGCAGATCTCTGAAAGGTGCTTTTGCCTGGCACAGTGCCGGTCCCACTGGTGACTGTGTCTTCAGCCAGAGTCACAGCCCTGCTTGGTCGGCTCTGCTCCCCTTCTTTCTGGAAGAGACTGAATGTCAGCATTAAGGTACTAATTTTGTGTGTGGTGTGAAGTAAAGCTAGGGAGCTATCTCAGACAGATAATGCTCTGATTTTGGAGGAGGTGATTTTTTTTCCAGGGGTGTTCCTGTTGCAGCTCGGTGATGCTGGAAATCTTCATTGCTTTTCAACTACATGAAGTTGGCAGGGGCAACCCAGCTGAGCTTCACCAAAACCATGGTCATTTATACACTGAAAACCCATTTCAAGGCTTTGTTTCCATGTGGTCTGTGGGAAATCAATGTCACAGCTCACACTGGCTGCAGCTCTTCAGCCTCTTAGTGTAGGTGGTGGGGGTGTCTGAGAAGGAACCAAGCCTCTCCTCTGGATGGAGAGCAGAAAACCACTTACCGGGGGTCTGAGGATCTGGATACCCTTGCAGAGAAACTGATTGTGGAGCTGGTAAATGCTTCTGTAGCTTTTTATCTTTTTTTCTTGCGCAGACCTTATGGATGTGTTGGGACCTAACCAACATCAGGTTAGGGTTGATCAATCTGGCTTGGATCTCTCACCCATCTCAAGATTCAGCTTCTCTTTGAGGGGTAAAGATACTTCTTGTTACAGTAGCTGAGCATTGTTAAGAGGCATGGGAGGTGTTTGCCCAGACCTAGCGGCTGGGGAGGGTTGGTAAGAGCTGGGTGGCTGAGAGCCGGACCCTCCCTGAGCCTGCTCGGCAGGTAATGAAGGAGGGGAGCAGGAAGCAAGCAAGATCTCAGGAGGGATGTAATTGGCCATGCTAATCTTTGGGTTTGGGGTTTCTTGCTTTGCTACTTTTTCCTAGCAGACCTCACCCCCTTCTCTGCTGAGTGTTGCTTTGAAGAGGCCTGTAGCTATCTCAGGAAGCTGTGCAGGCACTACCTTGGCCTCTGAGGGGGAGCCAGCTGATACACATTTGAGCTGAAAAGTTGTCTGGGGATGGGGAAGAGATTCAAGTGGCATTGGTCTCTTTGCAGCAGACACTGGACTATGTAATTTGGACCTTTTCCCTGCCTGTGCTGTTTGCACTGTGAGGATTGCAGTCATAGCCAGAGGAGCAGAACTGAGTTGTCCCTGCCGGGTGGCAGGTCAGGTTAGGAGGAGAGATCCCTGGAGATCCTGCTGTCTGCCAGCATTTCCCTTCCCCATCCCTCTCCTGGGCAGCCAGCGCAGCCCTGCAACTTTCGAGCCATTGCGACCGAGTTCTGGTCACGTCTCTGCTGCCGAGTCCCCATGTGACCTTGGAGAGGTCATTTTTTTGCTGACGTCCCAGTCTTTTGTCTGCAAAATGTGGAGGATGATTTAGTTACGACTTCATGGGTCGAAAGCCAGAACAAATCAGCTGGTGTCTTCCTATAGCAGTGGCAGTGTGGATGAGCCCTGTGTCCCGCTGGGAGTGGCTGAGGAGCATGGTATCTTGTACGCTCGTACCTGTGCATGCGGAGGAGCAGCCCTTGCTCAGCACACTGGTGCAGTGGTACCAGTCAGCGTGCTTTCGTGACCGGCAGGTGCCATAAAGCACACTGAGGTCCTTTTCCCCCCAGTTTGGAGAGCAGAGTGGTAATTGCGGGGGGTGGGTGGTGGGGTGCAAAGAGCTGGTTCTCGTTGGCACTCTGCCTGCGGCTGTGCTGCCCCTCTCGGCAGTTAGAGCTGCGGGTTGCTGTAATAACGAGTCAGCGTTTCTCTTGCGTCAGGGCTAATGAGCTGCTCTTCAGCTGCTGCCTCTTGGGCCCTGCTGGGAAGAAGCAGCATCCCTGCCTGAAGAGGGGTGCTGGTGGCAGAGGGGCAGGGGACAGGCAGTGGTTGGTGGGGGTCCCTTCTCAGCTGTAGCTCCTGAGCAGGGAGAAGGCAGGCTTCCTGTGAGCAGTTTTGGATTCGACACTGAAGCATGGCTGGTGGAGGAGCCCAGTTAGCAGCGTGCTTCCGCAGTGAGCGGGGGGAGCAGCGGGGGGGATATGTGGGCTCGTAAATGGGGTAGCCTTTCTGGATCTGTCCCAGATACCTGAATAGCAGCGGTGGCCAGATAGTCCCAGGGGAGGGGGTATGTGTGTGGATGTATCGGCTTTTCTCTTTAAATGCCCCATTTTAGCATATGGTCTCCTCCTGTGTTTAAAAATACCATCAGGCAAAAATTGGGATTCTGTATCCACCCCTCAGCACCACTGCAAATAAGGAGGACTGCCCTCAATTTGGTTACGTCTCCTGGGCTTTTTGTGCAGCAGCTCTGGGTATTGGTGTTCAGAGCAAGCACCTCTGTACCAGGTCTGCACCCTTGTGTGACGGTCCTGAAAGGGATGCTTCACGCCTGTCCCGACATCCTGACGGCTGTGACACGCATCCTTGACCTCCTCCTCCTCGCTCCTTCCTCCACCCCCCTTTGGTGATCACAGGGAGATTCGTGAAACGTGGTTTCCGCTGAGATACTGTAGGCTGTATGGTTCATGTACAGAGCTGAGGAGGATGGTAAAGGGCTTGGGAAATATCTGGCTTGGCAGAGACTGGTGCAGCGATGAAGCGATCATTGGTTCCCGTGGTGATTATAAACCCTCTGTTTAGACACCAAGTCTTTCTGGTTTTGGGCCCATGCTGAGAAGCAAAGTGTCTGCATGCTAGAAGGGGAAGGAAATGTGAGACCACAGGGCCCAAATTTCTTGGGTCTTCCTTGCTTGCATCGTGATACTGTTACTTCTTGCTCCTTGCCATTTGACTGCCTGGGGGTTATTGCGTATAGGCCCAGCGTGGCAGGCTGGATTTGGCTGGGAGGTGCGGTGCAGGCAGGGGCAGAGCTGCCTGGCTCCAACATAGGGAGTGCCTGCTGCTGGGCGGGTAGTCAGTCGGGTGGTGGAGAGCTGCTGCGGGGCATCCTCTGCAGCATCTGGCCTGCGTCAGGATACCCGGCATCGGGGTGCCTTGGGGGGAAAAGCAGTGTGTGTGGTGGGAGGAATTGGTGGGGCTGGTTCGCTGGCTTCGGCTTTCCACGTTGGGACTTTGCTTGAGCAAAATCCCAGCCTGGTCTCTGTGCCTGGGTCCTTCGTGTTTGATTTTTAATCTTGGGAGCGCTGGGAAGGGAGCTGACCTGGACAGGCAGCCTCAGTCTGCAGTGTGCTAGACGGGCTCCTTGGAGAGCAGCCCTAAGGGTTTATCTTTGCCCTGCCAGCCATGTGTGCTTCTGCCTCCTTCCCTACCATGGCTTTCTTGGGAAGAGAAAGTGCTGCCTGATTTAGACTTCTGTTGGGCACCTCAGGTGCTGCCCTTAATTGGTAGGCTAATTTCTAATCTAGTCACTTGTGCTTGCAAGGGGAGAAGGTGTCCCAAAGGGTTGTTGTGCCTGGGAGTCCCTGACCAGCCCTGCCTCATACGTGTCTTCCCAGCTCATATGTGTTGTCCCAGCAACCCTATTTTTCAGAAGAGCAAGTCCTGCAGACTGATTGCTCTGTGTTTGGTTTTGGTAGTGGGGAAAGCTGCCTGCAAGCCCAGCACTCTGGGCCTCTGCCCTGGAGAGCTTGGAGTCAAATCTGTGTCAGTTGTAGGTGTGATGAGTTGGACAAGCTCAGCCTCTCCCAGACAAGAGGGCTGAGGAGTGGAGGCAAGTGTCCTTCCTCAACAGGAGTTGCACTGGCAAACCTCTCAAGGTGCATGTGAGCAATATCTGCCCCGGTCATCATGCATGGTCCTTGCTTTCTACTGACCTAAGCAACTGAGGTGCTTCCACTGCGTTTTTAGGAAATGTGGTGGCAAATCTGCTATCGAATTGTTGTGGTTTCAGTGGCTGGTTGTGCAGATGGCTGGCCAGGCTGCAGCATGCATTTGATGAAGAGTTGGTTGGACAGCATAGCAGGAATGCAAACTGGAGAACTGCACCTGGCAGGGCTATAGCAAGGGGAATGTTTGCCAAGGCCTGTAGTTCTTGGCTGGCACAAAGGAATTCCTTTTCTCAGCCATTGTAGTATTATCATTATTATTGTTATTTAATTTTGTTTTTTGGTAATAGCTGGTACAGCTAGCTCATCCAAGTAGGTGGGATATGCATTAACCAGTGCTTCTACCTTGTTCCTCTGCGGAGAAGCTGCCTTCAAGTTGCCCAAGTAGGAAAATGCAGAAATTGCCTCTTGTTTGGGACCTGTTAGATCAAGTACAGGCTGTTTCTACTCACTGTTGTAGGAGCCCGACCTCGTCAGCAACCATTGCAGAAATGCAAGATGTTTAGATGTACCTGGGTGATGCGCTGGTGGAGGGTTGTGGTAGAACATGCAGTCTACAAAGGATCCAGATCGCTGCTTGGAGGCTTTTCTGGATGTGTTGGCTTTTCCCTGAGATCATGCCTTGAACATGGCTGCAGGCCATAACCCTGTGTAACAGCGGAGGGAGTTTTGATATTTTTTTTTTTCCTCCCACTTGCTTCTGCTGCTCATACATGGGATGAAAGCATCCCTGCCTGATCGCAGGGTCCACTGTTAAAGGTAGATAAACAGGAGCTCTTTGGTAGAGGTGTGTTTTTGCTGTTTCTGCATTGGTTGAGCCCAGGCTAGAGAGCATTGCCCTGTCCAAGGGGTAGTCCTTGCAGCAACTCTTGTGACTTTACAGCTGAATGTGTGTTTTGGACAGCTGATAAGCAGGAGCCAGGGGCCTGCCCCTGTCCTAGCAGGACCTTGGCTTGCTGGCAGCTTCCCTTCCCCCTCTTCCAAGTTCCTTGAAGAAAAAAATAGTGTATTGCTCTTTCAAAAGTGATGTTTTCATAGCTTCTTGGGGAGCCTTTATCAGCAGGCTTTCTCCACCTGTGCTGTCCTGCGTGCTCCTCAAAAGAATGAATCTTTCATCTGACCCTTCCCAGCTACTTCAGTGAATATCCTCCTCCCAGCAATAAATAGGATCCATCAGGAGAAGGACCTGTACCTCTAACTGGAAAGAGCTTATGGGGTGGGAAGGTTGAGTAATCTGTTTCAGCATCCGAAACCTTCCAGACTCCAGCAGCTCTGTGCAATGGGCTGTGCTTGCTGGCAGAGCCACCTGAGATGGGAAGGGGAAGGCGAAGGCATTCCCCTGGGGTGGTGTGTGATGTGCCAAGGCACCGGGTGTCCGCTCAGGTGATGGGTGCGTGCTTCTGGCTGCCTGTTCCCTGCTATAGGTGCTGTATTGGAGCCAGGCACAGCTGTTGATGTCCCTTGTGGCTGTGAAAGCCAAGAACTGTCAAGAAAATGCTCATTTTGCTTTTGCTTTGCCACCTGCGCTCCCTGGCCTGTTACAAAGTTAGGTGTTCTCTGTGCAGGTTTCCATTTGATAATGCTGGCCAGCAGGAGCATGGGGGTGACAGCAGCTAGCTCATTGTGTGGAACTTTGTACATCTCGTGAGCTCTTTATTCCTCACCGCTGTCTCTTAGAAGCCAATATAGAAGGTTATTTATGAGAGCAATACCTTCAGGTAAACACTGTCTCCTTCAAAATGTTTCTCACAACAAGTGGTTGAATTGAGGTAGGCTGCAAGCTGGATTGATGTTTAACTTGGGATACTAAGAAAATACTTCCTCTGTTTAGTTAAAGCAAACAAATCGAGAGGGGAGGGACCTTTTAAATATGATTCACACTGCAGCTGCAATCCATACTGATTTTTTTCTTTTTTTTTTTTTTCTTTTACAGATATATTTCCAACTGATGGCCAGTCTGGTATGTATTAATTAAAAATGGAGTTCTTCAAACCTTCCTCTCCCATGCCTTCCCTGCACTTCTCTTTCTGCAGAGACAGCGCTAACCAGATTTAGAAGACTGGTACAGGAATATGCAACAGACATTAATTTAAAAAAAACCAAAAACCAAAAAAACCCCACAATCCCCAAAACCAAAACAAAAAAAACTCGTCAAAAAAACAAACACACACAAAAAGCCTGTCTAATATTTGGCCATTCCTATACGGCAGCGATATGTTTTATGCTTTCATGTAGTGATGACTACAACTGCTGGAAGGTTACTTTCCTCCTATGCATTGTAGCATTGCAAATTTGGGTGTCCAGGGTGAAAGATTTTGGAAACTTGTAGGTCTTGATCATCACACATAACTGAAAACATTGATGTGTCGAGATGCAACTGTAACTCAGAGTCACTGCTGTTAGTCTGTATGTTAGTTGTATACAGCTTGATGTGTCCATGAACCTGAAGATGTATATTTCAATTTGCAATACTTTGAAAAGATGCAGACTTCCCCCTTGGCTTGTTTAGTCTGTGTGTTGCTGCTGAATATCGCTATTAATGACAACCGAGATACACACTGTATGGCCATCAGTGCAAGACCAATGAAAACTTCCTGGCCCCAGTAGTGCGTGCAGCCTCGCTAGGAGAGACCCTGCAGAAATGGATTGGGGCCCTAGGGAGGTGGGGGGAGGCTGCTCTGGGTGGAGGTCCCAAATTAGGAAGGGGATGTAGTTTTTAAAAGTAGCTATCGGTGATCTCAATTCTTGCTTTTCCCAAACTGCTGGGAGCTCTTCATCCAGGTTGATGTTGTTGAAGTGCCAAGACTGAAGGAAAGGTTTATGTTTTACCCAGTGATACAAAGACCAGTCAGTAAAATCCTGTTGTCTCAGAGCTGTAGTGCCTTGTGGAGATGTCCTGTAGCAAAGGCACTGGGAAATGGGGGTCAGTGGCTGGCTTGTCCTTGTGCGGCCTCAGACATGTCACTATGTCCACCTCCTACCTGCATCTTTGGCTTTGCAAAGCTGATTTCAGTAAGAGTAACTGGTTTTAAGTGGTCTGGTGTAACATTGGAGACAGTGTAATTTGACTTAATGAACTGAACAGAGGGCGGGAAGTCGCGTGTGTGTGTGTGTTTCCAGAGCTCTAGCCAGCTAATGAGGCTGTGGTATATAACTAGATCCACTGGAGCATTGCAGAAGATGTTGACTTAACCCAAGTAGTAATCCAACCCATTTGTAAGTAT
Organism: Harpia harpyja; assembly: GCF_026419915.1. Taxonomy (NCBI): domain Eukaryota; kingdom Metazoa; phylum Chordata; class Aves; order Accipitriformes; family Accipitridae; genus Harpia; species Harpia harpyja. Next base: position 8,446,576 of record NC_068959.1, read on the forward strand.
TTTATGACTTTCTCATTTTCAGAACATGTGTGAGTGTGAAATACTAAGACTGATTTTGAAGGAGCAAAGGTATATTCCCATGTGTTGAGTTCATAAGAGGCTTTTCTCCACCCTGCTGAAGATCTGCCTTCATCGGCTGTTGGGTTTTGTCTGCCTGTGCTGCAGGCTTGGAGATGTCCTTTGGTTGGCACAACTCCATCCTCTGCCCTCCAGCTGGTTGGGGACCTCCGCAGCTGCCTCCAGGGTGGGGCATGAGTGTGTGTCTGCAGCAGATAATAGCGTTTCAGTACATGCGTGTTAGATGTCAATAGTGTTGCAGAAAACATTACCTACAGAGCTTGGGGTTTTTATACAATTCTATATTTTTAAGGAGATAAGTGAAAGCTTAAACAGGATTCCTCTTAATGATAGTGGCACAGGATGCTGCACAGTCCTTTCTCATGCCTTCTCCAGAAAAGCCTTAAAGCTGGTGCTATGCTTTTTCTTCCCATGCACTAAGCTTATCTGGGAGCCCTGCTATCTCAAAACACAGGGAAGTGTGAAGGCAGAGTAGCACCGCTGGTGGGGGGCAGCAGGCTTGCCTGGAGCATACCTGCTCCTAGCACCAGAGTTGTGCACTCCTGAGGCTGTTGGGTTTGACTCCCTCACCTCCCTTTCATCGCTGAGGTGGTTTAACAAGTTAATTTGCTGAAGTCTGTTAGTACAAATCACCAGAACTCCCATATCTATGTCAGTGCCTATTTTCTAAGGTTAATCTTGTAAGGCCAGGTGGGTCTGTATGGCTGGTTTCCCCTCTTGGTGAGAAGTCCACTGTTCTTCCGCCCAGGGAAGTGGTTAGCATAGTGATGGAGGATGCTGAGTTGCAGTAACAGAGTTGGGACTTGCATAGGTGGGGAGCCTGAGCCAAAAATCAGCCATTTTGTAGGCACAGCAGCTATAGCGTGCCCCAAAGCATGTTCCCGCTTGTTAGCGTATGGATGCTGGAGGCGTTCTGCCCTCAGCCTGGTGTCACATGCAAGCACTATGGAGGTGGAAGGGCAGCAGTGTTTGCGTCCCGGTTACCTAACAGCATTTGGAAATAAAGCTGTTCTCGGAGAGAGGTGACTGACTTTCTTTTCTGTCTAGCACAGCAGTTCCTCAGTCCTCTCCTCTCCCACATCCAGTGACTAGGATTTGGCAGCTGCAGGGTGCTTTTCAGAAGAAGCCATTTCAAACCTTCTGATCCAGAGCTCAGGTGGAAAGCCGAGAGACTTCAACACCCTTGAGAGGTGTGGGGCTGGGCTTGGCAGAGCAGAGGCATGGACTCATATTCCCTGCCTTTGCTGTTATACGAGGGCTATGAGGGCGCATCTCCACCCGGACTTCTGTGGACGTGTTGGCCGTGAACACCTAAACGCTCTGCGAGGCTGCCAATGCCATCCACCTCCCAGGACTTGCTGCTGCATGGGGTGGTGAAGTTTGCTGCCTGCTATTTAAGGAAATACTTCGCTTGTTTTAAATGGATCTCCTGCTAGCGGATCTCCTGCTAGCTTCGTGTGCTGTTCCTGTGCCCTCCTGGCATTGTACACTGCAGCCAGCCCTCATCCTTTCAGTGGTGGAGGATCCCAGCCTTTTTAGTCTCACCTCTTAAGGGGCTGCCCCTGGGCGATCTATTTAATTGCTTTTCTCTCTGCATCTGTAACACTACTGTGCCTTTGTTGAAATGCAGAGACCAGAGCTGACTGCAGGGTGCAGTTGTGGATGCACTGGTGTTCAACAGAGCAGTGAGTGATGCTCTGTCTTGGTCTCACTGCTTCTGATGATTTTTTTTTTTTTCATCTGCTGCTGTACCCCGAGCTGATCATTTTGGAGAATTGTCAGCAGTGGCTGAGGTATCTTTCTTGAGTTATAAATGCCACTTTGAATTAAACGCCATGAAGTTTTCCATAAAGAGATGTAGAGATGTGGGTGATGCTCCCACTGCAAGGAAGCAGTTTTTAATCCTTTATAAAGGATCTATAAATTAGGAGAGAAAGTGCTGCGTTGCAGTCTTTTGTAGCTGGGTATACCTGCCTCCTTTGGGAAGACTCACTCTGATTAGGGTGGTTTTTACTCTTTTACATTGTGTATTGACAGAGGGGAGGCAGCCACCTGTAGCACTGGAATTACCTGGATTGGAGAGAGTGGTTTATGCAGCAGGATCGACATGATTGTGCACCCAGGAAGGAAGTTGGCAGCATTTGTTGCATCAAAGTTACTTTGAAAAATCTTGACTTTCACTGCATCTGGCTTAAGGTGGGGGGCATAAGTGAGGATATTGTGTCTTGTGCTTGGAGAGCATGCCCTGAAATCAGCTTGGCTGAGGTACAGTAATCCTTAAGTAGCAAAAAAGGAGCCTTTCTGCCTGCTCTCAAAAATTGCAAGAATGTTTGGCTGCCCGATTGTTTTCAAGGTTTTAATGCTCTTGATTCACCAATAGGAGGAAGCCCCCATACCTGTGCTTGGTTTAATCCAGGTGGTTACGGGACTGTAGGATTTCTTCAGCTCATTTCTGGAGACATTGCTTAGTGGGTGACCTAGGTCTGGCCTCCCTGAATTCCTGGGAATGTTTGCTGCACTTGGTCCTACCACCAAATCGCTATTGCTTTCCTCCCACCCCAAGAGATGCGGCTGGATTTCTGCCTGGTGGTGGCTTTGTCTTCCTTGGCCTCGCAAGATGAGCTGCTGCTCAGTCTCCTTTTGTTATATGCAGTCGGGGAGGCACGTTTGCAGCTGACCTGGTGCGTACTTCAAGGGTGAGGTCTAGTGGTTGCTTTGCAAGTGGCCACTGCACAGGGGACATGCTGGTCCTGCAGAGATCCCTTTGCAGAAGTAGCCGAAGTCGGGTACAGGAATCATAGTGGGGAGGAACTAAGAATGATGTTATTTAAATTGCATCACAGTCTACTTTCTGGAAACCCACTCTCTGGCTCTCTTGTTTGAGATGATAAGTTTTCCAGAGGCATGTTTTGTGCAGAGTTTGCACCTTTGCCTTGTACGACCCCTCGCCCTCCTCCGCTGGCACGGGCAGTGGGAGCTGCACAGACCCCTGCTAGACAGTGCGAATGCTCAGAGCTGGAGGGTCTTGCGGCAGGCACTTGGCTCTCAATTCCTGTCTCTTCGTTGTTAAATATTTACAGTGAGATGTACCAGATGCTTCCCAGGAAGGGTTTTGTCAGCTTCCAAGTCCCCAGATGCAGCTGCAGAAGAGGCTGACGGCCATTAAAGGGATCATGTCAGCGCGACGCCCTGGGTTCGGCAGCGATGCGGTGACCTCTCCTCGCTCATGCTATGGGCACTGCCGGTTGTGCTGTCTCATCGGCCGCAGTGGGATGTGCGCAGAGAGCACCCCTCTGCTGATGACAAGAGATTAATGATGTCTGGTCCTCAGGCTTTTTTTTTTTTTTTTTTTTTTTTTTTTTCCATTCTCCTTTGAAGCTCTTCCACTGCAGTGGGAGGGGGAGCGGGTGATGCTCTTGGCTTTTGTTGCCGCACACGTTTTTTTCTGGGACCTTCTCTCCGCAGCAGTGGCACGCGTGTGTGACGGCTGCACGCTGCCTTTGCTCCCTCTCCGTTCTCAGTGTGGCCGTGTCTGTCCTGTTCGCCCAGCTGCCCTGTGGAGAAGGGTGGGCTGATCCAGGTGAGGCAAACTCCCGTTGCCAGCTCTGAGCATCACCAGCCCTGGGCGTGCAGAGGCTGGCAGCCAGAGCATCGCTGCTGAATGCCACCTCTGCACTGGGCACGCTGGTCAGGTTCCCAGTGTGCCTCCAGCTTTCAAGATAAGGTCCAGGACCTTGGGCTGGGCCCTGTTTGTTGCTCTTGGTGCTTATCAGCTTTTGTGGCTGACAAGGTGACCTGCTGTGCAGCGCTGAGGGTGGGACGGGAAGGTCCCCCCCGGCCCGGGCTGCATGCTGGTCTGCCCCCCCCTCCCCGGGACAGCCTGTGCATGTGCATGCACCCCAGGCTCGCTCCCATGCCGGGTGTCCCCGCCTCGGTGTTAAAACTCCTGGCTGGATGAGGGACTTCCCAGGTGCCATGGAGGTAGGATCTCTGGAGGTGGCAGGTCGGTTCCTCCAAGGAGGGGCCAAGGGAGGGGCGGGCTTGCTAGGTCATCGTTTTTCTAACTAAATATAGTTGCCCGTGCTTTCATAAGGCTGGGATTTTTGCATCACGTGACTGTCTTATCCCTCCTGGCCAGCAGTCGGTCAGTGTAGGGGATCGTGTGTCTGAATGGGTAATAATTAACTGTTAACTAGCTTTTCATTAGAGCCTGGCAGAACAGGCAGAGTGGTGCAGCAGGGGTGAGCAGGAGTGGAGGAAACTGCTCCTGGTCCCTCCCGGAGGGTGGACAGCCCCCTTTAATTTGCAAATCAGTTGCCCCCAAAGGTGAGTGGGTTGGGTTTCTTTTTTTGCTGTGTTTTGTAAGGAGTTGCAAGTCCTGCCATGCCTTGTGTGTCTGTCCTTGCTGTCCTGTAGTTCCTGCTCATTTCACCCCTCCCTCTCCCCCCACCGCTGATTTTTTTTTTTTTTTTTTTTTTTTTGTAGGTCCCAAACTATCAGCTGGTCTCCAAGCCGGCTTGGAGGAGAGCCTGACCCTCCGGCTCCTCCACGATTTGGCCTGCCTGCATGCCCTTGGGCCCCTGCAGCCTTGCCTCGGGCACCCTCCTCTCCCAGCGCCGAGGCGTCCTTGCTGCGCCTCGCCGCCCTGAGCGGCAGCTGGATCAGCTCATGCCTTTTCTCAGGGGCCCCAGCCCGCTCGTGACGGACTGACGCGGCGTTTGACCGGGAGCGCTGCTGGCTTTTCCGGCCCTTCTCCCTGAACCATTTAACCCGATGGAGTGTTTGCAAGTGTCCTCAGAGGCTTTTCTCTTTTCCACTGGCTAAATGTTCTGCTGTCTGGAGACTTGTCTGCACCAGACGAGCTGGGTCAGGCACTGGTGCTGGAGTAGCCTGTCCTGCAGGGGTGGTGGGGTGATGGGTGCCTTTCTCCCTGCTCAGGGAGAGCAGGGTGGCTCAGCAACTGTGGGGGCCTGAACCAGCCCAGCTCCCTCGTTTTGACAGTTTCTGGAGTCCGGTCAGCTGGGTGACCTTGGCTGCATCCCCACTGTGATGCCTCCTGGGGTCTGGGAACCACTGGCTTTCCCAGCAGACAACCCTTCATTTAGGGCTTGGTTTTCCTTAGAAAACTGGGAGGCTTCCTGTGCTGTCTCATTCTGCGTGAACCTGGTGTCCCAGGGATCGGTGCGATGGTGTGAGCGTGGATCGTGTGTCAAAAATTTTCCTAGAAATCCTCTTCAGGGAAGAGCGTTGCTTGAAAAGGTGGTGGAAAGATGTCACTTGGCCTTGAGAGAGATCATTTGCTACCTTTAATAGTAGCCGTCTGTGCCAGGAAGTATCCATGGTGCCCTCGCTGATGCTGTTAATGTTAGAAGTGCCTGTCGGCATTTCTTAACTCGGTCCTTCTGGAGTGTAGCTTGGCCACAAGTTGAAGGTTTCTGCCTTGGACTGGGAGGCTGCAGGGAGGATGGTTATGCATCTTTGGTAAGTCCAGACCCTTCCTGCTCCTCATCTGCCCTGGAAATAAAAGTCAGACCCTGCAGATAACTTGTGTGTGCAGAGCTTGTAACAGTTATGTGCGTTTAAAAAGCAATACTGTTCGTCAGCTCCCTGTGACCAGGGCTGTGTCACATCTGGTGCCCCTGCTTGCTCTGGAGGTCTCTGTGCAGGTCTGTGCTGCCTGTAGGGTGCTGTCAGCAGAGACAGGCTCTGCACTTGGCAGTCTTGAGCTGCTTTAGCTCCCCTTGCTCGGGAGCTGTCTTGGGAGTATCAGCTGAGGGATGTGAGGGCTTGAAAAGCTGGGAATATAACTCCGATGCCCACACTCCGAGCCCGTGACAGTGCTGTCCCGGCACGCTGTATTGAACCTGCCTGTACCCCTGGCATCCTTCCCCGCACTTTTCCAGGGCGAACTCCCGAGCTCTCGGAGCCTGCCTAGGATGCCCAGGTGGGAGTGTTCTCATGCTCTCTGCAGAGCTGTCAGATGCCCTTTTTGAAGTTATTTTTAGTGAGTGATCTTTGCAGCAGTTGCAGAGCTTACATTGCAGAGAAGTGTAGGCAGCTCCCTGCTTCCTTTGCTGTTACACTAGGGCTTGTAAGGTGGAGCTGTCTGCTGAGGAGCTGCAGAAAATTGCTTGGAAGGCTTTGAGCCATGGTGCCTGCAGCTTGTCTCTTGCTCCTGCTGAACAGGCTTCCCACATGCTTTACAAGCCTGAATCCCGCTCAGCCATGCAGCTTGAGGATCCAGTCTTCTGCTTGGTCCTGACCTTGCCCATTCTACTGCAGTTTTTTCTTGCATGTGCAGGACACTTCTGATATTGCAAAGGTGTTGCAAATATCCCACTTACCTTTGTAAACAAGGCCAGATGCTGTGCTGCCAGGTGGGAGCTGCGAGACCATGTGCTGCAGGCGGTGGGGCCAGCTGTGATTCTCTGCAGTCCCCAGGAGCAGGTGGGAGCCCTTGTTGTGGAGACACCGACTCCCTTATGCTGGAAGATGTCCTTGTGATAATATATCATTTAAAGCTGTTGAGAACTCCATCCAGTGCTCCCTTGATTTCCCCTTCCATGCATGCACTTCTGGCTACCACTGTGATTTGGCAGGAGGTACAGCCATAAAATGTTGCAAACTGAGAGGAGGTGCAGTCTGCATGCCCAGTTTGCCCTGAACCTTGCTGGTTTTGTGTACCTTATGACGTGTTCAGAATGTGAGCATGCCATGCAGTCAGTGCTATAAATCCCAGGCTTTTCCACTTATGTTTGGGGCTGCAGAGACAAGTGTTTCCCATCTCGGTCTGGCATTAGCTCTGACACATGGCTGAGGCTGGTGCTGGGAGCAGCTCCTTGGGAGGCAGGCAGAAGTGGAAGATGCTGCTTGGTCTCTGGGGATATCCGCACCTCTTTCTGCACACAGGGGTGCTACCAAATTGCTCCCTGGGGAGACTGAGGTCCCCTCCTGTCTGCCCATGCTTCCCAGCCCCTTTACAATAAGGGTGTGTTGCCCACTGCTGCCGTCTTGCTGATGAAGAAATGGGTGCACCAGCCACAGGAGGTGGGCAGAAAGTGTTTGCCTGTCCCTCAAGGCTTCTTTGCCTGTAACTTCAGGGGGGGCCTCCATGGGACGGACTCTCAACAAGAAAAACCTTCAGCACTGTCTGCAGCAGGCGGGCTGCTGGTGGGAGGGGGAAGGCTGCTGTCTGCTTGCAGGTCACATCTGGCCTGCAGGACTGATCCTGCAAATGTCTCTGGAGAAGGTGTGGTGTTGGTAGGCACAAAGCTCACCAGCTTTGTCCTCTGATGGCTCGGTCAGGCTCAAACCCCAAGTCATGGAGTTTGAGTGCATGGGCAGTGATGAGTGCTACAGGAGAGCCTCTGAATCAGTATCGTGCCCGTGCTACTGTGTGGATCAGGCTGCCCTGGCAGAGAGCTTGCCTGAGGCCTGGAGGAAGGACAGGGATGGGGTTGGTGCCCTGAGTTGCCCTTGTTGGCAAGATGGGGATACACCTTTGTGCAGCTATTCTCTGTTGGCTCCCTAGGTCTCCTTTGGGGCCAGCAAGGGGATTCTTGCAGCCACAGTGGGGTCCTGGCAGGCTTGGCTGTGGCTGGCTGCCTGCTGGGTCCCTCTTTCTTAGGGGGATTGCTTTGCAGGTTGGTGCTGTCCCACTATGTCTGTCGTGTGTGTTGTACTCCAGGAGGGACTCTCCTGCCCTCCTGGAAAGACTCTGAAGGAGCTAGCTATCTCCAGGGGAAACAGCTGATCCCCAGGCTGATTTTCTCTGCCTGGACAATGAGCATGTATATACAAATAGTGTGAGTGAGTAGTAGTCTTCTTCAGTGTAAGCTGTCTAATGATTTCTGTCTTTACTCTCCTCAGAAGTTGTCATACCTGCGTGTCCGTTGGTTTCTCAGGGTTAATGCAATACCTTTTCCTTGCTGTGTCATTTTGACTGGGGCATTATTCCCCCTCTCACTTGCAGCCTGCTCAGACCCCCAGGCCGCTCAGGGCTCAGCTCGCCCTTGCCCAAGCTGCACTTGCTCTTTCTCACCTAGAAACCTTGAAGAAGTATTGCCAGAGCGGGTGTCCGGTCGTGTTGGTTATGAGCTGTGGTCCTCGCATGCGCCAAGACTGTCCCGTGGAGCACTGGAAGGAGGGAGGATGGTTTGGAGACTGTTGAGCAGTGAAGTGGATCCCAGTGGACTGCTGGGCACGTGGCAGGCTGTCCGTGTGGCACCCTCGGGCTCCTGCCAGGGCTCTGGGCTAACTGGGGATACCAGTTTGGCTCTTCCAGCCCCAGCAGGACTTGTGGCACGGAGCATGCACTCCTGCCTCAGCCTCTCCAGCGCAAAGTCCGGGCTCTTGGCTTCAAAACCACCTTCATCAGCAGTTTCTCCTAGGTGCCAGGCTGTGGGCTGGAGGAGCTTGGGGGCAGGACGGCTCCTTTCTGTTGACTTGGCTTCTGGGGAAGGAGGGGTGTGCTGTGTCAGGGACAGAGTGTGTGCCGAGCTGAGGACTCTGCATTCTTGCTGGGAGCCTAGGCTGCCCTCTGAGGCTGTCCCAGCTGGTGCTGGGGTGCTCTGAGCCTTGTCTACGGTGCACATGAGTGGTAGGTATGCCAGGAGCAGGCACTACAGCTTTCTTCCTAGAGGATGCGGGTATTTCTGCAGTATAATGCCAGGTCTCTGCCCAGCCCTGCAGATTTATTCCACCTTCTCTAAAAGTCCATTATAAAGCTGCATTGGATGTAAGAAAAGGTAGGGAACCAGGCCAGCGGGCATTGGGTTTGATTTTCCCGGGTAAGGTAGTAAATACGTCTCCTAGGCCAAGCTCAGTGGTCCTACGGCACGTGTCCCTCTTGGTGGGGCGCGGGTGGCGGGGGACACACACGTTTAGCTGTGGACCAGCTGTCACCCTGGCTGACTGGTCCTTGTGCAATGGCTCTTCTCCTTCCAGGTATGAGGCATTTGCTCACCTGGACGCCCCCGTGAGCTTCTGCCTCGAGGTCTGCTGTGCCACAGCCAGCCGCGGGCTGCAAGGAAAGCACAAGGTGCCTGCGCAGCCTTGCCCTTCTTGGTGCTTGCTGGGTGCATTGGGGAGCGAGCAGCAAAAACCAGTGAATGCTTTGGCTGTGCCTTGGCCGTGGGAGGCGTTTGGCTGCAATACTGGCATTGAGGCTGCCATGCTCCCACCTGTGCCTTGTCCCCTTGGTTGTTAAGAAATAACCTCCTCTTGGCTGGGCAACCCCATGGGCAAATGATCTGGTTCTGGCTGCAGGCAGCAGATCAAAACTCAAGACATGCTTTTCTGTTCCTGGCTGTGCCAGCATCTGCTCTGTGGCCGCAGGCAAAGCCGCTCCTTCCTTCCCTGCCCGTTGTCCCCTTGCCAGTCTCACACCACTAAAGCCCCGGCTCCTGCTGCAGCTGTTTAGTCTGTCCCCTCGCATGGAGGGGCCCAGTTTTTTGGGGGGGGCACAGTCAGCTGGTGCTAGCGGAACTGAAAATTCCTTATTGCCCCCAAATAAATGCAAAAGGAGGTTTGCGAAATGCTGGCAGGTCTGAGACATCTGTCAGCAGCTTTTAAGGGTTCAGCTATCAACCAGGGCAGTATCTAGTATCCCTCACTAGCACTGCTTGTCCTGAGCTCCTGTGTGGGGGTGAGCAACACCCGCTTGCTCCCTATTTCCCAGGTTGATGCAGTGATGAAGGGCAGCAGGGTTTTCCTGCAGCAGGATTTGGGCAAGGGGATCTTTTCAGCTGTGCACCACAAGATGTGCTGCTGTCCTGGTAGGATGGTTTTCTTCTGAAGCCTGAGCACCTGGGTTAGCCTAAATGTGGTTTGGGTGGGTTGGGTTTGGGTTTTTTAAACTAGAGTTTGCTAGTGTCTGCAAGGGAACATGAGTAGTTTTGGGTTTGATGTCCAGGAGCTTGACTACAGAATGGCTGATGGGCTGGAGCTGGGGCCCTCAGTTAGGCTGACATGCCCTGGAGGGTGCCAGGCATGCACAGCTTCTGCTTGCCATGGCCCTTGGCCCTGCGGATGGTGTGTTTGTCTATCCACTAGCATAGTCACACTGTCTTCAGTCTCCTGCCTTGGTCTGAGCAGTCTCCACCATGACTTGCAGATCTCGACTCCATCCAGGCTGGCGAGAGCCGCCTGCAGCCCCCGCCGCGGTGCTGGTGCTGGCCTGGCTGCGCTCCCTGGAGCAGCCTCCCTGCCAGGCTGCAGTGCTTTGCTTTGTGTTTTGTCTTCCGCAGTGCTCTGCAAATGCTAATTAGTCTTCTCAGCACCTCAGATAAGGGATCCTTGTTCCTATCTTGCAGATAAGGAAACTAGCAGAACTTGTTTCAAACAACCTCCTCCCTCGCAAAGATGATGGGAGTCTGTGGCACCCGCCGCTGCAGCCTGTGTCCCTGCATCCTCTTTCAGGAGAGGTTGTGAGAGGGCCTCTCTTTGACTGGTCCCCAAAAAAGCACAAGCACATCTGTGGCCATGAGGCTCCTGAGCTGAAGCAGCTGGAGAAAAGGGCTGGATGCCATTGCTGCGAACCCCGGGGCTGCTGTGTGGTGGGAGTAGGTGCCCGGGTGGGATGCTCACAGTGAGAGAGGGAGCCCTGCTCTCCCCTAGCCAGAGAGATCGGTGCCTAATCAGGCTGCAGAGCAAGTTTACTTATTTTTTTCTGCATTGCCAGGCATGTCAGTGCTGTTGGAGCAGGCAGAGGTGCTCCATACCTGTGGAAAACTGGGCTGGCTGCGGGTTTGTGCTGTAGCACTTGGTGGCTTTTGAAGCTATATTTAGTTGGTGACATCTGTGGGCGTTGAGTGGAGGATTTTAGGGGCTGTTTTGAAAGCACTTGCTCTTCCTACACTAGCAGGAAAGTTTAAAAGCCTTGTGGCAAGCTTTGTGCCATGGAACAGGGATTCTCAATGAGGTGCATGTGGAATAAATGAGGGACATGTGGGACTGCCGCTGCACTTGGGGGGAAGCAGTGCAGGTGGGCTGGGGAGGTCTGGGGAGGAAAGGGGAGGATTTGGGGACCTAGCTGAGAGCTTGGGCTCTCCTGGGGGTAAAATCCCCACACAGGAGCCTTGGGGAAGGGAACCGGCGAAGGGGAGCGCACGTGGCTCTGTCGTGCCATGTCTGACTGCCTTATTGGCACTTCAAAGCCTCCAGCTCTGAGCAAGGCCGGACTGGCAGGATGAATCACAGGTTTCAAGGCTAGGAAGGGGACCGGTTTTGATCATATAGGTAAAGTTGTCCTGCTTTATGCAGGAGATCAAAGCCAGCTTTGAGTACAGCTGGGTAGGTAGGCTATTCAGGGTGTTTCCCAGGGCATCCCCAGATAGCCTGTGTCGTGCCTCTGGGCTCTTCTCTGCACGTCCCTCCCACCCTTGCCCCCCACCCTAGTCTGGGGTGCTTTTCTTGGAAACAAAGCCAGCAGAGTCAGCAGAAATGCTTGCTCCTGCCAGGTGCGTGGCACTGGGCATGGGCTGCTCCTCAAGGGAGGGGCTGGTGGGCTCTCCTCTCCCGGTGGAACGCTGCTGTCGGGGAGGAGACCCTCCTGTGTGGCCCTTGTGGGGCTGGTGTGTGTTAGGCAGTGGTGTGCTGCTCTGTTGGACTCTGCGTGTGCCCTGTGTGAGCCTGCTCCGGGTCCAGAGACCTTGCAGCCAAACCTGGGAGGGGAGAAAACAAGTCAAAATTTCTTCTTCTGCTTGTATGGAGGTGGTGTGTGAACAGGAGCCAAGACAGGTCATGGTGAGGCTGAGGTCTTGACTTGCTGCAGATCTTGTGTGAGGTCCATGGTGGTGTGAACCCCGACAGTTGCATTCTGATACCTTAAAACACCCCAGAGGCACTCAAGTGCCTAAATACTTTTGGCTGTGGCAGGATTAGGCACTTCCCAGATCCGCCTCCTTCTCTTTGTACGTTCCCCCATGTGAACTTGCTGCCCTGTGCTGCAATGCACTGGAGATCAAAGCACAAGTTGAGCAGCGCCCGTGTGCTGCAGGCTTGCATGTTCCTCCATCAGAGCCCTCCTTTGCTCCCTGGGGAAGGCTGGCCACATTGGCGTGGTGGTGGGCCTTGGCTGTTCAAGGGCATGTTTGTTTTGCTGTGCAAAACAGCGGATAGAGTTCTGCGTGGTGCTTTACGGAGTGAGCTGAACTCCTTGCCACCCCTCCTCCCTGGCTGGCAGGGCCAAGTGGGGAGGTCCGAGCTAAGTCAGGGAGTGCCTTCCTGTGGCAGGATGGTGTTAAAGGTCTATTTTCTTGGCCACCTGGATTGATCAGGAGTTGTCTGATCTTGATGGGGCCCTTCTGAGACACAGGTCAGGAGCTGGCTCTGTTTTCTGTTCACCTTTTCCTCTTAGCCCTCCTTTGCTGAAGGGGGAGCTGGCTTGCTTCCCACCTGTTTCCCTCTAGAGCTAACACTTCCACAACCCTCAGCTGTGTTTTAACAGTTTTGTTCTCCTTCTTTTGTAGAACATACAACTCCTGCAAAAGTGGTGAGGGCTGCCAACCCAAGACAGCGGAAAGGAAGCAAGGTAAGGCCGTGCCTGCTGTCCCCCTCACTGGCTACCAGCTTCTGGTGCAGTTGTCAACACTGCATGAGCATCTTGAGGGTCTGGTGAGCAGACCGCTTCCTTCACCAGCCTGATTGTGGAGGGGTTGATGTGCTGGCTTGGATGCTTGCAAGAGTGTTGAGGAGAACATTCTGATTCTCCATGTCCTCTTCAGCATTTCAGTGGTCTTGCATGCTGCCTGGACTGGTTTTCTGCCCAGCTAGGCTAGGGGAGACCTTCTCACCTCCCCTCTCGCAGAGAGGCACTTGGAGCACAGCACTGGATGTAGAAAGCCTCTCCCCCCCCATCACAAGGACACCCCAAGTCCCTTGTTGGCTTAGCCAGTGCCCTGCTTTGCAGTGCAGACAGGGTGGCGGTGTGACAGAGCGGTGTGTCTGCAGGTCTTTTCTTCCCTGTGCAATCCATTCTTTACTGGCACACAGAGAGCCAGCGTAATTGATTTCAAACAAAGCAACTCCTTTGGAGGAACCAGGGCAATCTGTTCCAGGGGATCAACATGTGATGGAGGGACAGTTGCTTCTGAGGATGTTGCATGCTGCTGGGGCACAGCTAGGGATGTGGGCTTTTGGTGTTGGCTCCCAGCAGCCAGTGAAGACGCATCTGAAACTTGATATGACTTTCCTTAACTGTTCCATCTCAGGGAGTGGAGGGCCCTAGGGATGGAAGGTGCTCCTGTCTGTGAAACAGGCATGGTCCTGCACTGGAGGTAGTTTTCCCAGGAAAGCTGCCTTCTGGGGAGAGGAGCATGGCGCTTGAATGTAGAGATGTGATCTCCTGAGGGACTCTGACTCCAAATTAATTTAGAAATAATAACCCCATAAGTGCAAGGAGGAGTTTCTGTGCCTGGATAATCTTAAACTCAATGCCCAGCCATGATTCATCGTGTACCTGGGCAGCTGTTTGGGTCCTTTCCTCTCTGTCCTGCAGGTCCTCTCTAAAACCTGGAGGAGGTAGAAGTGATGGTAGTGGCCAGCTCACCTATTCAGCAGAAAAGTGACTGGTGGTCCCCCATGTGGCCATGGGGTGTTTGGAATGAGGGAGCTCCCATCACCATCACATACCTGCTTGAATTTTCCCATCAATTCTACTAAATGATCCCTTGCTTTGTTGTTGCCAGCACTTGGTTGCAGTTGAGCACTTAAGTGAAGCTATGCCTGGCTGTAACCTGCTACTAGGTGGGTTTAGGATGCTAAAGCTGTGTGCTTTCCCTGTCCAAGGGACAGTGCCTATGATGAGTGAGTTACCTCAGGTGGCTTGGTGCCAAATGCTGCTGCTGGGGCAAAAAGTTTGGTGGGAGCTGGGATGCTGGTACCTTATGGGGCTGGTGGCAGCCTGATTACAATCCCTGATCAACATAAACTTGTCTGCAGTTACTTGGGATTAAACTGGGGGCCCTGTTTGGGTTGGGAGAGGGGCTGTATATGTGCAGCTTGGGTGTCACCCCCAAACCTGCCGGGGACAGCCGTCTGCAGGACAGTGGTGGGTGGTGGCTGTGACAGTGGCTGGAAGGGCTTCTGGCTGCTGATGCAGGGAACGGCACCTGCAGCTTGTGTGCTAATGAGACCTTTCTCTTTGGATACAAGGTTGGTGACTTCGGTGATGCCACAAATTGGCCAACACCTGGAGAAATAGCCCACAAGAGCATCCAGGTGAGAACACAAAATTGCTCCGGTAAGCAGGATAAGGCCCTTGCAGAGCTCCCTGTCCCTCTGCAGTGCTAGGAGTGCTGGCTGAGCCAGGCCATTTGGGGTCCTGAGTGTCACCGCGGAGGCAGCCAGGAATAGCGTGCAGGGGATTTCCTTTTAGGGCTGCCCTGTGCGTCAGGCTCCCTCCCTCAGTGCTATTCTGGGAGCCTGGAGCCCAGGCTAAACCCCTCGGCTGGGTGAAGCAGGTAGGGCAGCTCCCAAACCCATTCTCCTCAGGGCTGCTCAGTGCAAGAAGGGGCTTGGGCAAAAGTCAAGACTTCCACAGGAGGAACTGAAAACGTGTGAGAAAGGGCTTGTGTGCCTGAGGGGCATGGCCTTCCTCTCCTGCTAGGGATGTGGTTGTCGTTGAAACCTTTCTATTTTTGGATGCTGCTTTGCCAGCTCCTGGCTGTCTGTCAGAACTGAGGGTCACTCACCCTTTTGTCATTGGGGCAGTCCGGTCCTTTGTAGGACACCCCCATCCAAGAGCACCAGGCCTCCCTGGCAGTCCTTCTCGGTAACTTCTGTGCCTGCGGCTTGTGTCTCAGCTTGAGCACTTCCCAGCATCTGTAGAGGCCCTTGCCCTGCTCAGACATAAGCCCTTTCCCAGGAACAGGACAGATCTGGGAGGCAGGGAGCAGGGGTGCTTCTAGCCTAGGGCAAAGTCCTCCTGTTCCTGCTGGGACAGCTGGGGTCTGCCTCCAGGTCTTCATTTCTCCCACCTCTCACATCTTTCCTGCACTGCTGTGTCTCCAGCAGCCGCACAAAGCACCATCCCTCCGGAAACTGCCTGTCAAGAAAGACATGAAAGAGCAGGAGAAAGGGGATGGGAGCGACGGCAAAGAGAGCCTGAAAACCAAATCGGACGAGTCCGGGGAGGAGAAGAATGGAGACGATGACAACCAGAAGTCAGCCCAGAAGAAGAAAGGTAAGGCAGTACCTGGTGGGGACGGTCCCCTGGACTCAGCCTGTCGCCACCTCTGCGACCCACAGCCACGTGGAAGGGTCCACCACCTTCCCTGGGGGCCTTGCTGCAGGACATGGTCCCAGCACAGGGACAGCTGTGGTGAAAAGGCGTTTGCAGGCTTCAAGGGGGCAAAGCGTCATTTTGGTGGGAGCAGGTAGAGCAGGGCCCAAGCTGGGGCATCTGTGTGTCTGGGGAGCGTGGCCGTAGTCTGCTCTCTCACGTGTGCTCCGTGGTGGCACAGAAGAGCCCCTGACTTGGTTGCATCAGCTGTGGTTGACAGGCAGGCTCAGTCTGGCCTGAGCCTCGGCAGGCAGAAAGGGGCAGAGGAAGGATAAGTGCCTTGAAGCAACGAGGGAGTTTTGTGTCATGTCCCTCCATGCCCAAGAGTCCTGGTCGGAGCCTTTCTGCATCCAGTGAGGCCTGGAGGGATGTCTGAGGACAGGGTCAGTCCAAAAGGCCCTGCTGCTTTCTCTCCTCCATGTGTGGGGGCTGTGTGGCAAGAGGGGGCTGCGGGGGAGGAAGCAGACGCTCTCTGAACCTGTGTCACACCCAAACCCTGTCCTTTTGCAGGCAACAAACACAAGTGGGTCCCTTTGCAGATAGACATGAAGTCAGAGGTGCCTAGGGACAAAACGGCCTCTCGGAACAACCGGCAAAACGAGCAGCACAGGCACCCCTCCAACAACCGCAGTGAGCTGAAAGGTGGGGGCTCAGGCTGGGGACCCGCTCTCCCTGCCCTGGCTGCAGGGCAGAGCAAGCCCTGATGCCCAGGCATGGCATGGGGCGGTGGGCACGCTTCCTGCGTTCAAAGGGCTCCAGGTGCAGCGGGCTCGCTCCAGGCAGGTGCTTTCATCCCGTAACACTCCTCCTGCCTCTCCTTCCCCGTCTGCTGCAGGCTGGCACCCAGACAACAAGCACGAGCGCAGCTGGCAGGACCACGATGAAACCTCCAGCGTGAAGAGCGAGGGAGGAGCTGTGCGAGGGACCTTCCGGGGCCGAGGCCGTGGCCGCGGCAGGGGCCGTGGCCGTGGCAGAGGAGGTGATCACTGTATGTGTGGTCTTGTGACGGTAGGGAGAGAACAGGGCATATGTTGAAGTGCGCAGGGCTCTGGGGGTGTGTGTGTGAGACCTGGGGCTCCAAAGCAGGCTGGGGAGGGCAGAGCGCGGTGGGGATGCAGGGAAACACTGTGGCAGGTCATCCCAGCTGGTAAGTTGAGGTGCTTTTAATAAAAGCAAATTATTCTCATTAGTATCTTAATAAAGGCAAATGTCTTTCTGCTACTCACGCCAAGCTCTTCCACCTGTTTTCTGCCCCTTGTAGTACCCCTGTGTGCAGGAGTTGAAGCATGCTGATACTCTGTGTAGGCTTTGTCATGTTGAGAGCCAGGCAGGAGTCATGGCTTGGATGGGGAAGAGCATCTGCACTGGCATTTGACAGGGCGGTGTCTGTGCTAACCCTGACGCAGCTTCAGTGTAGGGCCTTTGTGTGTCACCTGGGCTGCCTAGTTGCTCCTGGGTAAGAGGGCTCCTGACCTCTCTTGGGCTTGGTGTGTTGAAGCTTCACTGTGATCCCTTCTGCAGCAAAGGCTGAGAGCAGGAGGGTGAGGGATGTGGGTGAGTGATGCCCCATTCTGGGCTGCCATGGGGGCCCCAGGAACAGTGCAGAGGGAGCTATTTTTGCACGATTCCGGCCCATCTGGCAGTGCAGCCTGTCTAGCAGATCCCAGGGGCTTTGTGCCAACCCTTACTGGTGTCCCACAGGGCACTTTGACTACCAGTATGGGTACCGGAAATTTGAGGGCTCGGATGGCTCCCGCACCCAGAAGTACGCTAGCAACATCACTTACTACTTTGACAACATCAGCAGTGCTGAGCTCTACAGCGTGGACCAGGAACTGCTCAAAGACTACATCAAGCGGCAGATGTAAGCACCACCTCTTCTTGTCTGAGCGTTGGTTGTTGGTGGGATGTTCACAGATGCCCTCCCTGGAGACTGCATAGCTAATGCCGTGCATAGGCTTAGAGCCAAGGTGCGTTGACTTTGTGCCACGCAGCTTACAGCACCAGCTTGCCCCAAGTCTGGGCTCCCCAGGCTGTCTTTCTTCAGCCTCGCAGTAGCAGAAGCGCGTGTGTGGGATTATTTCCTTGGGGGTGCCCAGAGGAAGGTGGCTTGGAGCTGCCACTCAATGATGTGTCGTCCATACAGAGAATATTACTTCAGTGTGGACAACCTGGAGCGAGACTTCTTCCTGCGTCGCAAGATGGACTCAGACGGCTTCCTTCCCATCACCCTGATTGCCAGCTTCCACCGGGTGCAGGCGCTGACCACCGACATCAGCCTCATCATCAAGGTGAGGGCAAGGAAAGATGAACTTCCCTTCTTGTTCTGCTTCTCGCCACCCCTGTCTGAGGCCTGTTTTCTAGATGGGCTATGGGTGAGATGCAAGTGGAGCCTTCCTTTGTCCTTGACCGGCTCCCTCCTCCTCTTGGTCCCTTGGAAGGGTTGGGGCTGAGCCACTCAAGGTGCCAAGGCAGGGCACTAAGTTAACCAGGTATCACTTGGTTCCAGGCTCTGAAGGACAGCAAGGTGGTGGAAATTGTGGACGAGAAGATCAGGAGAAAAGAGCAGCCAGAAAAATGGGCTCTGCCTGGCCCTCCTATGGCAGACTACACACAGACAGACTTCTCGCAGTTCATCAACTGCCCTGAGTTTGTGCCCCGGCAAAGCTTCCAGAAAGAGACAGGTGAGCACCGGGGGGAATGTGGAGGGAGGTGTGGGATGCAGTGTTGGTACTGCAGCAGGACTGAGACCTGAGAGTCAGGAGTGTTCCCCGGGGCAGGGCTCTGCCGTTTGCTTTCTGCTTGGTGGTGGGAGCTGGTATGGGCTCTGTCCTCAGACCCCCAGAGTGCTGCTGCCTCGGTACATGGGGAAACGTGAAAGAGACTGAGTCTGTGGCTTTTGCTCTCCCGGGGACTGAAGGGAGTCAGGGAGGGTCAGTCCTGCTGGAATTCTCTCGGCTGTGCCTGGAAATACTCTACTGCTTCTGGGCAGAGCAGAGGACACTCATGAACCCAACTTTTCCTTAATGGATGAGGAGATACTGAGCACAAATGGGGCAGCAGGTATGGCGGTGTCAACCACATGCTGGGGGAGGGTCTGCTGTCCTTCATGGGCTGCCCCCTGCTCTTGTCACCCCATCCCGTGGGGGCTGGCAGGAGCCCAGGGCTGGGCCCGAGAGGCCAAGTGGAGGATCTTCTTGGTGCTGTCATAAGAGTTAGTTTTGGCAGGAGAAGATCTGTTCCCATGGGCTCCAGACTGTCTTGGGAAGGTTTCCCCAAGAGCAACAGAGCACCTGCTTTTAGGGCTTTGTGTGTCTGGGGAACTGTCACGTGCAGAGCTCTGTGGCCACCACCGGCACCAGAGCCTTAATCGGAGACTTCCCCCCTCCCCGCACTGGCCCCAGCACTTGTGGTGAGTGTGCTCATAAGCCTTGGCTACTGGATGCTAGCTAGTCCTGCAAGCTGTGTCATGCTGCCAAAAAACCTACCTCTTCGGTCGGGTGCTTTAAGTACACAACCCCCCAGGCTCGCTCCCTCCCTCTAAAGCACCCTGTGGCTCTTGTTGGCTCTAGAGTCTGCTCCTGGGTCCCCGCGTCCTGCCAGCCCGGTCCCCACCAAAACAGAGGAGGTCAGTAACCTGAAGACGATGCCGAAGGGCCTGTCTGCAAGTCTGCCAGACCTGGATTCAGAGACGTGGATTGAAGTGAAGAAGAGACCTCGGCCCTCCCCAGCCAGGCCCAAGGTAGGTGGTGATGTAGGAGCTGTTGGGGTGGGGGTCTCCCAGTTGTCTGGGAGACTTGAATCATAAGTGGGCAGGTTTCAGATCAAATAGGGTTTGATGGTCGTGGGGGTGATGTCCTAGAAGCTCCTGGTCCCATCTGATCCCCTCTGGAGCTGCTCCTCAGTGGTGTACATAAGGTGTTCTCCCCAGGTGGGCAGCTTCTGGCTGTGGTGGGGAGACAAGGGGTAATAGTTGGGTTTCCAAGCAGTAGGCTTGTGTTGCTATGCGGTCTTTACCCTGTGCCACCCTTGCCCCCCTACCTGTAGAAACCAGAGGAGTCAAAGACACTGCAGCAGCAAAAGCAAAAGGACCAAGACGAACCTGAGGAGCTAGACTTCCTCTTTGACGAGGAGATGGAGCAGATGGATGGCCGCAAGAACACTTTCACTGACTGGTCAGATGAAGATTCGGATTACGAGATCGACGATCGGGACGTGAACAAGATCCTCATCGTGACACAGACGCCTCCTTACCTGCGCCGGCATCCTGGTGGGGACCGGACTGGCAACCACACATCCAGGGCTAAAATGAGCTCAGAACTGGCCAAGGTGATCAACGATGGGCTGTACTACTACGAGCAGGACCTGTGGACAGAGCAGTTTGAGCCGGAGTATTCACAGATCAAGGTGAGAGTGGTTGATCCAAAGAAGGGAGCGTGTGTGGAGCACAGAGCGCCTCGTGCAGCAGGCTGGCTACCTTGTTGGTGTGGGGTGGAAAGGGCAGTACAGCAGGTTACAGCCCACTTGTGGGTTAGAGCTAAACCAGGGTTAGTCTTCTTGCAGAGCCTGGGATTCCTGGCTCGCAGCGTCATGCTCTACTGTATCAGGGATAAACACAGCTCTGTAATGTAGTGTGAGGCTGCAGCCAGGTAAACAAAGCGCCAATAATGAGGTGACCTGGAACATGGGGCCCATTGCTCTGCTGTCTGCCATGGTCTTGGCAGGCAGTGCCAGGTCTATGGGGCGAAACGGGTGTCTGCACTGTCCATAGTGCCCAGCGCTCCATGGCACGGTCCCTTGGAGACCGTGCTTATTGGGGACAAGTTCATAGATGGCTGGGCTGCACTTGGCCTGTGCTTTTCTCCATTTTGGTGCCAGTTTGCATAGACTTGGGCTTTTTATAGAAAGCCCATCTGCTGCTTTGAAACATTTGAGTCCCAACTTGGCGACTCTCACGGTCGGGGACTTGTGTAGACTCGTTCAGCAACGGAAATTATTTTGGCTGTGGGGTGGGATGGCCTGTTGGAGCTACCAGCTGGGCTCAGTGTTCCCATGTCTGGTACCTGGCACATTGCTGAGGCAGTGCTGCTCTCTGGGGTGGCAGAAGCTGAGGGTGCGGGGAGAGCAGGTGACAGAAGGACAGTGTGTGCTGGCGGTACGGATCCTTCACATACATGGGAGCATTGTGACCACTGCCGGTGTGGCTGTGAGAATCCAGGGAGGAGGCTCTAGGGATGCAAGAAGATGGCAGGAGCAATGGGGTCCTCGCCAAGCATGGGTTACCGAGCTTGCCTTGAACCTCGTTGCACCGGCACTGACCTGGGTGGGTAAAAGCCTGAAAGAAGCAAGCAATGATTAGTGGAGCTGTCTTGTGGTATCCCTGAAAGCTTGGGAGCAGAAAGTGGCTCAGATCTGGCCCATGCAATGCCCAGTTTTGTCGTCTGCATCTCCCCTTCCTACCTCTGCACAGCAGGTTGCCTTTCTGGGCACCCAGGCCCCATGGCTGCACTTGGTGCCCAGCGTAGCGGCTGTTGCACAAGCAGAGCGGTGGTCATGGTGAGCTGATGGGATGAGGGGAGAAGAGGGCAATTGGTTGCTTCATCATCTTCCTCTTCCAATGCAGCAAGAGGTGGAGAACTTCAAGAAGGTGAATATGATCAGCAGGGAGCAGTTTGACACCCTGACCCCAGAGCCCCCCGTGGATCCAAACCAGGAAGTCCCTCCTGGTCCCCCCAGGTTCCAGCAAGGTAAGAGACAGGGGGCATGAATGGGCAGGACTGAATTTGTCTCTATTCCTCCTGGTGAGAGGTTCTCAGAGGTTGGGTAGCAGCTGGGGAGAAGAAATTGGGGCCACAGGTGTGTGGGATTATCTTTCCCAGAGCAATGCTTGTCTCCCAGCTGAATGTTTTGGGGCTCCAGAAGAGGAGGCCCAAAAGCAGGGGTGTCCCAGTTGAGTGAGAAAACCTTGGCAGACTTTGATGTAGTCACCTGGATGTGACTTTCTTCTTGGACCCTCGCTGAGTACCTGGAAGGCAGCTGCCTGCTGGGTTTTTTTTGCCTGTGTATGGCACCTGCTGCCCTGTCCTCTTGGGAATGGGGGATTTGTCACTGCTGTTAGCCACTAGGAAGCAGATACCTTGTGGGATCCCTGGAAGCTCAGTCCTTGGATCTGGTGCTAGGCTTTGGGCTATCTGGCCAAGCTGGTGACATGCTGGATTTGAAGCTGCCTGTCTCAGAGGGCTGGGATGTGTCCCTGCATTCCTGCCCCTGCTGCTTCCCATCCGCCAGATGGATGTCCCTTGGCTGTAGTGATGCTCTTGTGCTTAGAACTCAGCTTGACCCAAGGTGGGGGGGGGGGGTTCTCTTTGCAGTACCTACAGACGCTTTGGCTAACAAGTTGTTTGGAGTCCCCGAGCCTTCAACCATTGCCCGGTCTTTGCCTACGACTGTACCAGAATCGCCCAACTACCGCAACGCCAGGACCCCCCGGACCCCTCGCACGCCTCAGCTGAAGGACCCGACACAGACGCCCCGGTTTTACCCAGTGGTGAAAGAGGGCAGGACGATAGATGCCAAGGTGGGACCAGGGCTGAGGTGCACGATGGGAGCTGGGTTTCCCGGCTGGGTCCTGGGGAGGAAGGGGACACATCCCTGATGCGCCATGTCTTGCAGACCCCGCGGAAGAGGAAGACGAGGCACAGTTCGAACCCCCCGATGGAGTGCCACGTGGGCTGGGTGATGGACTCTCGGGAACACAGGCCCCGAACTGCCTCCATCAGGTACCAGAGACAGGCACGCGGGGTGACACAGGAGCCAGAAATGGGAAAGGGAACGAGTGTGGGAAGGAAGGGGAAAGGCAGCGTCTGGTCTTGCAGGGGAGGTCTCCTGTTAGGTGGCTGCAGAAAGGACTGGGACCCAACTTGTCCCTCCTAGAAGGAGCTGAGGAAAGTCTGAAGCCTTGGAATAATGAGATGGGACTCGTTTGGAAACATTGGTTCCCTTCCTAGTAGGATACCCCATGGCTCAGGTCCCAAACCCAGAGTAGACAGTCACAGGGAGTTGGTGGGACCAACAGACAAGTGCTGTGGGGTGGAGCGTGACCCCACTCTTCTGTCAGCTGGGTGATGCCGAGGAAGGGGTTTGACAGGAGTCTCTCATGCTCAGCTCCAGCCCCTCAGAGGGGACCCCGGCTGTTGGAAGCTATGGCTGCACCCCGCAGTCCCTGCCCAAGTTTCAGCATCCTTCGCACGAGCTGCTCAAGGAGAATGGCTTCACACAACATGTCTACCACAAGTACCGTCGGCGCTGCCTTAACGGTAGGGATGCCTGCGCTGTGAGGTGTGGGGCAGGGTGTCTGCGCTGCATCGGCGGGCAGGGTACGGCTGCAGAGCACGCACACGGAGATAAGCAGGGTACTACAGGACAACCTTGCTGGTAGCTGATGTTTCCCCACAGTTTGTGGCGAGCATGAGCTGTGGCTCAGGGTGTCCAGCACTGGGACTGGGTGTAGTCACAGTGCCATAGGGCCCTCCTGTACGTGAGCCCCTGTGCAAGAGCTGGCTCCCTGGGCAAGGATCTGCCTTGTAAGCATCTCCTTTTCCCAAAACAGAGCGGAAACGACTGGGCATTGGTCAGTCCCAGGAGATGAACACGCTTTTCCGGTTCTGGTCCTTCTTCCTCCGAGATCACTTCAACAAGAAAATGTATGAAGAGTTCAAGCAACTGGCTGTGGAGGACGGGAAGGAGGGATACAGGTAGGTAGGAGAGGAGAGGTGGAGTGGCCTTTCCTGGGAGGGGAGTGCGGGAAGAAGAGTTCGGCCTTTTGCAGTGCTCACAGCAAAACAAAGGCAGCATCTTTGCCTTGCTTGAAGGTAGGACTGGGGTTGCCCTCAGTCACCTCCTGCTGCTGGTACACAGCAGGGCTCTTGCCTTGAGTCTCTCTGCCCGGGTGTTGTGTGCACCAGTGTCTGAGCACCGCGTGCTGCTCTGTTCCCAGGTACGGTCTGGAGTGCCTTTTCAGATACTACAGTTACGGGCTGGAGAAGAAATTCCGGCCAGACATATTTAAGGACTTTCAAGAAGAGACCATCAAGGATTACGAAGCTGGTAGGTGCCTCCTTCGGCCTCCCCTGGGATTGGCAGCGATGTTGCCCAGCTGCATGGCTGCTCCGGGCCTCTTCTCATGACTTTGGGGAAGCCGTGTAATGCTGTACACTAATGTGTGTGGTGGGGACTGGCTGGACATCCTGTTGCTTACTTCACGGGACAGGGTTGAGTGGATGCGTACTGTCCTGAAAACTGCTGGGGGGATGGAGGAGGGCAATGGGAGGCTGTAGCTCTCCCAAAACATTTCTCTAGAGGCACTGGTTCCTCTAGGATTTCTCAAGGCCCTGCAATTTCTCAAGTGACTGTCACCACCAGGTCAGCCGAGCCTGGGGACTTCCCCTGTCAAGAGGGCTGCCCATTACTGGTGCAGGGTGCTTCCCTCCAGGTTCTCCATCTTGCCTCGGTTGTGCCCATCAGTGGGACAGGAGGGTCTGTGGGGCAAGCGGTGGGGAAGCCTGGAGGAAAGGGTTCTGACATCTGGTTTGATTTTTGTCCTGCTGACATCTGGTTTGGTTTTCCTCCTCTCCAGGACAGCTCTATGGGCTGGAAAAGTTCTGGGCCTTCCTAAAATATTCCAAAGCCAAAAATCTGGACATTAACAGCAAACTGCAAGAATACCTCAGCAAGTTCAAGCGCCTCGAGGACTTCCGAGTGGATGTGAGTAGACACAATGGCTGCACCACACTGATGGCCCCTGAAAACACCCCTCAGGCCCCTCCAAGGACTGAGGATTTTGGGGGGCTGGTCCCCAAGCAGTGCCAGGCAGGGGAAGTCAGTGACACCTAGTGTCATGCCCTATCATTGCAGCTGTGCCAGGAACAAGCTGCAGGGTTTGAATATTGCAAATCCACTTCAGAGCAGCTTTCTGGGGAATTGGATGAGCCCATCTTCCCTGATGAGCTGAGGAGGGAGGAGGAAAGCAAGCCTTGATGGCTTGAGCGGAGCCAGCATTGTGTGGAGCTTCAGCTCTCAGACTTCTGGACTGTGCCCCTGTGTGGGAAGGAGGTGCCTAAGAGCAAGCTGTCACCCTTGTGCTTGATTGGAAGTCAGTCCGCCTTTCTGTCAGCAAATCTGGCAGCAGTAGATTGGCAGAGGAGGGCAGCTGTGTGCTTGGGGGTGAGTATGTGTGTGCCTCGTGGGTTAGGGAGAGAAGTTGCAACTGGAGGTTTGCAGGAAGGGCTGATCTCTGATCCAGGGGGAGGGCATCTGCATTTGGAGGAGGCTGTGCTGATACTGGCGTGCTTCTCTTCCAGCCACCCATGGGGGAGGAAGGTGGACACAAGAGATACCCTACAACGTCAGGGGGAGATGGCAGGAAGCGCTACCCATCCCAGTCTTCCAGCAAAACAGTCAGCCAGTGCCCATCCAGCCAAGCCCACGCCTCACCCAGCCAGCCTGCACAAGAGGATGCCAAAAACCTGAGCCAGCAATCCCCCGCCCCGTCAGCTGCAGAATCGCAGACAGTGGGGAAGTAGAGAGGCTGCAGCCGGGGGATGGGGTGGGTTGGTGGGGGACTGGCTTGGAGAAGAGGAGACGTGAGGGGGTGGGACAGGAAGGGAGCTGGAAGGTGGGTGCCCAGGAATAGGCTGCTTGGGAGAAACTTCAACGCACACGATTTTTTCTCTTGTGGCTGGAAAGCAAAGACGATCTGCATCTAAAACACCATTTTGCTATTACAACCCTGACCAGAGCCAGACCCGCTCCCAGCAGACCCACCCTTTGCTTTCCCTTCCCTCCCCTCTTGTGCACACACTCATGTCTTAGTGTCTCTTCAAAAAAAAAAATAATGTTCTGGCTGGGTTGGAAACGGGAGATTTTTTTATTATTATATATATATATCAAGTTTTAAATTATTGCTAGAAGTTCGTCTGGATTTACCAAAACAAGTCTGCTCTGTGCAGCCCCAATGACTCCCCTCTGTGTCCCCGCTTCGGATCGCAGGGCAGCCTGCTCAGGAAGCTCGGAGGAGCGAGGTTCCCCGATGGGGACTGAAGCCGCAGCGTGTCGCGATGCTGCGGAGCCTCTGATCTCTATGACCTGGCTGACGTCTCCCGTTCCACGCGTGGCGGTGCCTCTCTGACACCGACTGCCGCGACAGGAGCATCGCCCTGTTCGTCCTTCTGGTCCCTCCTCCCCAGAGTCTTCACCTCCAACCTTCCCGAGGGTCTGGCTCTCCCTCTGCCCGCCTCTCCCTTCCATCACGGACAATTTGGAAGTCAACCAAAGGACCTTTGCCAAGGATAGGCTTGTTCTGACTCCTTCCTGCGAGGATGGCTGGTGGGAGGCTGGCAGGCACTTGGACTCAAGCCTGCGTGGACGCTGCACCCCCTGCCCCAGGAATGCCCATCGCATGCAAAGACAGGACTTTGCTGAAGGAGGTTTTCTCTTCCTTTTCCCTTGGAAAAATGAAACAACAACAACAAAAAACCCCACAAACCCCTCTAAAACAACAACAACAACGAGAAAAACTCTTTAAAAAGACACATGTCCCTTTGCTTTCTTCCTTGGAAATATTATTGAAGAAAACAAACAAACAAAAAAAAACAAAAAACAAAAAAAAACCACAAAAAAAAAGTTGCCTTATGGTGGAGCTGGACCGGGGAGGCTCGCTGGCTTCCTGCACCCTGGGACGCGCTAGGCTCTCGGCTCCCGCGGCCCAGAGACTCCTCACGGCATTGCTGCCGAGCTGATCTTCCCTGCGGCCTTTCCTCTGACCCCGCAGCTCGCTCGGATGCCTCCCCCCACATCGCGGAGACCCCCTGCCAGCCCTGATTCTCATGGGGGAAGGTGCCGAGGGCAGTCAAATCCAAGACTTGTGCTCATGACGTAGTTGAAGCCGCTATGTTGTGTATATACCATTGTAGCATCCTTGCCGCAACAGCGACTGTACATGCTTATGGCCTCGCTCAGAACCCCCATGCCCTCTCCGGGCACGCTGGGGCGGGAGGTCTGTCTGCTCCAGTCTGTGCCTCCAGCGTGGTCGGGAGGTGAGCGGGGAGATCCGTCAGAGCAGCTGGAGGGACTGGTCCTTGCTGCAAGCGAGTGGGAGGGCTGGCGTGTCCCTGGTGCCACTTAATGCTGTAGCCTGACGAGGGAGCGATGCAGACCCGGGGAACTCCGTCTCCCGCAGCCGTCACTGGCCCCGGGGCCGCTGGCGGGACTTGTGTTGGGTGCGAGTGGGAGATCTGCCCGGCAAAGGAGGGCTCTCGTCTGGGTTTCCTTGTGCATCACGTCTCGGCGGCGGCTGTGTGGAGTCTTGCGCTCAGGGTAGCATCCCTGTGCACCTCTGAGAGCCGAGATAACACCATGCTGCTCCTTGCCTAGCTGAGGCAAGGGGATGGCTGCAGAGCTGCTGCGGCATTTTCTCTGCTCCTCTGCCCAGCTCCGGGTGGGCTTCGGCAGGCAAACCCTCCCAGGGCTCATGAGCTGTGTTCCCTTGTAAGCGCGTGGCCACGTGTGGGCATGTGTCGGAGGGCTGAGATCTGCTCCTGGGGCCCAGACGTAGCGCTGGAAAGTCGTGCTCCTGCCATAAGGGTAGCAGCTCCTTCTTCAGCTAGAGCCACTTGCCTTGCTGCTGCTGTGCTCGGTCTCCTGGGTCGGGATACCTGCTTTGGAACTGGCTTGGTTGTGGCTCCGGCACCTCGTCCTCGTGAGCTGCAAAGTGTGCTCCTGTGCGCGGTGCGGAGCAGGCACCGCAATGGGCTACTCACAGATGCAGCTAAGTGCGTTACCCTCTCTGCAAAATCACAAGCTGGTAACGAACAGTGTTTTCCTAAAGTATCCAGTTGATCCAGAGCTGCATCTCATAGCTGGGAGGAGGAGTCATCTCTTCAGGGCTGTCGCTGTACGGCTGCAGGGCTGGTGGATGAGAGCAGCCAGGTGCTGAGAGTGGAGATCAAGAGGGCAAGTTTGGGCAAGTTGTCGATCAGCAGTGGCTGTGGATGCTCGTGGGGCCCTGGCTGAAGTTACCACCTTCCCGAACTGACACTGCGTCGAAGATGCTGCTTTAGGAGGTGGGGTTGGGGGGAGGTGGGCTGGTCCGCGTGGAGCAGCTTCGTGAACTGCTGCTAGAATTGAAAGCACAGCTGGGTTTGAGTGAGGCTGGGTAGCTGCTACTTTGCTGTTTCCTGGTGGTGTGATCCTGCCCTGGTCTGTCCGCCCTGCCACATCACCCTGCAGCTTGGTACCGCTCGCTCGCAGGTCCAAATTCTGCACGCCAACATGTCTGAGTCCGCGGCTTGCCCCATGACAGCAGCAGTGCTCTGGGGCTGCAGGGTAGTAACTGGGCCAGGCGGGCAAGTAACGCTTGTACAGTGCTGCGGCCGTGACTGTTATCTCTGGATTTCCCCTCTCTCGTGAGCCGGAGTCAGATCTCTGAGGTTATGGATGCAGCCGGGTTTGCCCCTGATTTGGGAAGGAGGAGCCTCGGAGGCTGGAGATGAGGGTTGGACAAGGACATTGGAGATGCACTGCTGGTTGTTTGCAAGTGGGAGCGGGTCTGGATGTGCCGCGGGTGGTCCTTGCTGCTGTGTCCCTGTGCTTCTCTCGTCGGTGCTTGTTCTCTTTTGAAGCCAGTTGTCTGCGTTTTAGGAACAAATGAAATAGGAAATGAGGAGGAATGAGCTGCTGTGGAGTTGTTGCTTGCGGAGCAGACTGTGGAATTGCTTGGGTGGTGGTAGAGGTAAGAAATTTCCTAGAGAATTTCCCAAAATCTGAATTGATTTTAAATTATTTTTTTTTATTATTTTTAAGGCTGAGACTCTAGTCTTGGCATGGAAGGGGTGTGTCCCCCTCCTCTCCTCTGCTGAGTCAGTGGTTTGTCACATCAGTGTGGCTGATGGCCCCGTGTGAAACAACCCCCACCTCCCTGCCCCCGTTTCCCAGGGGAAGGTGGGTCAGAAAAGCAATCCCAGCGGTCCCGCCGCCCTCCGGATTTGCGGCCTGCGTGCCTTGTTTTACTGTCTGTCGGGCAGCAGGTAGCCCAGGAGCGAAGAAGAGACAGACATGACGCAGCCTGAGGCGGCTGTTGCTTGCTCCTGCCTGTCTTCCTCCGAACTGAGGGAACGCGGGGCCCCTCGCTGCTGCTCGCGGCCGGGGCGCGATGCTCTGGTTCCGGGGCAGCATCCTGCATCCCTGCGCTGCACGGATGCAGAGGCTGCCGAGTTGCGCGGTCCGTGCCAGGCTGAGGAGGGGCTGGCCGTGGCGAGGCTTTCCCCTGTCCTGTGGCTCGCACAGGGGACAGGTCTGCAGGGGCACTTGGCCTCTTGCTGCGTACAGAAGGCATCGCACGCGGCTCGCTCCGCTGCTGGACCAAGGGACGGTTGTCCAGAGAGGGGTTTTGCTTTTGAGGAAGCTCTTGCCTTCCTGCTGAGGAGGGAGTTCGGCCTTGCTTGTAGCTTGGATGCTTCACCACGATCATGTTTTGTGCTTTTTTTAATTTTAGCGGTTGGGCATGCATACTCCTGTGAACGCTGATCTGTCCCGCAGCTCGCGAGGTCTGTGCAGTGCTGGTGCCCAGCCACCGGCACGGCCGGAGGGAGCCCCGGCTGCTTTTGGAAAGGCTGGGTGAGGCTGTCGGGTCTCTGCAGGCAGAGTGGGGGTAGTGCTCCCCATCTCGCCCCTCTTCTCGGGAGGTCCCAGGCTGCTACAGCTGGGGCTCCTTGCCGAGGTCCCACGTGTCAGCCCGTCTTTGGGATGCAGGTGGTTAGAACGGGTACAGAGCTCTGGCGTGGGGTCAGGAGTGGAGGTGGAAGGTGTGTTTCGGAGGAGGCTTTGTTGCTTTGCCATGCTGATTTGGGGGGAGGGGGGGGAATTTAAAAAAAGTAATAATCCTGCTGCTCCATTTGCCTGTCTGTCCCTCTTCCTGCTGCCCCCCTCGCACCCCTGATGGCGGCTTGTCACTGTAGCCCTTGGGGTCCCTCGAGTTTCCACAACTGCTCATCTTGCTTGGGACTGGTCAAATGTACTGTAACAAAATGATGCGTTAACCTCAGTATTCTGCCACGTGTCTCTACACGTTCCACATGGCAGTGCAGAGGGGGCCTTCTAGCTGTTAATGCCTTTCCAGTTATTTTATCAAAAGGAGAAAAAAAAAAAAAAAGGAAAATTGTAAATGTAGCAAGCTGTGTTTGCAATGCTTATTTTCTGTCTCCTCTGAGACTGGTTATGTCACTTTGTCACTGTTTTGAAATGGATGCTAGGCTCTTTTTAAGAGAGGGTTGCTACATTTGATGTTAAATGCCTCACTGACTCTTTTTTTTTTTTTTTTTTTTTTAAGTTTCCAATACAGGTAATAGATGAATGACCTTTTTTTATTTTTTTTTTTTTTTTTTCCTAAAGAAAACGTTCATCTCGGTGGTGTGGAGCGGGTGGCTGGAGGGCAGCGTTTCAATGAGTAGTTTACAGTTTCACTTTCTGCAGACACTTGAACATAGGACCGATGTATCTGTGACAAGCACATCCCTTGGTGGGAAGCTCCAGAGGAGCGGGGAGCGCCCTGGGTGCCTTCCAGCCCCCTGCGGCGTGCGGAACCTGCTGGGGTCAACCCCAGGGTCCCCGCGCTGTCCCCCTGCGGCTCGCTCTCCAGGTCTCAGCCCCGCACAGGGGCTGGCTCGTGCCGGTGGTGCCCCTCGCAGGAGGGGATGCTTGGCACCACTTAGTCCCTCGAGCCTCCCCAGTGCAGCCCCGCTCCCGCTCCTCCTCTCCCAGCCTGTCCCGGTCCCGTTGGGGTTGGAAACCTTTGGATCTGTGGCTCAAACCCCCGCCGAGCTGCACCCTGGCAAGGGCGGCCCTCGGCTCGCTCGCCTGGAGCAAAAGGGGTGATGGTTCGATGTGCTGGCCCTTCTCAAACCCTGTGTGTCCCAACCTCAGCCTTCTGTTTCCCAAAACTAGAAAGTGTGTGCAACCTTCTTCAGCTGCATTTATCGTAGAGACAAACTTAAAATGACTCATCACAGAC